>NC_041383.1:275730395-275776914 GCF_002162155.2 Triticum dicoccoides
AGTTAGCAGCAGTAGCAAAGGAATCACTCGATCGGGTTCAGTTAACAGCAATCGATCGATCTCTCGGGTTCAGTAACGCATAGCCTGTAGTGCAATCGCTCGGGTTCAGTTAGAGCCCAACGCCTCGCTCGAGTTCAGTTAGAGCCAACGCCTCGCACACACACGCGTATGTGTATGAGAGAAACGCGCATCGCTCGGCCCCCGACCTCCCACCGTAACCGGCAACTCCCTGAAGTTTTCCTCCCCCTCGCTTCTACCACGATTTTTTTCATCATGGACGGCCAAAAGAATGTCATGCAGCTGCGTCTCCGGCCCGCCCAGGACGAAAAGCCCATTTTCTATCTTGATTTTTTGTCATAGAAGTAGGAGCCCACCACATCTATGATGATACCGGGTTTTGTCACAATTATCGTCATAGAAGTGTCATATGTATGACAGAAAACATTTTCTTTCGGCCCAAAATGTCACGGATGTGTCTTTTTTTGCAGTGTAAGGCCTTGGTCAAGTGGGTTCCCAAGACTACATCAAGTTCTACTTCATCAAGTACGACTACAACTCCAAGGATTCCCATCAAGATGATGTGGATCCTAAAGAAGAAGAACTAGAGAGTTCTTGAGGGTGACTCTGCCAATATATTTCACTCATATCATTTTGGCAATGAATAGTGCAATCAACTTCCACATCTTGCACTAGTTCAAGGAGTCACAAACCCTCTTGTTGGTAAGCCAAGGGACAAGGTAACCTAATGCTTTCATAGACATCATCTTATGTGTGCATCACTCTATGTCTATGGATATCCTTATTTGTTCCTTGTGGGACTAACCCATGTAGGTATTGAAAGTGCAACTCACTCCAAAGGATTGCGCCAAATGATCTACATCAACATTGAGCATCCACATCTTCAACACCTACATGAAGTCATCATCGACAAAACCAAAGGTTAGTTCATCCCTCTTAAGGGGGGATCTCACATCTAGGGGGAGCTTTACTCTAAGAATTGAGTCAAAGCAACACTAATGGTGTGAACACAACAATGCATTATATAAAAGTGGTAACCCCACTTGTGCTTAAACGATGAGTATGACCTATGATCAAATGTTCTCATTTGACTCCTAAGTCAATATACTCATATACAGATAACCTAGTCATCGCCAATTGCTTGATAGATGCTAGAATTGGTTGTGCATGCTTTGCCACATATTTCATTTGCCATTTTATTGTGTGAGCATGTTGGTTGCATATTTTACTCATTCGAGGACATCCACTTGTTGTTTTGATTGTTTGGCTCCTTTTTTCTTTTGCCAAGTGGATGGACAAGAATGCCTAAGAACCTTCTCTAGCTATCTATGCTTTTCTTGTCTCAAACTCTATTCATGCTACATCACAAAATTTGATCAAGTCAGATTGGAACCACTCTGTGTGAGGAGCACTCGGAGTCCCTGATTCTTCATGGACTTAAGCTTCCAAAACTTCTTTGTGCGTTTCGGTCTGACTAATTCTTACATTTTGGTCATACCGAGATCATAAGTCGATCTAGGTTTTCAATCTCGGTGCAACCGATTTGAACTTTTCGGTCACACTGAGTTGCTGTAACTACCTGCAGCTATGCATCTCGGTGCCCCCGAGTTGTTCCACTCGGTCACACCGACATGGTCAGGCTATATATATCCACGGGTCAAATTTTGGAAATTTCTCCGAACTCTTTCGCCCACGCTTAGCCTGCTCTGCCTCCCTGGGTCTCCGGATCGTCCTCCTCGTCGCCAGCTGCCTCCCGCCGCTGGTCTACGCCACCATCAACGGAATTCGTTCCGCCGTTGCCGCCGTAGCAAGTCCATCGCCGAACTAGGGTATGGACTTGATCTTTGTGCTATTCCAAACTCTGAATTCCTAGCACATTGTTTTGCCATTAATCTTGCCACAATTGAGATCATCTTATCCACCGAAAACACTCCGTAGATTAGATGTGAGTTGAAAACTTAGTTTTAGGTTTTCGCCGAAACCATCTCGAACCCACCGAGTTGTAGAACTCGGTTCCACCGATTCGGCTAATGCCATTGCACATGTGATTCTCGGTCTGACCGAGAATTGCAAATCGGTGTGACCGAGTTCAGGACTTTGTGAAACCCTAGCAGTCTCGATGCCACCGAACTGTGACTTGGTCTGACCGAGTTCACTAGTTTAGGTTCCAAAAGCTGCTTCGGTATCACCGAGTTCACAAACCGGTAGATCCGAAATGCTTTCTGTGGAAAACTAAAACTAAGTTTTTGACTGATTCTTTTGCAAAAAAACCTCTGTATTTTGTGATGGTCATCTACTCTACCTCATATATATCTATTCACAGGCTCTGCTGTCAGTGTTTGCAACATGTCTGATCAAAGTGACAGTCAGAACAAGTCTGAGGAGCAGGTTCAGATGAGTGAGGGCACTAGTCCCTCTAGCAGCTATGATGAGGGTAGCAGGAGCACACCCAGCAACTTACCCAAGGCAGCAACCAGGGCAAGAAAGAAGAGAACCTCAGATTCTGAGGATGAAGACTATGTGGCTGTTGAGGATGAGGCTACTTCCAAGAAGAAGGTGATCAAGAAGGACTATGGCACAACTGTTGCCCCTAAGCCTGGTACGAAGACCAAAGCACCTACAAAGAGAATTCCCATGTCTAAAGCCAGAGCCTCTACTCAAGTACCTTTGGAATCTGAACCCAAAGAGGCTGCTACAAAAGGGAAGAAGAGGAAGGAAAGGGTCAAGAAGACCATGGCCAGGGTTTTTGGAAAGCCTTCCATGATGGAAGAAGAAGAAGAGGAAGAGGTTGATGCACCAGCACCCAAAGCTCAAAAGCTTATGGGTGATGCCATCAGGTCAGGGGCTGCTTCATCAAAGCCCAAATAAGGTCCTAAGGCAGCTGCTCCAAATCCCAAATCTGCACCCAAGAGGAATACAAGGAACATTCCTGCTGGAGAGAAGAACAAGGCCCCAGTGCCTGAAGCTGTTGTTGAAGAAGAAGATGATGAGTAACATGTCTTGAGAAAGTTGAAGCCCAAAATTCTAGATCACAATGATGTTCACCCTATAGCTGAGGATATGAAGCTGAGGAAGGATGCAGGTCTCAGGAAGTGGAGATTGACTGATCCCTATGCAGTCAAGAGGAGAAATGCTATGGACTATAGGTTCCATACAAAGGAACAACAGGACTTCTATGAGACAGTGCTACTTGAAAAGATGCCTATAGTCTGTGATATGAGATGGGTAGACTGGGAGTACATCAGGAAAAAATGAAGAGCATTCAGGGGTGTATGACAGTTTCAATGCTTGTGGAGTGGATGACTTTGTTGGGCAGAAGCTCACAAAGTGGAACGATGAGCTTATTATGCAGTTCTACTCCACAACTCACTTCTACCCAGATGGAAAGATTGTCTAGATGTCTGAAGGTACTAGGTACCAATCATCAGTTGAAGAATGGGCAAACTTGATCAATGCACCTAAGGAAAATGAGGATGACTTGGATGTATATGCCAAGAAGATGAAGGATCACAACTCCATGGCACACATGTACAGAGAGATCCCAGATGCTGCTGTTGAGACACACAAGTTTGGATCAGTACATTACCTTCTGTCAGGATTGCCAACAATCAACTGGATCCTCTGGCACACTCTTTTGCCTAAGTTTCGAGATCAAAAGATGATCAGAGGCCATGCCATCAACCTACTTCACATATTTGATGTGCCTCAAAAGTTCAAGGTCATGAGCCTCATAGTGAAAACTATCAAGAGGACAGCTGTAGATCAGAAGAGAAGTTGTGGATATGCCCCACAAATCCAGGAGCTAATCAACTCCAAGATGGGCACATGCACATACCTCTTGGACAAGGAACACATGCCCATCTATCCAGATTTTGAGGATAACACAGTGGTAATGGATGAAGATGAACCATCTTCTGTGCAAGCACAAGCAAAGAAGGAGAAGGCAAGGACTGAAAAGTCTGCAAAGATGCCATTCATTGATGAGGCATCTCAGTACTTCTTAAAAAGCAAGCAGGATCAGCTTGGCTACTTGATTGCCTCCACTCTGACGATAGAGAAGGGACTGGCCACCCTGACTCAAAACTAGGAGAGTCTGGAGAGCATCATGGAGCAGATGTTCTATGACTTGGATGTGAAGGTCACTGAGATACAGTCAGTTGTTGAGCAACTTCAGGATGACATGCAGGAGAGGTAGGGCAAGACTACTACTGATGCTTTTGCCAGAGTGCCCAGGAGCCAGAGATCAGCTGCAGTGCCTGTTCCAGACACCAGAGCCACTTCATCTGCACCAGCTACAGCTTCTGTGCAACCAGCTCCAGCACCTACTCCACCAGCTCCATCCACATCAACTGAAGTCTTCATCCAAGGAGCCATCTCTACACCACCACCTGAAGACCGAGCCTGAGAGTCGATTTAGTGCTATGCATTTTCTATGAACTTTTTGGTAACTTGTTGCCAAAGGGGGAGAAAAATGTATAGATCATAGGCTTCGAGAGAGAGTGTTGCTTTTGTTCTCTCTTATTTTGGTGGTTGAACTTTATTTGCTTGTTTGAGATACTTTATGCTTTTGTGAGATACTTGGATGATCATGTGTTTGATCATATGCTACCTTAATGCTTGTTGGATGGCATTATCCTTTTATCTCTATATGATCATTCACTTTTCTTGGTGATGAGTGCATGTATTTAATTATTATCATTTTGAGCGCTCCACCAAGATGTATGTGACATGGAAGAGTAACTCATGATCCTAACTCATTGTGAATTTGCAGTCGAAAGCAAATCCTAAACTATGCACACATTTAGGGGGAGCTCTTACATTTCACGTACTTCTCAAAGCGACAATGGTTTTCACTCTTATTATCATTTGTCGAAGCTTTGATATATATGTTGTCATCAATTACCAAGAAGGGGGAGTTTGAAAGTGCAACTATCCCTAGGTGGTTTTGGTAATTCCTAACAACATATAGCTCATTGAGCTAATGCTATTTCAAGATGAATATTTCAGGAAAGCTCAATGATTGGCATGGCATGGATGAGAAAAGTGGACCCCTCAAAATGCCAAGGACATAAGGATTGGCTCAAGCTTAAAGCTCAAGACTCTACATTTTATATTTTAGTGATCCAAGATCACATTGAGTCTATAGGAAAAGCCAATACTATCAAGGAGGGATGAGGTGTTGCTTAATGGCATACTTGCTCGAGATGCTTAGTGATATGCTCCAAAGCCCTCAACTACTTTCTCACATCCACATATGACCTAAACCAAAAGTCAAACTCGGCCCCACCGATTCTTTCTATCAGGCGCCACCGAGTTCAGATGTCATAGCCACTGCCACAAACCCTAGGCAAATCGGT
This sequence comes from Triticum dicoccoides, assembly GCF_002162155.2. Taxonomy (NCBI): domain Eukaryota; kingdom Viridiplantae; phylum Streptophyta; class Magnoliopsida; order Poales; family Poaceae; genus Triticum; species Triticum dicoccoides. Next base: position 275,735,771 of record NC_041383.1, read on the forward strand.
CTCACCGATAGGGATCTCGGTCTCACAGAGATGGGATTGTAATCTCTCTATTTCCCTTCGTAAAGTTTCGGCACCACCGAGATGAGTGATCGGTCCCATCGAGATTGCAATGTAAACTCTCTGTTTCCTTTTCGTAACATTTCGGTCTCACCGAGTTTACCTAACCAACTCTCTGGTTAGCTTATTACCAAAATCGGTCCCACCGAGTTTGTGTAATCGGTCTCACCGAGATTACATTATGCCCTAACCCAAACCATATCGGTCCTACCGAGTTGCATGTCGGTCCCACCGAAAATCCTAACGGTCACTAGATTTGTTGAATCGGTCCGACCGAGTTTCTCAATTCGGTCCCACTGAGTTTGGAAAGTTGTGTGTAATGGTTAGATTTTGTGTGGAGGCTATATATACCCCTCCACCTCCTCTTTATTCATGGAGAGAGCCATCAGAATGAACCTACACTTCCAGCATGCATTTTCTAAGAGAGAGCCACCTACTCATGTGTTGAGACCAAGATATTCCATTCCTACCATATGAATCTTGATCTCTAGCCTTCCCCAAGTTCCTTTCCACTCAAATCTTCTTTCCACCAAATCCAAATCCTGTGAGAGAGAGTTGAGTGTTGGGAAGACTATCATTTGAAGCACAAGAGCAAGGAGTTCATCATCAACTTACCATTTGTTACTTCTTGGAGAGTGGTGTCTCCTAGATTGGCTAGGTGTCACTTGGGAGCCTCCGACAAGATTGTGGAGTTGAACCAAGGAGTTTGTATGGGCAAGGAGATCGCCTACTTCGTGAAGATCTACCGCTAGTGAGGCAAGTCCTTCGTGGGCGACAGCCATGGTGGGATAGACAAGGTTGCTACTTCGTGGACCCTTCGTGGGTGGAGCCCTCCATGGACTTGCGCAACCGTTACCCTTCCTGGGTTGAAGTCTCCATCAATGTGGATGTACGATAGCACCACCTATCGGAACCACGACAAAAACATCTGTGTCTCCAATTGCATTTGAATTCTCCAAACCCTTCCCTTTACATTCTTGCAAGTTGCATGCTTTACTTTCCGCTGCTCATATACTCTTTGCATGCTTGCTTGAATTGTGTTGAGATTGCTTGACTTGTGCTAAGATAGCTAAAATCTGACAAAGACTAAAATTGGGAAAAGGATAAGTTTTTATTTGGTCAAGTAGTCTAATCAACCCCCCCCCCCTCTAGACATACTTTCGATCCTACACCGCGGCGCAGGCGGTCGACTTCTTGTAGTCTCTGACTACAGTCAGGATCCCCTTGGTACTCGGCATCTTCATCTTGAGGTAAGCATAGTGGGCGACCGCCAAGAACTTGGCCAGAGCAGGTCGGCCAAGCAGTGCATGGTAGGGGATTTCAAGGTCCACCACTTCAAACCAAACTGGCTCATGGCGGAAATGATTCTTGTCTCCGAAGAGAACATCAATTTGGGTCTTGCCGATTGGTGAGCAGCAAAGGCCAGGGACTATGCCATGGAATACAGTCCGATTGGGAAGGAGTTGCTTCTGCTTGATTCCCAACTTCTCCATTGTGTCATGGTACATGATATTGATGCTGCTGCCGCCATCTATCAAGACTCTGGAGAAACGTGCTGCTGTCGCAGGAGTTGTGCAGTTCGGACCAGCATGTGAGGTAGTCGCGAGTCGATTCACTGGGCCCTTGGACGCACAAGGAGAGCTGTCGGGGCTTGGGAGGCCGCTTGTACGTGCTGGTGAAGTTGAGGATGAAGGCCTTGGTGAAATCAACCCAGCTGTTGATGATGCGGGGCTTCAGGCTGTTAAGCCATGTCCGGGCCGTGCCCTGAAGCATGAGTGGGACGTACTTCATGGCAACACGCTTGTTACCGTTCGCTATGCTGACTGCTGTGGAGTAGTCGACCAGCCAGTCCTCCGGCTTCACGGAGCCGGTGTACTTGGGCGTATCTCGCGGGAGGTGAACCCTTTGGGAAAGGGATCATCTCGGATTCATGGGCCGAAACAGGGCGGGCCCAGTGCGTCTTCTTCTTCTAGCGCCAGGGATCGGTTGAGGTGGTCGATCCGATGGCGGGCATCGTTCTCTCCGACTCCCTCTTGGCGGCCAAGGCGGTCGTCGAGTGTCGGATGCATGACAGGCGGCGGAGTGGGGTGCCTAGCTCCACGAGGCGGAGGAGGCGGAGGGTCGCCTCGCCGTTCCACAGCTCGAGGGCGGTCGTCTTCGTCACGCTCGATGGAAAGGTGAGTCCGGCTTCGGCTAGCAGTCGGCTCGTTTGCTCATCTTCCGCGGGCACCACCAGTCGGCGTCCGGGATGTCGCGCCGTGGTCCTGGCGAAGGGGCGGCTCTTCGTTCCGCGGGGCGGGCTCCTCAGCACGGCAGCCGGCTTCGTGCTGCGCGGCGGCCGCGTCTAGGAGCTGCTGGACTCGCTCCGTCATGTGGCGACGCTCGTCGCCCTCCTACTTATCCAGCTCATCTGTCACTGCCTGGGTGGCCCGGATGTTCTCTGCAGGCGTGGCGTAGACGGGGCGTTCTTCCCCGAACATGCTGGCGATGGTCGTGCCATGCTGCCAGATAGAGCCAATGCGGCTAGGCCCCTCAGGAGCCAGCGTGCCACCAATGGCCCGATCCATCATGCGCCGGTAGGCGTCCGAGAGGCGTCGCACGCTGGCCGGTCGGCTAGCGCTCTCGAGGAGCTGGACGCGGCGTGCTTCCAGCATCTCAGCGTCTGCGTCCTCTGGGATGGGCACCGTCAGGTCTCACAGCGCCGCATCAAGTAGGTCTTGAGCATCTCCGGCCGAGCGCTCGCCACTGTTGATGACTAGCACCTCCGTGACAGTTGATACGTCTCCAATGTATCTATAATTTTTGATTGTTCCATGCTATTATATTACCACTTTTGGATGTTTATGGGCTTTATTTTACACATTTATATCATTTTTGGGACTAACCTACTAACCGGAGGCCCAGCCGATATTGTTGTTTTTTTCCTATTTCAGTATTTCGAAGAAAAGGAATACCAAATGGAGTCCAAACGGAATGAAACCTTCGGGAGCATGATTTTTGGAACGAACGTGATCCAGAGGACTTGGAGTGCAAGTCAAGAAGCAGCCGAGGCCACCACAAGATAGGAGGGCGCGCCCCTTGTCTCGTGGGCCCCTCGGGCGGCCACCGACGTACTTCTTCCTCCTATATATACCTACGTACCCCGAAAACATCCAGGAGCACCACGAAACACAATTTCCACCACCGTAACCTTCTGTATCCGCGAGATCTCATCTTGGAGCCTTCGTTCGCACTCTGCCGGAGGGGGAATCGACCACGAAGGGCTTCTACATCAACATCCTTGACCCTCTGATGAGTTGTGAGTAGTTTACCACAGACCTATGGGTCCATAGTTATTAGCTAGATGGCTTCTTCTCTCTTTTTGGATCTCAATACAATGTTCTCCCCCTCTCTTATGGATATCTATTCGATGTAAACTCTTTTTGCGGTGTGTTTGTCGAGATCCAATGAATTGTGGGTTTATGATCAAGTTTATCTATGAATAATATTTGAATCTTCTCTGAATTCTTTTATGTATGATTGAGTTATCTTTGCAAGTCTCTTCGAATTATCAGTTTGGTTTGGCCTACTAGATTGATCTTTCTTGCCTTGGGAGAAGTGCTTAGCTTTGGGTTCAATCTTGTGGTGTCCTTACCCAGTGATAGAAAGGGTTGCAAGGCACGTATTGTATTGTTGCCATCGAGGATAACAATATGGGGTTTATATCATATTGCATGAGTTTATCCCTCTACATCATGTCATCTTGCTTAATGCGTTACTCTGTTCTTATGAACTTAATACTCTAGATGGAGGCAGGATTCGGTCGATGTGTGTAGTAATAGTAGTAGATGCAGGCAGGAGTCGGTCTACTTGTTATGGACGTGATGCCTATATACATGATCATGCCTAGATAATCTCATAACTATGCGCTTTTCTATCAATTGCTCGACAGTAATTTGTTCACCCACCGTAATACTTATGCTATCTTGAGAGAAGCCTCTAGTGAAACCTATGGCCCCCGGGTCTATCTCTTATCATATTTGCTTTCAATCTACTTTTATTTGCATCTTTACTTTTTGCATCTATCTTATAAAATACCAAAAATATATTTATCTTATCTTACTATCTTTATTAGATCTCACTTTCGCAAGTGGCCGTGAAGGGATTGACAACCCCTTTATTGCGTTGGTTGCGAGTTCTCAGTTTGTTTGTGTAGGTGCGTGCGACTTTTGAGGAGCCTCCTACTGGATTGATACCTTGGTTCTCAAAAACTGAGGGAAATACTTACGCTACTATTGCTGCATCACCCTCTCCTCTTCAAGGAAAACCAACGCAAGCTCAAGACGTAGCAAGAAGGATTTTTGGCGCCATTGCCGGGGAGGTCTTCGCTCAAGTCAAGACATACCAAGTACCCATCACAAACCCATCTCCCTCGCATTTACATTATTTGCCATTTGCCTCTCGTTTTCCTCTCCCCCACTTCACCCTTGCCGTTTTATTCGCCCTCTCTTTCACTCGCTTTCTTCTGCCTTGTTTTTGTTTGCTGCTATGTCTGAAATTGGGGAGATTATCGTTGATATGGACAACCATGATAACATGGAAAATTCTGATGCTCTGGCTGAAGAACCCCCTATCTTGCATACTAAAAAGTTTCGAATCGGTAGTGGTAACATCATTGGAAAAGGTGTTATTCAAGATTTTTTTACTTGTGCTGGTGCTTTACCTTCCTTGGGTGGTTCTATTCTTCATAAAACTAGTAGTCTTGCAGATGCCATTGCTATGCTAGTGGTTGAGCTTGAAAGACAATTTATGCATATGCATCCTTGCATACAAAGAATTTTTCTAGAATTTTCCAATATTGAGCATTCTTCTGTTAAACGCGCCGTTACTATCTTTTTGGCTCATGAGTTTAGATTTATCATAAGAGAGGCCAAAGAAATTTTTGTGCACTATAGGGTGGACGCCGGTCGTCCTCCCATAGAGGCGATCCTCTATGATCAAGAGGAATTTAGGCATTTTCAATCTTCAGACTATGTTGCTTTTAATGAAAACCTTAGAAAAAAGGTCCCTACCAATGTCTTGGTTGATTGCATTAACGAGCTTAATAATGATTTTGCCCTTCGAAACAATGATCTAGGATACTCTCTGGTGTATAGGCTCACAAGATTTTGCCAAAAGAATGCTTTTAGTGATGAAATAGTTGTGCACTATTAAGGGCCAAAGGAGGAACCCGTTCCTCCTATGATTGATCTTGGGGACCTTTGTCCCACTAAATTTAGCCCTTTTGATTACTTTTGCTTGCCTCAAAGAAAACTTGCTGCCAAACGTAGAGAATATGACATGAGCTTTCAAGATCTACCTTATTATTATGGCACTACTTAGATCTATCTTCGCTTTTATGCCTAGCTAGGGGGGTTAAACGATAGCGCTAGTTGGGAGGCAACCCAATTTTCTTTATGTTTTTTGTTTTGGCTCCTGTTTTGTAATAAATCTTGCATCTACCTTCTGATTAGATGTGTTTTTATCTTTTAATTAGTGTTTGTGCCAAGTAGAACCTATCGGATAACCTACGATGATAGTTGATTTGATTCTGCTGAAAAACAGAAAATTTGAGCGCGCGAATATAATTTTGTTAAATCACAGGAACGTGATTTTGTGTTGATTCTTTTTGCTGCTGATCAATAGACAAATTATCCAGGACTTCTTATTTTGGTAGGATTTTTAGAGTTCCATAAGTTTGCGTTAGTTACAGATTGCTACAGACTATTCTGTTTTTGACAGATTCTGTTTTTCGTGTGTTGTTTGCTTATTTCAATGCATCTATGGCTAGTAAATTAGTTTATAAACCATAAAGACGTTTGCAATACCTTATGTGGTGGTTTTGTTTTCTTTCACTAACGGAGCTTATAAGATTTCCTGTTGAGTTTTGTGTTGTGAAGTTTTCAAGTTTTGGGTAAAGCTTTTATGGACTATGGAATAAAGGGTGGCAAGAGCCTAAGCTTGGGGATGCCCAAGGCACCCCAAGATATTCAAGGATAGCCAAAAGCCTAAGCTTGGGGATGCCCCGGGAAGGCATCCCCTCTTTCGTCTTCGTTCATTGGTAACTTTACTTGGAGCTATATTTTTATTCGCCACATGATATGTGTTTTGCTTGGAGTGTCGTGTATTATATTAGTCTTTGCTTTTTAGTTTATCACAATCATCCTTGCTGTACACACCTTTTGGGAGAAGCCTATTTGATTAGAATTTGCTAGAATACTCTATGTGCTTCACTTATATCTTTTGAGCTTGATAGTTTTTGCTCTAGTGCTTCACTTATATCTTTTAGAGCACGGTGGTGTCTTAATTTTGAAGAAATTACTAGTCTCTAATGCTTCACTTATATCTTTTTGAGAGTCTTTTAGAACAGCATGGTATTTGCTATGATCATAAAGTTGGTCCTAGAATGATGAGCATCCAAGTTGGGTATAATAAAAACTATCATAGGAAGTGAATTGGATGCTATGATCAATTTGATACTTGATAATTGTTTTGAGATATGGAGGTAGTGATATTAAAGTCATGCTAGTTGGGTGATTATGAATTTAAATAATACTTGTGTTGAAGTTAGCAAGTCTCATAGCATGCATGTATGGTTGAAGTTGTCTAACAAATTTGAAACATGAAGTGTACTTGGCTTGTGCATCCTTATGAGTGGCGGTCGGGGACGAGCGATGGTCTTTTCCTACCAATCTATCCCCCTAGGAGCATGCGCGTAGTACTTGATTTTTGATGACTTCTAAATTTTTGCAATAAGTATATAAGTTCTTTTGACTAATGTCGAGTCCATGGATTACACGCACTTTTATCTTTCCGCCTTTGCTAGCCTCTTCGGTACCGTGCATTGCCCTTTCTCACCTTGAGAGTTGGTGCAAACTTCGCCGCTGCATCCAAACCCCGTGATACGAGATGCTCTATCACACATAAACCTCCATATATCTTCCTCAAAACAGCCACCATACCTACCTATTATGGCATTTCCATAGCCATTCCAAGATATATTGCCATGCAACTTTCCACCGTTCCGTTCATCATCATCATCATGACATACTTTACTTTTGTCATATTGCCATTGCATGATCATGTAGTTGACATCGTATTTGTGGCAAAGCCACCATGCATTATTTTTCATACATGTCACTCTTGATTCATTGCACCATCCCGGTACACCACCGGAGGCATTCATATAGAGTCATATCTTGTTCTAGTTTCGAGTTGTAATTCTTATGTTGTAATCAATAGAAGTGTGATGATCATCATTTTTTGAACATTTCCCAAAGAAAAAAAGAAAAAAAGAAAGGCCCAAAAAAAGGAAGGCCCAAAAAAAGAAAAAAAAAGAAAAAGAAAAAAGAAAAAAAAGAATAAATAAAAAGGGCAATGTTACTATCTCTTTTTCCACACTTGTGCTTCAAAGTAGCACCTTGTTCTTCATGTAGTGAGTCTCATATATTGTGCTTCAAAGTAGCACCTTGTTTTTCATATAGTGAGTCTCATAAGTTGTCTTTTTCATACTAGTTGGAATTTTTCATTATAGAACTTGGCTTGTATATTCCTACGATGGGATTCCTCAAATGCCCTAGGTCTTCGTGAGCAAGCAAGTTGGATGCACACCCACTAGTTTTCTTTTGTTGAGCATTCATTTATAGCTCTAGTGCATCCGTTGCATGGCAATCCCTACTCCTCATGTTGACATCAATTGATGGGCATCTCCATAGCTGGTTGATTCTCCTTTTTGTCTTCTCCACACAATCCCCATCATCATATTCTATTCCACCCATAGTGCTATATCCATGGATCACGCTCATGTATTGCATGAAGGTTGAAAAAGTTTGAGATTGTTTAAGTATGAAACAATTACTTGGCTTGTCATCGGGGGTATAGAAGTTGGGGACGAAAATGAAGCATAGCCTAACTATATGATTTTGTAGGGATGAACTTTCTTTTGCCATGTTATTTTGACATGATTACTTTGATTAGTATGCTTGAAGGGTTACTATTTCTTTTATCAATATGAACTTTTATTTTGAATCATTTGAATCTGAACATTCATGCCACAATAAAGAAAATTACATTATGAATTATGCTAGGTAGCATTCCACATCAAAAATTCTCTTTTTATCATTTACCTACTCGAGGACGATCAGGAATTAAGCTTGGGGATGCTTGATACGTCTCCAATGTATCTATAATTTTTGATTGTTCCATGCTATTATATTACCCCTTTTGGATGTTTATGGGCTTTATTTTACACATTTATATCATTTTTGGGACTAACCTACTAACCGCAGGCCCAACCCATATTGTTGTTTTTTTGCCTATTTCAGTATTTCGAAGAAAAGGAATATCAAACGGAGTCCAAACGGAATGAAACCTTCGGGAGCGTGATTTTTGGAACGAACGTGATCCAGAGGACTTGGAGTGCAAGTCAAGAAGCAGCCGAGGCAGCCACAAGATAGGAGGGCGCGCCCCCCTGTCTCGTGGGCCCCTCGGGCGGCCACCGACGTACTTCTTCCTCCTATATATACCTACGTACCCCGAAAACATCTAGGAGCACCACGAAACACAATTTCCACCACCGTGACCTTCTGTATCCGCGAGATCTCATCATGGAGCCTTCGCCAGCACTCCGACGGAGGGGGAATCGATCATGGAGGGCATCAACATCAACATCCTTGCCCCTCCAATGAGTTGTGAGTAGTTTACCATAGACCTACGGGTCCATAGTTATTAGCTAGATGGCTTCTTCTCTCTTTTTGGATCTCAATACAATGTTCTCCCCCTCTCTTGTGGAGATCTATTCGATGTAAACTCTTCTTGCGGTGTGTTTGTCGAGATTCGATGAATTGTGAGTTTATGATCAAGTTTATCTATGATTAATATTTGAATCTTCTCTAAATTCTTTTATGTATGATTGAGTTATCTTTGTAAGTCTCTTCGAATTATCAGTTTCATTTGGCCTACTAGATTGATCTTTCTTGCCATGGGAGAAGTGCTTAGCTTTGGGTTCAATCTTGCGGTGTCCTTACCCAGTGACAGAAAGGGTTGCAAGGCACGTATTGTATTGTTGCCATCAAGGATAACAAGATGGGGTTTATATCATATTGCATGAGTTTATCCCTCTACATCATGTCATCTTGCTTAATGCGTTACTCTATTCTTATGAACTTAATACTCTAGATGCAGGGAGGAGTCGGTCTACTTGTTATGGACGTGATGCCTATATACATGATCATGCCTAGATAATCTCATAACTATGCGCTTTTCTATCAATTGCTCGACAGTAATTTGTTCACCCACCGTAATACTTATGCTATCTTGAGAGAAGCCTGTAGTGAAACCTATGGCCCCCGGGTCTATCTCTTATCATATTTTCTTTCAATCTACTTTTATTTGCATCTTTACTTTTTGCATCTATCTTATAAAATACCAAAAATATATTTATCTTATCTTACTATCTTTATTAGATCTCACTTTCGCAAGTGGCCGTGAAGGGATTGACAACCCCTTTATTGCGTTGGTTGCGAGTTCTTAGTTTGTTTGTGTAGGTGCGTGCGACTTTTGAGGAGCCTCCTACTGGATTGATACCTTGGTTCTCAAAAACTGAGGGAAATACTTACGCTACTATTGTTGTATCACCATCTCCTCTTCAAGGAAAACCAACGCAAGCTCAAGACGTAGCAACGGTGCTCCCGCCACTGTGCTCGCGAGGAGGCGGCTCGTCGTAGACCACCACGTTGGTGGGTAACGCATCAAGCGACGTCGTGTCGGAGTCGACGATCATCGGGTCGGTGGAGCCAACAGACTCCAGGTCCACAGCCGGCTCGGTGGTGACGTGAAGCTGGTCGAGGAGGCGGACGAGACGGCTCTCGGGGCAGCTGGTTGCCGCGTCGGAGGCCGGCTCGTCGGAGAGGTGAACCTCGCCAACAAGGTCGACGAGTCAGCTCGCTGCGCAGGCGATCTCCACGTCATGCAGGGCATCGAGGCTGACGCCATCGGGCGTGCTGGGGTGGCTTTGCTCACCAGGAAGGAACAAGGTTCCCGTCTAGAGCAGATCTCCGGGAGACGGTGCACCTCACCCCATGGTGGGTGCCAAATGTCGGGGTTGGGTGGGACATATGCCAATGGATGGCTTATCATGGTGGGAGCGAGTAGAACGTCCCCGGTGCTGGAAGCGGGATGATGCGTAGACACGAACGCCTACGTACTTTACCCAGGTTCGGGGCTCTCCTAGGAGATAACACCCCTAGTCCTGCTCTGCGGGGTCTCCGCATGATCACTATGGCATAAGTGATACAAAGGTGCTCCTTGAGTTGTATGCTAGAGGTAGGAGAAGGCAAGGCTAGCTCTCTCCTGCTCTAGGGGAGTGGCTAGTTCTAATGGGGAGGGAACCCTTTGCATGGGAGCCCTGGGGGCTTTATATAGGCCTACCCCCCAAGGGTACAATGGTAATCTGGCCAGCTGCTGGGCCCGGCTGTCAGTGTCTCCTGCCTCCGACTTCTCCGCCGACTACTGGGGCCCGCCGACTGGTCTGGTACGGAGCCGACAGGCCGCTCCCGCCGCTGGCAGGTCTGGTTGGTGGCTGCTCACTATAGCCGTGCTGCTAATGACGCGGGCTTGGTCAAATTAGTGCGGCTACAGTCTCGCCGCCTGGTGGGAGATCACTGTAGCCACACCTGGTCTCATCAGGTTAATGGTGCACCCGCTTCGAGGGAAGGGACGGCCACCTGCTGTTGGCCGGCCTTCCCCTGGTCCGACTGGTTCGACGTACGCCGTCTTCTGAGGTGTCACTGCCCAATAGGGCCCGCAGCCCGCGGGCCGTACCGACAGGCCGTCATGGGGAACAGGGCTCCGCCTGTACGGAGTGATGTCAGGGGAAGGTGGCAACAGTGCCACGCCGTGCGGAGATCTCCGCCTGTATGGGGCACTGTGGCCACACCAAGCCCAAGATTCGGGGGTGAGGGGCTTCACTGTAGCCACGCCCCATCTTGTCCTCTTGATGGGGGCACAAACTCTAAGGGCACCAGGTGGCCTCCTGATCGACGCCGTCCTCTCTAGAGGCTGGCTGGCTGGAGCCAGCTGCTTGTGGTGCCGTCTGTAGGTGGTTGGCCGTCCTCTGGGGCCGGCCGTTGGGCTAGCCGGCCCCCGGAGGGCGGAGCTTCAGCTTGGGACACTGCGGGCAAAGCCGGCCCAAAGTTTTGATAGGTTCAGGGACTCGGGTGAGGCTACCCGTGGCCCATTACTCCGACAGTAGTCCCCGAAGCCGGTGAGGCGTTGTGGTCGAGGGGCCGCGAAGTCTCAGCGGCTTCCCCCCTCATCGAGCTCTAGGAGAATGCTCGATCCGCCTTGCGGTGGGTCAACTACTGGAGTCGGCCTCGACTAGGCGGGATTTCCAGCCGATTGTGAACTCCAAGGCGGGAAAACAGGTGAAGCAATTGTCTGACGGAACTCATCTACTTCCTCGACATCTTGCTGGATTAAGAAGGCGAGGGATGTCACCGAGCAGAACATGTGCAGAATGCGGAGGTGCCGTGCGTTCGGTACTTGATCAGTTGAAGCACGACAAAGTTCAACTACATCAACTGTGTTGTGAAACGCTTCCGCCTGCGGTATACGAGGGTACGTAGACACACTCTCCCCCTCGTTGCTATACATCTCCATGGATAGATCATTGCGTGTGCGTAGAATTTTTTTTGTTTTTCCATGCAACGATACCCAACAGTGGTATCATGAGCCAGGTCTATGCATAGATGATATGCATGAGTAGAACACAAAGAGTTGTGGGTGGTGATAGTAATACTGCTTACTACCAACGTCTTATTTTGATTCGGCGGTATTGTGGGATGAAGCTGCCCGGACCAACCTTACATGTCCACGTACATGAGACCGGTTCCATCGACAGACATGCAACTAGTTTTGCATAAAGGTGGTTGCCGGGTGTCACCTTCTCCTACTTTAGTTTAACTAAATTTGACTACGGTCAGTCCTTGAAGAAGGTTAAAACAAAAACTTGACGAATCATCTTTGTGGTTTTTGCCGTAGGTGGTTCTTGCTAGAAGCCCGTAGCAGCCACGTAAAACTTGCAACAACAAAGTGGAGGATGTCCAACTTGTTTTTGCAGGGCATGTTGTGATGTGATATGGTCAAGACATGATGTGATATACGTTGTTGTATGCGATGATCATGTTTTGTAAGTTATCGGCAACTAGCAGGAGCTCTTTATTGTATGAAATGCAAACGCCATGTAATTGCTTTACTTTATCACTATGCGTTAGTGATAGTTGTAGAAGCAATAGTTGCCGAGACGACCACGACGCAATGATGGAGATCAAGGTGTCGAGCCGGTGACGATGGAGATCATGATGATGCTTTGGAGATGGATATCAAAAGCACGAGATGATGATGGCCATATCATGTCACATATTTTGATTGCATGTGATGTTCCTCTTATATGCATCTTATTTTGCTTAGAACGACAGTAGCATTATAAGATGATCCCTTCACTTAATTTCAAGATAAAGGTGTTCTCCCTGAGTATGCACCGTTGCTACAGTTCGTCGTTTTGAGACACCACGTGATGATCGGGTGTGATAGACTCTACGTTCACATACAACAGGTGTAAGATGGTTTTGCACATGCAGAATACTTGGGTTTAACTTGACAAGCCTAGCATGTACAGATATGGTCTCGGAACACTAGAGACCGAAAGGTCGAATGTGAATCATATAGTAGATATGATCAACATAAGATGTTCACCATTGATGACTACCCCACCTGACATGATGATCGGACATGGGTTAGTTGATTTGGATCACGTATCACTTAGATGACTTGAGGGATGTCTATTTAAGTGGGAGTTCTTTAGTAATTTGATTAATTGAACTTAATTTATAATGAACTTAATCTTGATAGTTTTGCATATCTATGTTGTAGATCAATAGCTCGCGATATAGCTCCCCTATTTTTTGATATGTTCATAGAGAAAACTAAGTTGAAAGATGATAGTAGCAATGATGCGGACTAGGTCCATGATCTGAGGATTATCCTCATTGCTGCACCGAAGAATTATGTCCTTAATGCACTGCTAGGTGACAAGCCTATTGCGGGAGCAGATGAAAAGGTTATGAACGTCCGGCAAGCTCGGTATGATGACTACTTAATAGTTTAGGGCACCATGCTTTACGGCTTAGAACCAGGACTTCAAATAAGTTTTGAACCCCACAGAGCATATGAGATGTTCCAAGAGATGAAATTGGTATTTCAGACTCATGCCCATGTCGAGAGGTATGAGATATCTGACAAGTACTTTGCCTACAAGATGGAGGAGAATAGCTCAGCCAGTGAGCATGTGCTCACAATGTCTAGGTACTACAATCGCTTGAATCAAGTGGGAGTTAATCTTCCAAATAAGATAGTGATTGACAGAGTTCTCTAGTCACTATCACCAAGCTACTAGAACTTCGTGATAAACTACAATATGCAAGGGATGACAAAAATGATTCCCGAGCTCTTCGCGGTGCTGAAATTAGAGAAGGTAGAAATCAAGAAAGAGCATCAAATGTTGATGGTTAACAAGACCACTAGTTTCAAGAAAAAAGGAAGAAGGGAAAGAAAGGGAACTTCAAGAAGAATGGCAAACAAGTTGCCACTCCCATGAAGAAACCCAAAGCTAGACCCAAGCCTGAAACTGAGTGCTTCTACTACAAAGGAAATGGTCACTAGAAGCGGAACTGCCCCATATACTTGGCGGATAAGAAGGATGGCAAAGTGAACAAAGGTATATTTGATATACATGTTATTGATGTGTACTTTACTAGTGTTTATAGTAGCCTGTGGGTATTTGATACCGGTTCAGTTGCTAAGATTAGTAACTCGAAGCAGGAGTTGCAAAATGAACAGAGACTAGTTAAGGATGAGGTGACGATGTGTGTTGGAAGTGATTCCAAGGTTGATAAGATCACCATCGCACACTCCCTCTATCTTTGGTATTAGTGTTGGACGTAAATATATGTTATTTGGTGTTTGCGTTGAGCATCAATATGATTGGATCATGTTTATTGCGATACGGTTATTCATTTAAGTTAGAGAATAATTGTTGTTCTGTTTACATGAATAAAACCTTCTATGGTCATACACCCAATGTAAATGGTTTATTGAATCTCGATCGTAGTGATACACATATTCATAATATTGTAGCCAAAAGATGCAAAGTTGATAATGATAGTGCAACATATTTGTGGCACTGCTGTTTAGGTCATATTGGTATAAAAGCGCACGAAGAAACTCCATGCAGATGGGCTTTTGGAATCACTTGATTATGAATCATTTGATGCTTGCGAACCATGCCTCATGGGAAAGATGACTAAAACTCTATTCTCTGGAACAATGGTGTCACATCCCTAGCTTTTGGCATTGCACTAGGATAACTTCATGTGTGCATCATGTTTAAACTTTGATAGAAACTTGAAATGGTGATGTCCAAACCCTAGTACCAAATGGAATTCAAATAGGTTCAACCTAAAAATATTTTCAGTGAATCCAAATGGCTTTCAAAAATGTTCATCATTTCTGGAAAATGCTAGAAACCATAACCAGAGGTGTTGCACATTTTTCCATGACATATTTGGTCACTGAATTAAATCATATGTACTTTGCATTTGGGCATTTAAATGCTAGTAAATATTTTAAATGCTCAAATAATTCTGGAAATAAGTGTGGGCTGTTGGAATTAATCTAAATAGAGCCTACGATTATTTTCAGGATTTTTGAAGGTGTCTAACTATTTTTAATAAAGCCACAAACTTATAGAAAAATAGAAAAACAGAATTTAAAAGAGAAGGAGGAAACTTACCTGGCCGCAGCCCACCTGGCAGCCCACCTAGCAGGCCCAGCACTGTGCTGGCCCATGCCAGCCAGCTGCTTCGTCCTCGCCAGGCAGGCACAGAGGTGACGCCGACGAGCGCGAGCTCGCCACAGTGCCACCTGCTTGCCGCCCGCGCCTGTGGACATCTGGGCAGGCTCCACGTTGCCGCCCCGACCCCGCAGACACCTCACACACCTCCTGCCTCTCTCCCTCGCCCTCTCCCGCCATGGCCGACGCTGCCGCGCCCGCGCCACCGTGAAACCCGCATCCGCCGTCGTCCCCGCGCCGCGTTGACTTGTCCAAGAGCTCCGCTGTCGTCCGCAACATCGAGCTAGCCGAGCCCCGAGCGCTCGCACGCTCTCCCTCGTCTCCATCGAGCTCGTCTTCACCGAACGCCGCCGCAGATCCCCCTTGTCGTATCCGCCGCGCCAGCTCGTCCCCGACCGCGTCGTCTGCACCGTCGTGTTCGCCGTGAGCTGCTACACCTCTCCATCCCTCTCCTTCTCGCTCTTGAGCCCTGCATCGACCGCACCGAGCTCGTCCGCACTCGCTGCCGCCACCGCACGTCGCCATCGTGGCCACAGCCACGTTGGCTCGATTCCGAGCACACCACCGCCCTCACCGCACTCGCAGGAGCCCAAAACACCACCCCACGCGCCTCGCCGTGCCCCCTAACGACGAGCTCGACCTCATCCGAACCCCGGCGACCGCCCAGCTCGTCGCCGGCAACATTTCCGGCGACCCCGAGCCTAAACAACACCACCAATGGATGCGGCCCGTTCCCAGCTACGCGTAGACGTGCTCCGCCATTATTTTGGTCACCGGAGCACGAAACCCGCATCGCCCGCCCGTGTCTGGCCTCGCCGGCGTCGAGTCGCCGGCGAGTTTGACCCCGCTGACCATTGACCCCGGGTGGACCCAGTTTGACCCCCTGGGTCACTGACATGTGGGCCCCAGGCCACTAACTAAACCAAGTTAGTACTAGTTTAACACTAACTAAACTTAGTTAGTTTAACTAACTACTGACAGACGGGACCCACTGGTTAGTTTGACTAGACCGGCCCCGTTGACCGCTGACGTCACAGTGACGTAGTACTAACACAGTAACTCTTTTTCTGGATTTATTCTTATACAGGAAATTCCAGAAAATACCAAAAACTTCTAAAAATCATATAAATTCAACCGTAACTCCAAATGAGATAAATTATATATGAAAAATGATCAGAAAAATCCAAAGAATCTGTTTATGGCATTATCATGCATGTTTGAACAACTTAAAGCTGCTGTATACAACAATTTGAATTAATGGCATTTGAAATGTCATATATGGAGTTTGAATTTGAATCTTAGATTCAAACCAACTCCATTTAACCTGCTGCTAGTTGCATTAGCTCAAATCACAGCATATTGCCATGTCACCCTCATGCATCATATTGTTGCATTACATTTATTGTGTTCTTTCTCTGTTGCCGGTGTTTGTTCCCCCTCAATAGACGTGGTTCCGACGATGAGTTCGATGACACCAATGAAGAACTATATTATCTTCAGAAGTGCCAGGCAAGCAAAACCCCCTTGTTCATTCCGATACAATCCCACTCTCTCGCTCCTGCTCTCTTTTACTGCATTAGGACAACAACGATTCATCTGTTACTTGCTGCGGTAGTTGAACCCCTTTCCTCTGCATGACCTGTCATTGCCACAGTAAATAGATGAAACCCACTAGCATGAGTAGGAGTTGTTTGAGCCCTGATGTGCCTACTCATTCATGCTTGTTTGTCATGCCTGCTACTGCTTAGAGTTGAGTCAGGTCTGATTCATCGAGGATGAATCGGAGGTGTGTGAACATGTCCTACTGTGTGTGAGCTAAGTGTGTGAACACGATTTGGTAAAGGTAGTGGTGAGAGGCCATGTAGGAGTACATGGTGGGTTGTCCCATTGAAACCGTCCTCAGGAACTGAGTTCTGTGTTTGTGATCCATGAACAGTTACTACCACACATTGGATTCTGGTAACTCGACCCCTCTCGACTTATTAATCAACATGATCTCTGTCCAGGAGTTGCAACTAGTTTCTGGTGTTTGTAGGTAGTGTTAGTAGTCTACCAAGTGGCACCCGGTACAAGTGGGATTGGGACAGACTAGGCACCGTGGCACGGTGTACCAAGCATAGATCCACCAGTCGAGGTGGGCTTGGGAACCCTGCACACATTGTTTGGGGCCGTGAGCGACACCCCGGCCGGATCTCCTTGTGGATGGAACCCGAATAGGCGATAAACCTGGATGAGAGACTTGTGTGGTTAGTCAGGTCGTGGCCGACACCCTCTCTGGGCTTCCGCTTGAAGGTTGCCGAGTACATGTCGTGTAAACGGCGATAAGTGGTGAGAGCGTGTGTGTGAAGAAGTACACCCCTACAGGGTTAACATTATCTATTCGAATAGCCATGTCCGCGGTAAAGGACTTCTGGGTTGCCTATACAGTTCATAGACAAGTGAAAGTGGATACTCTAAAATACGCAAGATAAGCGTGAGTGCTATGGATGGCGTTCTCGTAGGGAGACGGGAGCGGATCCATAGTGGTGTATTGATATGGTGAATATGTGGACTCGTGTGCGCCACCTCAAAAGAGTTACTTGCAGTCGTAGTTCAGGATAGCCGCCGAGTCAAAGCTGGCTTGCTGCAGTTAAACCCCACCATCCCTTTGTTGATAATGATGCATATGTAGATAGTTCTGATGTAAGTCTTGCTGGGTACATTTGTACTCAGGTTTGCCTATTTTATGTGTTTGCAGAGAGACTTCAGTCTCATTAGTAGTTCCGTGTGGACTTTGACGTTTAGCTTGTTACCTCAGCTACGACCTTGTGCCCTCGACATGATTTGGTAGATAGTCAGGCTTTCCAGCCTTTTTCATTTATAGTTGTCTGTACCCAGACATGTTGAGCTTTCGCTTGTGCTTTGACTTGTATGCTCTGAGTGTTGGGTCATGAGACCCATGTTTGTAATATCTCGCTCCTCGGAGCCTATTGAATAAAATACTTGAGTTGTAGAGTCATGTTGTGATGCCATGTTGTATTTGCACATATCGAGCATATTGTGTGTATGTTATTGAAATGCTTGGTATGTGTGGGATCTGACTATCTAGTTGTTTATCCTTGGTAGCCTCTCTTACCGGGAAATGTCTCCTAGTGCTTCCACTGAGCCTTGGTAGCTTGCTACTGCTCCGGAACACTTAGGCTGGCCGGCATGTGTCCTTCATTCCAGTGTCTGTCCCTCCGGGGAAATGTCATGCGGTGTCTACCGGAGTCCTGTTAGCCTGCTACAGCCCGGTTTACCGGAGTCCTGCTAGCCCAGTTGCTACAGCTCGGATTCACTCGCTAATGACCGACACGTTCGTTGCTGGGTCATGTATGCATGTCCCTGTAAGTTAGTGCCACTTTGGGTTCACGACTAGCCATGTCAGCCCGGACTCCTTGTCACATGGATGCTAGCGACACTATCATATACGTGTGCCAAAAGGCGCAAACGGTCCCGGGCCAGGTAAGGCGACACCCGTGGGAATACCGTGCGTGAGGCTGCAAAGTGATATGAGGTGTTACATGCTAGATCGGTGTGGCTTTGAGTCGGGGTCCTGACAGCTTTGGTATCAGAGCTTGACTGCATGTAGGATTACCAAGCCAAACTGGTCGAAGTTGAGTCTAGAAATTCTTTAGTTATATAAGGGAATTGATTGTGGGATGGAACGTAAGGCTCTTTTTATTCCTTTACCTTATGTCCTTCTGATCTGAGTCACCCTCTTCTTCTCTACGGGGTTAAGAACTAGGCCTTCTCTTCTTTCTATCAGGATCACGTGTTACTAATCCGTAGACTTATAGGATTGTTGGTTTCAAGCCTCAGTTAAGTTCCTACTACTTCCGTATGTTAATTCTTGATCTCGAAACCTTGATATTGTGCTTCTGAGTGGCGATGCCACCATTTTTGTAGCATGTCTAAATTCTTTTGAGCATTTACAGCCGTTATGCTGTCCGAGTCATCCCAGGTTTCTAAATAGTCTGATGCATTTGCAAATACCTTCTTACCATTCCGATGTTCCTTTGGCCAGGTTAACCACACCAACTTGTGTGTTGTGGTACTTCATTGCCTCGGTATATATGTTGGAGCTAGTATTATGACCCTAGGTGTCTTAGAGTACCACCTAGTAAGCTAGCCATGATTTGTGTTCCTAGTGTGATGATTCTGGCCTTTATTCTCGAAAGCATCCTGTGATGCCACTTAGTAGTAGGTATTCTACTCCTTGGGTTTTGAACCCGAGATTCACCCTACTTACCTTGTGTTGATAGTGTTTGCTAGTTCCTTTAGGATATTAGTAACCTTTGCGATAGTCCTCGAGGTCCGTGGTATATCGTTCTTCCAAATACCATGAACCATTCTTGGCAGGAGTTCTTTTGAACCAAAAGATCACAACCAGAGTGATCTTGATGAGTTCTCCATTCTATATTGTGAATCTGCCAGTTCTACCTTCTGCATGGGTTATCCGGAAGAAATGTTGAGCTTTGCTCGACATACTAATCTATGCATCCACAACTCAGAAAGATATATGTTTGTTTGAGTTGTCCCTCTTCAGTCGTATTCCGATCTTCGTCTATCAATTGATAGTCAGGAGTAATTTTGCGTTCGTGTTGTCGATGCTTATTATTCTTGTGGTCCATCAAGCCATTCTATTCAGGATGACTAGGAGAAACAAACTCCAGTACCTCATACATATCCAGGATTGGGTCAAAATAGTTGTGCTCCGCAAATCAAAATCCCAACACAGCTTTTGATTCTGTTCTACCTTGAAGTATTACCGTCTTTATGTCAGGATTTTCATGAGAATTGCACCGGCTCTTGTGAATTCTTGACGTAGTGATACTTCTCACCATCATTACTCATTCCTCGGTTCCGTGTTGTCGCAACCGGAATGCCGACAAGTGAATCGTGATGGTCTCACCGAGGTGAGGTTTTTGCCCTAACCCTAGCACATCGGTGCCACCGAGTTGACCTTTTCGGTCCCACCGAAAACTCTAACGTTCACATTTTGAACCATGTCGGTCTGACCAAGTTTCACTATTCGGTCCCATCGAGTTTGGTAAATTGTGTGTAACGGCTAGATTTTGTGTGGAGTCTATATATACCCCTCCACCCCCTTCTCCATTTGTGAGAGAGCCATCAGAATGTGCCTACACTTCCACTACTCATTTTCTTAGAGAGAACTACCTACTCATTTGTTGAGACAAAGACATTCCAATCCTACCACAAGAATCTTGATCTCTAGCCTTCCCTAAGTTGCTTTCAACTCAAATCATCTTTCCACCATATCCAAATCTGTGAGAGAGAGTTGAGTGTTGGGGAGACTATCATTTGAAGCACAAGAGCAAGGAGTTCATCATCAACACACCATCTATTACTTTTCAGAGAGTGGTGTCTCCTAGATTGGATAGTGTCACTTAGGAGCCTCCGTCAAGATTGTGGAGTTGAACCAAGGAGTTTGTGAGGGCAAGGAGATTGCCTACTTCGTGAAGATCTACCCAAGTGAGGCAAGTCCTTTGCGGGCGATGGCCATGGTGGGATAGATAAGGTTGCTTATTCGTGTACCCTTCGTGGGTGGAGCTCTCCGTGGACTCGCGCAACTGTTACCCTTCATGGGTTGAAGTCTCCACCGACGTGGATGTACGATAGCACCACCTATCGGAACCACGCCAAAAATCTCCGTGTCTCCAATTGCATTTGCACACTCCAATCCCATCCCTTTACTTTCTTGCAAATTGCATGCTTTAATTTCCGCTACTCATATACTCTTGCCATGCTTGCTTGAAATGTATTGTGAATGTTTGAAATGGTGCTAATCTCCAACCTCAACTTGAAAAACTTAAAAAGTGCTACCTTTACTTGTTGAGGGTCTAATCATCCCCCCTCTAGACACCTCTTCTCGATCCTTCAACGTGCGTTGAATATGAACATTATATCTTGTTTAATGCGAGATGGTTACTCATTTAAATCAGAGAATAATGGTTGTTCTATTTATATGGGTAATATCTTTTATGGTCATGCATCCATTGTGAGGAGTTTATACTTACTGAATATCGATAGTGATGATACACATGTTCATAACATGGATGTCAAAAGATGTAGAGTTGATAAAGATAGTACCACTTTCTTGTGGCACTGCCGCTTAGGTCATATTGGTGTAAAGCGCATGAAGAAACTCCATGCTGATGGACTTTTGGAGTCACTTGATTTTGAATCACTTGACACATGAGAACCATGCCTCATGGGCAAGATGACTAAAACCCCATTTTCCGGTACAATGGAACGGGCAAGTGACTTGTTGGAAATCATACATACTGATGTGTGTGGTCTGATGAGCGTTGCCGTGCGCGGTGGATATCGTTACTTTCTCACCTTCACTGATGATTTGAGTAGATATGGGTATGTCTACTTAATGAAGCATAAGTCTGAAACATTTGAAAAGTTCAAGCAATTTCAGAGTGAAGTTGAGAATCATCGTAACAAGAAGATTAAATTCCTACAATCCGATAGAGGGGGAGAATATCTGAGTTATGAGTTTGGCAATCACTTAAGACAATGTGGAATCGTTTCACAGTTGACGCCACCTGGAACACCACAGCGTAATGGTGTGTCCAAACGTCATAATTGTACCTTATTTGATATCGTGCATGTCGGATTTCGGGTTCCGGCAGACCCTTGAGGTTCGAACTCTGGGGTGCACACGGAGATTCAACCCTCTGCCAGCTCGTTCCTCGCTGAATCGCTAAGATCTAAATACCAAACTAAATAGCACAAGAGACACAAGATTTATACTGGTTTAGGCCACCATTGTGGTGTAATACCCTACTCCAGTGTGTGGTGTGGTGGATTGCCTCTTGGGCTGATGATGAACAATACAAGGAAGAACAGCCTCGCTAGGGTCTGTTCTTGGCTGGTGCGATGAACTGCTAGGAGGGGTTCAGTCGCTCTATCTACTGGTTTCTTGATGAGGATCCAGATGCCTCTACCCTGGGGGTGGCTAGTCCTATTTATAGGCAAAGGCCCTGGGCCTCTTCCCAAATATTGAGCGGGAAGGGCGCCAACAATTGGCCATTTTGAAGGGGAACAGCGGGTACACTTATCCTGACTAAAGTTAGTCCTCGCCTGTCAAAGGCTCTGGTGATGACGCCGGCTTGGGCTCCACAATGACTTCCTTCCAGCCGTTGGGCTGGTCTTGGTCTTGTTACATCGAAATGGACGCCTTTGCTTGATGATCTCGCCTGCGCTTGCTCCCTTTGCACCAAAGAGGAAAGGAGGACACTACGCGGGCTGGCGCCCGACTGGCGCCCTTGGTCGTCATGGCTTGCGTCATGGGCACCTCGTGAGGTACCCTGACTTGAACTCTCCGCCCCCTCATGAGCCAGCCTGACGAGGCCGTGCCTGAGGAAGCTCCTTGTCGTCCACCCCGCGAGGCTTGGCCCCTCGCGAGGGTCTTGAGCTTGCGTTGATGAAGATGGGCTGTGCTGGGCCTCCTTTGAGCCACGCCGCAGGCCGCAGGTAGGCAAGTCTGGGGACCCCCGTTCCCAGAACGCCGACAGTAGCCCCCGAGCCCACAGCGCGCCCGAACTTGGCCGAGCAGAGAGGCGAAAAGGCAAGTGCGAAGCGTCGCGGGCCCTAACAGCCTCCGGCCTTGGGCACCGCGTGGCGGTTGATTGGACGTGGGCGCCTCTGCAACCGCGTGAGTTGATAAAAGAGCGGCATCTCCCTTGCCTCCTTTATTTCCTCCAGTTGCTGCTCAGATCCCCTTTCTTGCGCCTCTCCTCCCTGCTTCCAAATTCTTCAGATCTACTCTGCCTGCGTGCGCTAGCCAGTCATGGCTCCTCGCCAAGCCCCGGCCAGAGCCTGGTACTCGCCTGCCTTGGACCCGCCAAACGTGTCAGGGGCGAGTCTTGCCCTGGTGCGCCAGATGGTGGAGGCGCAGGGCATCGACGGGACGAAAGCGTTCAAGGCCGGCTCTGCCGTCCCTGAAGGTCGAGGGAGCACCTTCTATCTGCTCTTCATGAGCGCCATCGTTGCCGTTCTGGTGCCTCCCTTTTCCGAGTTCTTCTTCTCTGTCCTCCGCCACTACAATATTCAAGCTCTGCACCTCCATCCCAACTCCGTCCTTCTTCTGGCGATCTTCGCCTACTATTGTGAGGCTCACGTAGGGGTGAAGCCCTCGGTGGCCTTGCTACGCCACTACTTCTCCCTTGGAACCTCCCGTGGTTCCGCCTCCGCATGCGCGAGCTTTGTCGCATACGGCGGTGCCATCGCCATTTCAAACCCTGGGAAGAGGATTGAGGGCTTCAGGAGCAAGTGGGTCTTGGTGGATGCTGGGCGCATCCATCCTCGGCTGATCCTGCCCACGAAGCACCCCGCGAGCTCCGATGACTGGTCCCGAGTGGAGCTTTTGGATCCCTGCGCGAAGCTGGTGTTGGAGAAGATGGACGCAGATCTGAGGCCGGCCAGCGTGGCGGCGGCGAAGCTGACCAGTGCGTCGCTACTGAGGGAGTTCCTGGAGCATCAACTGGCTCCGCTCTGTCAGTACTCTCTTCCGATGTGGAGGCCTCACTCGAGCCCCGTGGTCCTGGCCGACGAGGATCTGGCGGCGGTCCTCCAGTCCTTGGTTGGGGGCGACGTGGCGAGGCTGGAGGGCGCTCATACGCCCCTGTTCCTTCGCGAGGATTGGGAGCAGGTAGTGGGGTCCATGCCTGTCTTCTACGGGGACGGGCCCGTGCCCGTGGAGGCTCCGGAGGACCTGGTGGACGTGTCCTCCGACGACTCCAGCGAAGAGAAGGAAGAAGGGGAGCAGGAAGAGGGGGTTGACTCGGAGGCGGAGTCAAGAGCTCCTCCCCTTTGGCGCAGGTCCCGCACTCTCCGCCTTCCCCAGAGCGACGACGACGAGGATGAGGGTGAGCAGGGCGGCGGGAGCCTGCCTCCAATCCCGAAGAAGGACCGGACTGGGCTGGTCCCCCGCGGGTCTGCCCCGGCCCCGGGGCAATCTGCAGGCGCGCCTCCTGCTCCGGAACCCCTTGAAGCCGACCCTTGCAGCCGGCTCTCGGGCTTTAAGTTTGGTCGGAGGCTGCTCGAGTCCACCAGCGACGACCTGTAAGTGCCTGCTTCCCGTCTTGATTATTGTTCTGTCGACGAGACCTGATGCCCATGTCCTTCGGCCAGGCTGGCGCCCGCGGCGAAGAAGACGAAGGGAGGTCCTGAGGTCCCATCCGTGGCAGTGCCTCTGCCCGAGAAAGAAGGTAACCGTGACGCGCAAGCCTCTCCTGCCCGGGCGTCCTCGCGAGGCCAGGCTAAGCCCGCTGGGGCGAGCTCAGCCCCCTTGACCCAGGCGACTCCCGAGGTGCCCTTGCTTGACGCTGCCTCCTCTGCCGTCGTGGTGCCGCTGGTTCCGCCTCAAGGCGCAGTGGTCACACAGCCGTCTTCTCCTCCTACTCCACCAACTGCTGCTTCTCCGAATATGGTTCTGGATCGTGCCATTGCCGGACTGGACCGTCTGTGGCAGGATCTTCTGGGCGCCGACCCCCGTTTGGTGGCCGGGCGCTTGGAGCTGGCTTCAGGCTGGATTCGCTCCGATGCTTCGATACGGGCGGCGCTAGTCCAAGCCTCGACGGCTTGCGACAAGGAGAAACAGGCCGTCCATGAGGCGAAGGTTGCCCGCGATGCTGCCCTGGGGGAGGCAGCTAGCGTCCAAGGTCGCTATGAGACGCTGGAGAGCGAGCTGAAGGGCCTGCAGAACCAGCTTGCAGAGGAGGCCCGCCTTCGCCAAGAGCAGGAGGAAAGCATGAAGGTTCACGAGGCGGCCGTCAAGGACCTGGAGGCCAAGCTCAAGAGGTGTCGTGGCCGCCTAGGTGTGCTGGAGCAAGAGCTGGAGGCGAGGAGGGTTGAGCTGGACGGCAAGGCCCGGGTTCTCTCCGAGGATCGCGTGGCCTTCGCGGATATGGAAGAGAAGGCTCGCACTTCGCTGAAGACGCTTTATGACAGCGGCCTGGAGAGCCCGCTGGCCGGCGAGGAGGATGGCCCCGCCAAGCTGCTTCCCTTCCTGGTCCGCGCCCTTAACAACGTCACCCTTGGCCTTGGCCCTACGGCTGAGGCTGAGGCACACGTCTTATCTTCTGCAGCGCTGACGCGGGTCTTCACCCACATCTATCTTCGCGACCCCAACATCGACCTCGATGGCCTGCTGGAGCCAGTGAGCGGCGAGCGTGCCGCTGCCGCTGCTGAGGCCGTGAAGGGTCGCGCGGAGGCTCTGCTGGGGAAGTTCCGGGCCTTCAGTACCAGGCCGAAGCGGAGCGCTGCTAGCCCTGCCACTCCACAAGGCGAACCTACTCCACACGGCTCCCCCGCTGGCAAGTGACTCCGTCGTGGCTCCCGTCCTGTTTTTAATTCCTGCGCATGTACCATGTCTCGGGGAGGCGTTAAAACTTATGTTTGATGCTGTGATAATAGCATGGACTGTAATATTTGCTTTTGAATTCCCTGAAATTTGCATTATTCCTTCCTACTTGCTTATGTTCTACGCCGGCAGAGCCCGGCCCCGCGCATACCTCAGCCGCCGTTGGCCCCGACCGGAAACTAGGACGGGACCAAGGAGTGAGGGGCTATGTGACAAGTTAGGCTCCTGAGTCATGATGCTCAGGAGTCCCCCTTGGCGCTCGAACAACAAGTAGGAAGGTGAGGTGTGGGTGGATCTGCCATTCTACGTCTGTAGGGCCCGGCCCCGTGCATACCTCAACCGCCGTTAGCCTTTCGGAACTAAGGAGTGAGGGGCTACGTGACCAGTTAGGCTCCTGAGACGCGATGCTCAGGAGGCCCCCTTGACGCTCAAACGGCCTTCGTACCTTGGCTCCGCTCGGGGAGGGACGTGCGACGAACCAGGCCCGGGGGGGCCTAGCCAGGTGGGGTGCGTCTGGGCGAGACCCAGGCGCAGCCCCCGTGCCCAGCCCCTTCGCGTGGCACTCCCGAGGGGAGGCGTTGCGACAAGGCCAGACAAGCTCCCTGAGGTTGATGTGGCCCGGAGGCCATCCTCAGTTGTTTATCACCAGCACGGAGCATACGCTTCCGTATGCGTATGCGCATAGCCGCTCCTCAGCAGTGTCGTCAGCCAGCGCGGAGCATGGTGCTTCCACTGGTACGTGGGAGGGGGCTCCCCTCCTGGAGGAGCCCCCGGGGCGTATACAGCCCCACCCTAACACGTGGCCGGCACAGTAGGGCTTGACGAGGTGTATCTGGGCACCCGTGAGCCGGCATGGGACTCACGGGGCCCTACCTCAAGGCGGGTTGCGCCTGGCTCTGGGCCTTATCTTGGAGTGTGTTCCTGCAAATTTGGCCAGATGCCGGTGCTCTACGTCTTCAGGTCCCGGCTCTCGGGCTGGTCTCAGTCGTCGCTGGCATGCCAGGTCGCGATGCCATGGACAAGACCAGAGGGTGAGGGCCGAAGAGCCGGTAGGAGCCCTGAGTCGCGATGCTCAGGCACCCCCCCTTTAACGCGCAAGCTGGGTTAGATGACGAAACTCTATGTCCTCGGGTCCCGGCTCTCGGGCTGGTCTCAGCCGTCGCTGGCATGCCAGGTCGCGATGCCATGGACAAGACCAGAGGGTGAGGGCCGGAGAGCCGGTAGGAGCCCTGAGTCGCGATGCTCAGGCACCCCCCTTTAACGTGCAAGATTCCGACACCCAGGAGAAAAAGGCACCAAATAACAAGCATGGTGGATCAAAAGCATAGTCCTAAGATAAACGCAAGAAGGATACATGCTGCTGGGACAGGCCCGAGCGGCTTGGGGATGATGCAGCCCAAGGGGCGCCCCCAATAAGATGAGCTAAGGACATGAAATAAAAGGGATACATGCCGCAGGGATGGACCCACGCGGCCTGGGAATAATGCGTCCCTAAAGGCGCTCCCAGCCAGAAACGAAACTTAAAAGATGTCACCTGGTGATGTTGGGGACGAAGGGGTGTTGGTGTAGCAGACTCGGTGGGCTACGGGAGCCAATCCTCACGAGCCCCCAGGCCCAGGGGCCTCGGGAGGCTCCGGAGGCGCCGGCGGCTCCTCGCGTGCCATCTCCATCTCCGCTAGGGCTGCGGCACGCCTGACATCTTGAGCCTCCAAGATGGCCCTCATGAGACGCTGGTGCGCAGCAGCCGTGTTCGGCAGGCCGTAAGGCATGCGCACGTAGCTGTGGGGCAGACCCTCGCAACGTCCCACTCGCGAGGGCTAGAGGCGCTCTTGAGACGCGGCTCGGTTGAGCCCTGGTATGTCGATGTAGACGCGAAGCCCGCCATCCTCGCCTGGATGGGGGGCCACAGCGGGTAGGCGGCGGTTGCCTCTCATGACCCTTGACTCCTGTAACTCCTGAATGGCCTTGCTGACGAACTCCTCAGGGTTTGGCCCTCCTTGCCTTGCTCCTTCTTGAGGGAAATGTGCTTCGAAGCATGCCTCCACGTGGTGCCCAAGCTCCTCCCTCGTGACCTCGGCGAGGTCGGCGGCCCTCCAGGGGAGAGCCCCCGAGCCCTGCCTAAGGAGGGCGCCGGGCGCGCTTCCCTATGCGATGGAAGGAGGCTCCTCCTGGCCAGGCGCGGGCCCTGAGGGGCTGCCTCCTGAGGAGCCGGGTCGGTTGATGTCTTCTTCTTCTTGGGGGCGGCCTCGGGAAGCCTCCTGCCTCCGTTGTCTGGGTCTTCCAGTGATGCGGCCTGAAAGGCTCGCTCCAGGGAGCACACTGCATCTCTCTCTTCGCAGGGCACCGTGATGACCCCGCCACTTCCTGGCATCTTGAGGACGTTGTAGCCGTGGTGGGTTACGGCCATGAACTTGGCCAGCACTGGGTACCCGAGGATGGCGTTGTACGGCAGGCGAATGTGGGCGACGTCGAAGTCGATGAGCTCGGTGCGGTAGTTGTCACGTGCCCCGAAGGTGACAGGAAGGCGGACCTGCCCTATCGGGACCGTGGAGCCGTCAGTGACTCCGGAGAAGGGCTTGGTTGGCTGAAGCTGACTATAAGGCACTTGAAGATTGTTGAATGTTTCCACGGACAGGACGTTGAGCCCTGCCCCGCAGTCGATGAGGGTCCTAGTGACTAGCACGTTGCTGATGATTGGGGAACAAAGCATCGGGAGGACTCCTGCTGTGGCCGCGCACTTGAGCTGATTCGCTAAGCTGAACGTGATGGCGCACGCCGACCACCTGAGAGGGCGCATGGCCTCGATCTTGGGGAGGATTGCATTCACTTCGCGGGTGAACTGCTTGAAGATGCGCTGAGAGGCTGGGGCTTGAGCTTCGCCTAGGATGCAGGCGATTGCACGCGGTTCCTGAAAGCCCCCAGCCCCCTTGTCCTGATGACGGTCTTCATTCCTTCTTGGCTGCGGCGGCAGCGGAGGGAGGCCTGCGTTCCCTTGCGGGCGATCCTTGCGAGGCTGATCCCTCCAGCCTCCCTCGCGAAGCGGGTCCTGCCAGCGGTCCTCGCGAGGTTGGTCGCGCCACCGTTGGCGCGGGCCGCGGTCTTCCCAGTGTACTGCATTCCTTCCTCCTCCTCGGCCGTAGCCCCGGTCGCTGCGGTCGGGACGTCTGCCGACCCTTCCTTCGCGCACGGCCCGGAGCTCTTGGCATTCATTTGTGTTGTGAGTGTGGAGGTCGTGGTACACGCAGTACCGGCTGCCCTTGGAGGATTCGGGCTGATCTCTGCCCCGTTTGGTGTCTGGCTCGGCCGCGAGCACGGCAGCCCCCTTGCGCTTCACGTCCTTGGCCTTGGGCTTCTTCTCTTCTGGGTCCGCGCCAGGCAGCTCGAGGAGGGAGAGGCGCCCCTCCTCAGCCCTGGCGCACTTGGTCGCCAAGTTGAACAGCTCCAGGGAGGTGCACAAGTCTTCATGCATCGCCAGCTCCTCCTTCATCTTGACATCGCGCACACCGTCGGAGAAGGCAGAGATGATGGCCTCCGCCGTTACCCTGGGGATCTTGAGGCGAGCGTTGTTGAAGCGCTGGATGTACTTCTGCAGGGTTTCCCCTGGCTGCTGCTTGATACGGCGCATGTCGCTCACGGCGGGTGGCCGGTCGCGAGTGCCCTGGAAGTTGGCGATGAAGCGGGTGCGCATCTCGTCCCAGGAAGAGATCGTGCCTGGGGCCAGATTCAGGAGCCAGGTGCAGGCTCCATCCTTGAGCGCCATGGGAAACCAGTTCGCCATGACCTTTTCGTCTCCGTTGGCAGCTTCGATGCCCAACTCGTAGAGTTGGAGGAACTCCGTAGGGTCAGCCGTGCCATCGTAGCGAGGGGCAGGTCTGGCTTGAACTTGCCGGGCCACGCGACGCTGCGCAGCTCTGAGGTGAAGGCGCAGCAGCCCGCCGTGGCCACGGGGGGCCTTGGGTTATGGAGAGCTTGGTCCTGCGGGTCCCCATGCGCTACAGCTGGGGGCAGCGCTGGGTCTTGACGTGCTGGAGGAGGGAGCGCTCGGGCAGCTTCTCGTGGGCGAGGGACTTCTTGGCAGCTCTGCCCTTGCCGCGCTGGCGCCTGGCGGAGCGGGTTCCGCCCAGGGGCCGCGCGCCTTGGGGCCAGGGCGCCTTCTTGAGGAGGAGGCGGCTGAGGCGCCCCAGGAGCTTCATCGCCCGCGCGGGGCGGGGTGTGGTGCAGCTAGAAGGACGGTGCGGGGGCGCCTCCGGTGGCGCGGACGAGCTCATTGACTCGGTCGAGCCATTCTTCATAGACGTCGTCGATGGGGCGGTAGCGCAGGAGCTCGTTCGCCGCGATGAGCGCAGCTCGGGCCTCCATGGCCGTGCGGGGCGCGCGTGATGAAGAACCAGCGGGGATGAGCGAGGGTGTGGCGGTACGGCCGTCCCGCCTCATGGACGGATGCTGGGACGATGCTTGCTGCTCGTTCCCTGCCGGGCCGGTGGCGGCGTTGACAGCAGGTGACGGGGAACGACGAGGGCGCCCACCGACGGGAGCCGTCTGGGCGACATGGGAGGCGAGGGCGGCTCGGCGCTCGGCGCGAGCCCGACGAGCGTCAGACATGGTTGCGGTGGTCGGGGAAGAACAAGATAACGGAAGGCAAATTCCGGCGCACCCCTACCTGGCGCGCCAAATGTCGGAATTCGGGTTCCGGTAGACCCTTGAGGTTTGAACTCTTGGGTGCGCGCGGAGATTCAACCCTCTGTCGGCTCGTTCCTCGCTGAATCGCTAAGATCTAACTACCAAACTAAATAGCACAAGAGACACAAGATTTATACTGGTTCAGGCCACCATTGTGGTGTAATACCCTACTCCAGTGTGTGGTGTGGTGGATTGCCTCTTGGGCTGATGATGAACAATACAAGGAAGAATAGCCTCGCTAGGGTCTGTTCTTGGCTGGTGCGATGAACTGCTAGGAGGGGTTCAGTCGCTCTATCTACTGGTTTCTTGATGAGGATCCAGATGCCTCTACCCTGGGGGTGGCTAGTCCTATTTATAGGCAAAGGCCCTGGGCCTCTTCCCAAATATTGAGCGGGAAGGGCGCCAACAATTGGCCATTTTGAAGGGGAACAGTGGGTACACTTATCCTGACTAAAGTTGGTCCTCGCCTGTCAAAGGCTCTAGTGATGACGCCGGCTTGGGCTCCACAATGACTTCCTTCCAGCCGTTGGGCTGGTCTTGGTCTTGTTGCACCGAAATGGACGCCTTTGCTTGATGCTCTCGCCTGCGCTTGCTCCCTTTGCACCAAAGAGGAAAGGAGGACACTGCGCGGGCTGGCGCCCGACTGGCGCCCTTGGTCGTCATGGCTTGCATCATGGGCACCTCGCGAGGTACCCTGCCTTGAACTCTCCGCCCCCTCATGAGCCAGCCTGACGAGGCCGTGCCTGACGAAGCTCCTTGTCGTCCGCCCCGCGAGGCTTGGCCCCTCGTGAGGGTCTTGAGCTTGCGTTGATGAAGATGGGCTGTGCTGGGCCTCCTTTAAGCCACGCCGTAGGCCGCAGGTAGGCAAGTCTGGGGACCCCCGTTCCCATAACGCCGACAATGCATTATATGATGTCCCTTTCCGATCGGCCACTCTCGTTTTGGGGTTATGCATTAGAGATAACTGCATTCACTTTAAATAGGGCACCCTCTATGTCCGTAGAGACGGCACCATATGAACTGTGGTTTGGCAAGAAACCTAAATTGTTGTTCCTTAAGGTTTGGGGTTGCAATGCTTATCTCAAAAGGCTTCAGCCGGAAAAGCTCGAACCCAAAGCGGACAAATGCGTCTTCATAGGATACCCAAAGGGGACAATTGGGTATACCTTCTATCTCAGATCTAAGGGCAAAGTGTTTGTGCTAAGATTGGGTCCTTTTTCGAGAAAGAGTTTCTCTCGAAACAATTTGAGTGGGAGGAAGATAGAACTTGATGAGGTTGTTGAACCTTTACTTCAACCAATGAGTAGTGCGTCACAGAAAGATGTTTCTGTGACACCTACGTCAGTTGAAAAGGAAGCTAATGATAGTGATCATGAAGCTTTGGATCAAGTTGCTATCGAACCTCATAGGTCGACCAGGATACTTACTGCTCCTGAGTGGTAAGGTAACCCTGTCTTAGAGGTCATGTTGTTGGACAACAACAATGATGAACCTACGAGCTATGGAGAAGCGATGGTGGGCCCGGATTTCGACAAATGGTTAGAGGCCATGAAATCCGAGATGGGATCCATGTACGAAAACAAAGTGTGGACTTTGGAAATATTACCTGAAGGGCGAAAGGCCATTCAGAATAAATGGATCTTCAAGAAGAAGACAGACGCGGATGGTAATATCACCATCTATAAAGCTCAACTTATGGCAAAGGGGTTTTCAAAAGTTCAAGGAGTTGACTACGATGAGACTTTCTCACCCGTAGCGATGCTTAAGTCCATCAGAATCACGTTAGTTATAGCTGCATTTTTCGATTATGAAATCTAGCATATGGATGTCAAAACAGCGTTCCTTAAGGGTTTCCTTAAGGAAGAGTTATATATATGGTGCAACCGGAAGGTTTTGTCGATCCAGAGAATGCTGACAAAGTGTGCAAACTTCAGTGATCCATTTATGGACTGGTGCAAGCATCTCGGAGTTGGAATCTTCCCTTTGATGAGGTGATCAAAGCGTTTGGGTTTATACAAGTTTTTGGAGAATCTTGTATTTACAAGAAAGTGAGTGGGAGCTCTTTGTCGTTTCTAATATTATATGTGGATGACATATTGTTGATTGGAAACAATATAGACCTTTTGGGAAACGTGAAGGAATATTTGAACAAGAGTTTTTCAATGAAGGACATATGAGAAGCTGCTTTCATATTAGGCATCAAGATCTATAGAGATAGATCAAGACGCTTGATAGGACTTTCACAAAGCACATACCTTGATAAGATTTTGAAGAAGTTCAAAATGGATCAGTCCAAGAAGGGGTTCTTGCCTGTTTTGCAAGGTGTGAAGTTGAGTAAGACTCAATGCCCAACGACTGTAGAGGATAGAGAAAAGATGAGTGTCGTCCCCTATGCTTCTGCCATAAGCTCTATCATGTATGCGATGTTGTGCACAAGACCAGATGTCTGCCTTGCCATAAGTATGGACGGAAGGTTTCAGAGTAATCTAGGAGTGGAACACTGGACAGTGGTCCAGAATATCCTTAAGTAACTGAAAAGGACTAAGGAAATGTTTCTTGTTTATGGTGGTGATCAAGAGCTCGTCGTAAAGGGTTACGTCGATGCAAGCTTTGACACTGATCCGGATAACTCTAAGTCTCAAACTAGATATGTATATGTTCTCAACGGGGGAGCGATAAGCTGGCAGTTCTAAGAACAGCATGGTAGCTGATTCTACATGCGACGCGGAGTACATAGCTGCCTCGGAGGCAGCAAAGGAAGGTGTGTGGATGAAGCAGTTCATGACAGATCTTGGAGTTGTGCCCAATGCACCGGACCCAATGACTCTGTTCTGTGATAACACTGGTGCCATTGCTCTAGCCAAGGAACCAAGGTTTCACAAGAGGACCAGACACATAAAGCGGCGCTTCAATTCCATATGCGATTACATCAAAGAGGAAGACATAAACATTTGCAAGATACATAGGATCTGGTTGCAGAACTGTTGACTAAACCTCTTCCATGGGCAAAGCATGATCAACACTAGAACTCTATGGGTGTTAGATTCATTACCATGTAATGCTAGATTATTGACTCTAGTGCAAGTGGGAGACTGTTGGAAATATGCCCTAGAGGCAATAATAAAGTTGTATTATTATATTTCCTTGTTCATGATAATCGTTTATTATCCATGATGTAATTGTATTGACCAGAAACTCAAATACATGTGTGGCTACATAGACAACAATGTGTCCCTAGTAAGCCTTTACCGGACTAGCTCGTTGATCAAAGATGGCTATGGTTTCCTAGCCATGGACATGAGTTGTCATTTGATAATGGGATCACATCATTAGGAGAATGATGTGATGGACAAGACCCAAACTATAAAGGTAGCATATGATCGTATCAAGTTTATTGCTATCATTTTCTGCATGTCAAGTATATGTTCCTATGACCATGAGATCATGCAACTCATTGACACCGAGGAGTACCTTTTGTGTACCCAACGTCGCAACGTAACTGGGTGACTATAAAGGTGCTCTACAGGTATCTCCGGGGGTGTCTGTTGAGTTGGCATGGATCAAGACTGGGATTTGTCACTCTGTATGACGGAGAGGTATCTCAGGGCCCACTCGGTAATACAGTATCACAGTGAGCTTGCAAGCAATGTGACCAATGAGTTAGACGGGATCTTGTATTACAGAACGAGTGAAGGGACTTGCCGGTAATGACATTGAAATAGGTATGGAGATATCGATGATCGAATCTCAGGCAAGTAACATACCGATGGACAAAGGGAACTACATACGGGATTAGTAGAATCCTTGACATTGAGGTTCGACCGATAAGATCTTTGTAGAATATGTAGGAACCAATATGGGCATCCAGGTCCCGCTATTGGTTATTGACCGTAGAGGTGTCTCGGCCATGTCTGCATAGTTCTCGAACCCGCAGGGTCTACACACTTAACATTTGGTGACGATATAAGTATAGTTTAGTCCTTTTGGTGGTTACCGAAGGTTGTTCGGAGTATTGGATGAGATCCCGGACATGACGAGGAACTCCGGAATGGTCCAGAGGTGAAGATCGATATATTGGACAAAGGGTATTCGAGTCTGGAATTGTTTCGGGGGTCATGACCGAAAGGGGTTTCGGGGGGGCAAGTGTTGTGGGGCCTCATGGGCCAAGGGGAGGGGGAAACTAGCCCACTAAGGGGTTGTGCGCCTCCCTCACCCTTTCCCACATACCCAGGAGAGGTGGGGCGCCCCTTCTAGGGTTCCCTCCACCTGGCTTGGGGGCAAGTCACCCTAAGGTTTCCCTAGAGGGCGCCCCCATATGCCTTGGCCGCCCCCCCCCTAGATGGGACCTAGGGCTCCGCCTCCTCCTCCCTTCCCCCTATATATAGAAAGGTAGTGAGAGGGCAGCCGCACCCTTGAGTACATCTCCATGCCATGGCACTTCACTTCCTCTCCCTCGTAGCCCTCTTCCTCTCCATAATTCTTAGTGAAGCTATGCTGAGATTCCACCACCACCGCCACCACCACTCTGTCATGCTGCCGGAGGATTTGAGCTACTACTTGACCATCGCTCGTTGGATCAAGGAGGTGAAGGCTTCATCAAGCTGTATGTGTGTTGAACGCGGAGGTGCCGTCCGTTCGGCACTTGGATCGGGAGTTCGCGGGGTGGATCATGATTGGATCATGAAGACGTTCGACTACATCATTCGCGTTTCTTAAAGCTTCCGCTTAGCAATCTACAAGGGTGAAAGTGCAACTAATCCCTGGGGGTTTTGGTAATTCATAACAACATATAGCTCATTGAACTAACTTTCTTTCAAGATCAATGTTTCAGAAAGTTCAATGGTTGGTATGGCATGGACTAGAGATGTGGACCCCTCAAAATGCTAAGGATACATACTGGCAAAACCTCAAGACTCTACATTTTCATTTTAGTGATCCAAGATCACATTGAGTCCATGGGAAAAGCCAATACTATTAAAAGGGGATGAGGTGTTGCTTAATGGCTTGCTTGCTCAAAATGCTTAGTGATATGCTCCAAAAGCCCTCAACCACTTTCATATTTCCACATATGTACTAAAC
This sequence comes from Triticum dicoccoides, assembly GCF_002162155.2. Classification (NCBI taxonomy): domain Eukaryota; kingdom Viridiplantae; phylum Streptophyta; class Magnoliopsida; order Poales; family Poaceae; genus Triticum; species Triticum dicoccoides. Next base: position 275,770,930 of record NC_041383.1, read on the forward strand.
CTAAAGTCAAACTCGGCCCCACCGATTTGATCTATCCAGCGCCAACGAGTTCACTTGACATAGCCATATCCAGAAACCCTAATCAGTTAGGTCTCACCGATAGGGATCTCGGTCTCACCCAGATGGGATTGCAAACTCTCTGTTTCCCTTCATAACGTTTTGGTCTAACTGAGATGAGTGATCGGTCCCACCGAGTTTGCAGTGCAAACTCTCTGTTTCCTTTTCATAACATTTCGGTCTCATCGAAATGAGCAATCGGTCCCATCGAGTTTGCTTGACCAAGTCTCCGTTTGCTTATTACTGAAATCGGTCTCACCGAGTTCGTGTGATCTGTCTCACCGAGATGAGGTTTTTACCTAACCTAGCGTATCGGTCTCACCGAGTTGATATTGTCGGTCCCACCGAAAAGCCTAAGTTCACATTTTGGACTAGGTCGGTCTCACCGAGTTTCACTATTCTGTCCCACCGAGTTTGGTAAATTGTGTGTAACGGTTAGATTTTGTGTGGAGGCTATATATACCCCTCCACCCCCTTCTCCATTCGTGAGAGAGCCATCAGGACATGCCTACACTTCCACTACTCATTTTCTGAGAGAGAACCACCTACTCATGTGTTGAGACCAAGACATTCCATCCAACTGCAAGAATCTTGATCTCTAACCTTCCCCAAGTTGCTTTCCACTCAAATCATCTTTCCACCATATCCAAATCTGTGAGAGAGAGTTGGGTGTTGGGGAGACTATCATTTGAAGCAAAAGAGCAAGGAGTTCATCATCAACACACCATCTATTACCTTTTGGAGAGTGGTGTCTCCTAGATTGGTTAGGTGACACTTGGGAGCCTCCATCAAGATTGTGGAGTTGAACCAAGGAGTTTGTAAGGGCAAGGAGATCGCCTACTTCGTGAAGATCTACCCAAGTGAGGCAAGTCCTTCGTGGGCGATGGCCATGGTGGGATAGACAAGGTTTCTTCTTCGTGGATCCTTCGTGGGTGGAGCACTCCGTGGACTCGTGCAACCGTTACCCTTCGTGGGTTGAAGTCTCCATCAACGTGGATGTACGATAGCACCACCTATCGGAACCATGCCAAAAATCTTCGTGTCTACATTGTGTTTGCTCCCTCCAAACTTCTCCCCTTTACCTTCATATGCAATGATTTACATTCCGATGCTATACTCTTAGAATTGCATGTGTAGGTTGATTGCTTGACTTGTGTTAAGTTGCTAAAATCTGCCAAGACTTAGAATTGGGAAAAGGCTAGATTTTTATTTGGTCAAGTAGTCTAATCACCCCCCCCCCTCTAGACATACTTTTGATCCTACAAATGGTATCAGAGCTTTGGTCTCCATTTTCCTTGATTTCCATAGCTTTGGTGATCATAGCCTTGGTCTCACAACCTAGGAGAGTATGGCATCTAGCGAGGGAAATTACTACCGTAGAGGTCCTTACTTTGATGGTACTAATTTTGCTAGTTGCAAGCATAAGATGAAAATGCATATTCTTGGACATGACCCCACCGTTTGGGCTATTGTGTTTATTGGTTTGCAAGGCGAATTCTTTGATGGGAGAGAACCAAATTGTGAAGCAACTGCGGAAGAGTTGAAGATGCTGCAATAAAACGCTCAAGCTTGCGATATCCTCTTCAATGGATTGTGCCCCGAAGAATTCAACAAAATCAGCCGTCTTGAGAATGCAAAGGAAATTTGGGATACATTGATTGACATGCACGAAGGTACCGAGTCCGTCAAGGAATCCAAGTTGGATGTGCTTCAAAGTCAACTTGACAAGTTCAAAATGAAGGATGGTGAAGGTGTCGCTGAAATGTACTCTAGGCTTGCTCTCATCACAAATGAGATTGCCGGCTGAGGAAGTGAAGAGATGACTGACAGATTCATCATCAAGAAGATCCTAAGATCCTTGGATGGAAAATATGATACCGTGTGCAGATTGATCCAAATGATGCCCAATTACAAAGATCTCAAGCCAATAGAAGTCATTTGAAGAATTGTTGCTCATGAGATGGCACTCAAGGATAAACAAGAGCTTCACAACAAGTATAGTGGTGCTTATAAAGCCTGATGTGGTGCTCCTGCCACATCAAGTGAAAAATAAGTCTTCAATGAGGAATTGAGCTTAATGGTGAAGAACTTCAACAATATACAAGAGTAGAAGCAAGGAGAGAAGCTCCAAGTCAAGATCCTACCATGACAGAAGATCTTCTAGTCGTGAACATAATTTCTACAATTGTGGAAGACCCGAACACTATTCCAATGAGTTTACAACTCCCTACAAAAGAATAGAAGACTCACCTAAAAGAAGAAGTAGAAGAGAAGAATCACCTCCAAGAGAGAGAAGGAGTAGAGATGATCGTTATGAACGAATAACCTCTCGCAGAATCAAGGATTTGGAAAGGAAGGACAAGTCATCAAGGAGCTACACAAAACAAAGACATCACACTCATGTTGTTGAATGGGTATCTGGTTCTGACTCTGACCACCAGTCCATGAGAAGTTATCACTACTACTACGAATATACTCAAGATGAAGGTGTTGCGGGTCTTGCACTTGTGTCAACCAACTCCTATGACATATTTGACTCACCAAATGAAGGAATTGGAAGATGCATGCTTCATGGCTAAAGGCCCCAAGGTATCACACCCCGAGTATATTTATTTTAATAGTGATGAAGATGATTTTCTAGGTGATGATGAGTTACTTGTTGAAAATGCTAGTGATGAAAACTATGATGAAACTAATCAAGATGAAACGAATGACAATGATATGAAGGAGATTGAGCATCTAACTAAAGAACTAAACACTCTTAAGTTAGCGCATGAAACTACTTTAGAAGATCATCGAGAACATTTAAAAACTCATGAGAAGCTACGCTTCGAGAAGCTCAACCTAGAGCAAGAACATGGGTTCTTAAAAGACATCAATGATGATCTTCGGAAGAAAAGTTCTTCTTACATTGCCAAGCATTTACTCTTGTCTACTTACATGCCACAAGTAAAATCTAGCAACAAAAGTAAGAAAGATTATTCTTCTAGTAGTAACAATAATCATGCTAAATCCAATATTGTTGCTTCTAGTAGTTCTCTTGATTCCACTAATGATTCTCTTAGCCAAGTTACACTTGAGCGAGAAAATAGCTTATTGAAGGGAATTATAGAGAAAGGTGTTTACAAGAGCCTTGCCGGAAGTAAGCAATTTGAGGAAATTGTACGCAAGCAAGGAAGGCACCGGAAGAATCAAGGTGTTGGTTTTGAACGAAAGTTCAATGCCAATGGAGTTGAGTGGGAAGAAGATCAATACCCCAAGACGAAGTTTGTTCCTCAACAAGAGAAGTATGATCCTACTTCCTTCAAGGGGACACAAGCTCAAGATGATCTTCCACAACAAGACCACAAGCTAAAAGGCAAGGACAAGCTTCCAAAAGAGATTGATGCATTTGAAGAAGCTCTAAAGGCCTTGGTCAGGGGTTCCCAAGTCTACCTCAAGTTCTACTTCATCAAGTACATCCACAACCCCAAGGGTTCCCATCAAGATGATGCGGATCCCGAAGAAGAAGAACTAGAGAGTTCTTGAGGGTGACTCTGCCAACATAATTCACTCATATTCATATTGGCAACAACAAGTGCAATCAACTTCCACATCTTGCACTTGTTCAAGGAGTCACAAACCCTCTTGTTAGTAAGTCAAGGGACAAGGTAACCTAATGCTTTCATGGACATCATCTTGTGTGTACTTCACTCTATGTCTATGGATATCCTTGTTTGTTCCTTGTGGGACTAACCCATGTAGGTATTGAAAGTGCAACTCACTCCAATGGATTGCTCCAAATGATCTACATCGACATTGAGCATCCACATCTTCAACATCTACATGAAGTCATCATCGACAAAACCCAAGGTTAGTTCATCCCTCTAAAAGGGGATATCACATCTAGGGGGAGCTTTACTCTAAGAATTGAGCTAAAGCAACTCTAATGGTGTGAACACAACAATGCTTTATGTAAAAGTGGTAACCCCACTTGTGCTTAAACGATGAGTATGACCTATGATCAAATGTTCTCATTTGACTCCTAAGTCAATATACTCATATATAGATGACCTAGTCATCGCCAATTGCTTGATAGATGCTAGAGTGATTGTGCATGCTTTGCCACATATTTCATTTGCTATCTTAATTGTGTGAACATGTTGGTTGCATAATTTTCTTCATTCGAGGACATCCATTTGTTGCTTTGATTGTTTGGTCTTTTATTTTGCCAAATGGATGGACAAGAATTCCTAAGTATTCCCTCTAGCTATCTATGATATTCTCGTCTCAAACTCTATTCATGCTACATCACAAAGTTTCATCAAGTCAGATTCGAACCCTCTGGGTGAGGAGCACTTGGAGCCACCGATTCGTCATAGACTTAAACTTCCAAACCTCTTGATGTATTTTGGTCTGACTGATTCATTCCTTCCGGTCATACTGAGTTCATTGAGTTGATCTAGGTTTCAATCTCGGTGCAACCGATTTGAACAATTCGATCTCACCGAGTTGCAGTAACTGCTTGCGATTCTACATCTCGGTGCCACCGAGTTGCTCAACTCGGTCACACCAACAGGGTCTAATATATATACCCACGGATCGAATTTTGGAAATTTCTCCGAAACCCTTCGCCCGCGCTGTCTAGCTCTGCTGACTCGAGGTCTCCGGATCGTCTCCTCCATCGCCAGCAACCTCCTACTACTGGTTTCCGCCGCCGTTGTCGTCGTAGCGAGTTCACCGCCGAGTTAGGGTATGAACTCGACCCCTTTGTGCAATCTTTGCCTCTGATTCCTGCACTTAGGTCAATGCCATGAACCTTACCAAGTTTGATAAACTTCTATCCAACCAAAAACTCCTCTAGATTAGTTTTGGTTCAAAAACTTAGGGTTAAGTTTCCGCCGAATTCATCTCGGACCGACCGAGTTGTAGAAATCGGTCTCACCGATTTGGCCCAGTCCATTGCACTTGTGATTTCTGGTTTGACTGAAACTTACAAATCGGTGTGACCGAGTTCAGATCTTAGTGAAACCCTAGCAATCTCGGAGTCATCGAACTGTGTCTCGGTCTGACTGATATCGCCAGTTTAGGCTCTAATATTCCTTCGGTGTCACCGAGTTCAACAAATCGGTAGCTCCGAAATGACTTCTGTAGAAAACTAAAACTAAGTTTTTGGCTCATTTGTTTTGCAAAATCTCTACACGTTGTGATGCTCATCCACTCTGTCTCAACTATATCTATTCACAGGGTCAGCCTTCAGCTTTCAGCCATGTCTGACAACAGTGACAGCCAAAACAAGTCTGAGGAGCAGGTTCACTTGAGTGAGGGCACTAGTCCCTCTGACAGCTATGATGATGGGAGCAGAAGTACTCCTAGCAACCTGCCTAAGGCTGCAACTAGGCAAAGGAAGAAGAAAACATCTGATTCTGAGGATGAAGATTTTATGGTTGATGAGGAAGTCACTTCCAAAAAGAAAGTTGTCAAGAAAGAATTTGGCACTGCTGCAACCACAAAGCCAGGAATGAAGAAGAAGGCACCTGCCAAGAGGATTCCAATGTCAAAAGCAAGAGCATCAACTCAAACCACAGCTGAACCAAGTGAAAAAGAGGTTCGTGAAGGCAAGAAGAGGAAGGAAAGGGTCAAGAAGACCATGGCCAGAGTGATTGGCAGATCTTCTATGATCAGAGACTCATATGAGGAGGAGGAGGAGGAGGAAGAAGAAGAAGAAGAAGAAGAAGAAGAAGAAGAAGAAGAAGAAGAAGAAGAAGAAGAAGAAGAAGAAGAAGAAGAAGAAGAAGAAGAAGAAGAAGAAGAAGAAGAAGAAGAAGAAGAAGAAGAAGAAGAAGAAGAAGAAGAAGAAGAAGAAGAAGAAGAAGAAGAAGAAGAAGAAGAAGAAGAAGAGGAAGAAGAAGAAGAAGAGGAAGAAGAAGAAGAGGAGGAAGAAGAAGA
>NC_041383.1:275776924-275792793 GCF_002162155.2 Triticum dicoccoides
AGAAGAAGAAGAAGAAGAAGAAGAAGAAGAAGAAGAAGAAGAAGAAGAAGAAGAAGAAGAAGAAGAAGAAGAAGAAGAAGAAGAAGAAGAAGAAGAAGAAGAAGAAGAAGAAGAAGAAGAAGAAGAAGAAGAAGAAGAAGAAGAAGAAGAAGAAGAAGAAGAAGAAGAAGAAGAAGAAGAAGAAGAAGAAGAAGAAGAAGAAGAAGAAGAAGAAGAAGAAGAAGAAGAAGAAGAAGAAGAAGAAGAAGAAGAAGAAGAAGAAGAAGAAGAAGAAGAAGAAGAAGACCAAGTGCTTAGGAAATTGAAGCCCAAGATCCCTAATCACGATGATACACATCCTGTGGCTGAGAACATGAAGCTAAGGAAGGATGCAAGCCTCAGGCTATGGAGGCAGACAGACCCATATTCCACAAGGAGGAGAACTGTTGTGGACTACAGGTTCCATACAAAGGAACGGCAAGATTTCTATGAGACTGTGCTCCTGGACAAGAAGCCCATAGCTAGTGATATGAGATGGGTTGACTGGAAGTTCATTGACAACAATGTTGATTATTTCCCAGGAGTTCATGAGAGTCTCAGATCAATAGGAGTTGACACATTTGTTGGTCACAAATTGACTAAATGGAATGATGAGTTGATCATGCAGTTTTACTCTACAACACACTTTTACCCTGATGGTAAAATTGTTTGGATGACTGAGGGTACTAAGTACTAATCTTCTATTGTTGAGTTGGCAAAGCTGATCAATGCCCCAGAAGAGCATGAGGATGACACAAATGTGTATGCCAAACCCAGAAAAGGACATGACTCCATGGCACACATGTACAAGGAGATTCCCGATGCTGCCTTGGAGACTCACAAGTTTGGCTCAGTATACTATCTGCTGTCAGGGCTGCCAACAATCAACACTATCCTCAGGCACACATTGTTGCCCAAGTCTGGAGATGACAGGATGATTAGAGGGCATTCAATAAATTCGCTGCACATGTTTGATGTGCCAAAGAAATTCAAGGTGATGTCCTTGATAGTTGAGACTATCAAAAGGACTGCTGCAAACCAAAAGAGATCATGTGGCTATGCTACACACATTCAGATGCTCGTTAACTCCAAGATGGGCAAAGGCATGTATCTTTTGGACAAGGAGCATCTTCCCATGCTGCCTGAATTTGAAGACAATGTGGTTGTGATGGATTCATCACATCCTACATCAGTAGAGGCTCAGGACAAGAAAGAAAAAGCAAAAGCAGAGAAGGTAGCCAAGACACCAAGTGTTGAAGAGGCATCCCAGATATTTCTGAAGTCCAAGCAAGATCAACTTGGTTATCTCATTCAGGATACTTTGAGGATTGAGAAAGGATTGGACACCCTGACTCAAAATCAAGAGAGTTTTGAGAGGATAATTGAAACAAAAATACATGATCTAGATGTGAAGGCACAGAAATTCAATCAACTATGAAGAAGATTCAAGAAGAGCTTGAAGACAGGGATGAGGGACCTACAATAGATGCTTTTTAGCAAGTCCCAAGGGGACCAAGGTCCTCAGCTGTGCCAGTTGCTACTGATCCCAGACCTGTAGTGTCAGCACCTACAGCTACAACTTCACTTGCTCCTCTAGTTGCAACTCCACCAGCTCCTGAGACCTCTTTGGATGCATTCGTTGCAGGACTCCTCTCCACGCCCCCTTCGCACTCCGGAGCTCCCAGAGATCGTTCTTAGAGAGCCCCATAGCACTATGCATTTTCAAGATTTTTGGTAACTTGTTGCCAAAGGGGGAGAAAGTGTATAGATCATAGGGTTCGAGAGAGAGAGAGAGTGTGTGTGTGTTTTGCTTCTTTTGCCTCTCTTGCTACTTTATTTGCTTGCTTGTTTGGGTGATACAATATTTATGCTTGTGTGTGAGACACTCCTATGATCATATGTTTGATCATATCATTCTTTAATGTTTGTGCTTGAATGATGATATTCTATCTCTCATGTATGATCATTCATACCTTGCCTTGGTGATGAGTGCATATTTCATATTCTATCATTTTGAGCGCTCCACCAAAGATGTATGTGACATGGAAGAGTGACCCATGATCCTAATCGATTGTGCATTTGCATTCAGAAGCAAATTTTAAATAATGCAAAAAATTAGGGGGAGCTCTTGCTTATCACATACTTCTCAAAGCGACGATGTACTTCATTGATATTATCATTTGTCGAAGCTTTGATCTATATGTTGTCATCAATTACCCAAAAGGGGGAGATTGAAAGCGCAACTAATCCCTAGGTGGTTTTGGTAATTCATAACAACATATAGCTCACTGAACTAACATTCTTTCAAGATTAATGTTTCAGAAAGTTCAATAGTTGGTATGGCATGGATTAGAGATGTGGCCCCCTCAAAATGCTAAGGACACATATTGGCAAAAGCTCAAGACTCTACATTTTCATTTTAGTGATCCAAGATCATATTGAGTCCTTAGGAAAAGCCAATACTGTTAAAAGGGGATGAGGTGTTACTTAATGGCTTGCTTGCTCAAAATGCTTAGTGATATGCTCCAAAAGCCCTCAATCACTTTCTCATTTCCACATATGTCCTAAACCTAAAGTCAAACTCGGCCCCACCGATTTGATCTATCCGGCGCCACCGAGTTCACTTGACATAGCCATATCTAGAAACCCTAATTAGTTCGGTCTCACTGAGATGGGATTGCGAACTCTCTGTTTCCCTTCTTAACATTTCGGTCTAACCGAAATGAGTGATCGTTCCCACCGAGTTCAAAGTGCAAACTCTCTGTTTCCTTTTTGTATCATTTCGGTCTCACCGAAATGAGCGATCGGTCCCACTGAGTTTGCCTGACCAAGTCTTTGTTTGCTTATTATTGAAATCAGTCTCACCGAGTTCATGTGATCGGTCTCATTGGGATGAGGGTTTGCCCTAACCCTAGCATATTGGTCCCACCGAGTTGATATTGTCGGTCCCACCGAAAATCCTAACATTCACATTGTGAACCAGGTCGGTCTCACCGAGTTTCACTATTCGGTCCCATCGAGTTTGGTAAATTGTGTGTAACGTTTATATTTTGTGTGGAGGCTATATATACCCCTCCACCCCCTTCTCCATCCGTGAGAGAGCCATCAGAACGTGCCTACACTTCCACTACTCATTTTTTTGAGAGAGAACCAACTACTCATGTGTTGAGACCAAGACATTCCGACCCAACTACAAGAATTTTGATCTCTAGCCTTCCCCAAGTGCTTTCCACTCAGATCATCTTTCCACCATGTCAAATCTGTGAGAGAGAGAGTTGAGTGTTGGGGAGACTATCATTTTAAGCACAAGATCAAGGAGTTCATCATCAACACACCATCTATTACCTTTTGGAGAGTGTTGTCTCCTAGATTGGTTAGGTGTCACTTGGGAGCCTCCATCAAGATTATGGAGTTGAATGAAGGAGTTTGTAAGGGCAAGGAGATCGCCTACTTCGTGAAGATCTACCCAAGTGAGGCAAGTCCTTCATGCGTGATGCCATGGTGAGATATACAAGGTTGCTTCTCCGTGGAACCTTCGTGGGTGGATCCCTCCGTGGACTCGCGCAATTGTTACCCTTCGTGGATTGAAGTCTCCATCAACATGGATGTTCGATAGCACCACCTATCAGAACCACGCCAAAAATCTCCGTGTCTACGTTGCGTTTGCTCCCTCCAAACTCCTCCCCTTTACCTTCATATGCAATGATTTACATTCCGCTGCTATACTCTTAGAATTGCATGTGTAGGTTGATTGCTTGACTTGTGTTAAGTTGCTAAAATCTACCAAGACTTCAAATTGAGAAAAGGATAGACTTTTATTTGGTCAAGTAGTCTAATCATCCCCCCCCTCTAGACATACTTTCGATCCTACAAAGGGTATGTAGATGCAATCTCTCCTCTCCTATATGTTCATCTCCTAGATTGATCTTGGTGGGCATAGGAAAATTTTTGTTTCCCATGCAACGTTCACCAACAGCACAATTTTGCACTCAAAATTCCATGGGAGGTCGAGGAGCTGAAGCACATTGCTACCCCTTGAGCACTGCGTTGGTTTTCCCTTGAAGAGGAAAGGGTGATGCAGCAAAGTAGCGTAAGTATTTCCTTCAGTTTTTGAGAACCAAGGTATCAATCCAGTAGGAGGCACCTCACAAGTCCCTCGTGCCTACACAAACAAACAAGAACCACGCAACCAACATGATAAAGGGGTTGTCAATCCCTTCACGACCACTTGCAAAAGTGAGATCTGATAGAGATAATAAGATAAGATAAATAGTTTTGGTATTTTTATGATATAGATTGGAAAGTAAAAATTACAAAATAAAGTAGATTGGAAACTTATACGATAAAAGATAGACCCGGGGCCATAGGTTGTTTTACTGGCTTCTCTCAAGATAGCATAAGTATTACAATGGGTGAACAAATTACTGTCGAGCAATTGATAGAAAAGTGCATAGTTATGAGATTATCTAGGCATTATCATGTATATAGGCATCACGTCCGTGACAAGTAGATCGAAACGATTCTGCATCTACTACTATTACTCCACACATCGACCGCTATCCAGCATGCATCTAGAGTATTAAGTTCATAAGAACAGAGTAACACATTTAGGCAAGATGACATGATGTAGAGGGATAAACTCAAGCAATATGATATAAACCCCATCTTTTTATCCTCGATGGCAACAATACAATATGTATCTTGCTGCCCTTACTGTCACTAGGAAAGGACACCGCAAGATTGAACCCAAAGCTAAGCACTTCTCCCATTGCAAGAAAGATAAATCTAGTAGGCCAAACCAAACTGATAATTCGAAGAGACTTGCAAAGATAACAAATCATACATAAAATAATTCAGAGGAGATTCAAATATTTCTCATAGATGAACTTGATCATAAACCCACAATTCATCGGATCTCGACAAACACATCGCAAAAAGAGTTACATCGAATAGATCTGCAAGAATATCAAGGAGAACTTTGTATTGAGATTCAAAGAGAGAGAAGAAGCCATCTAGCTAATAACTATGGACCCGAAGGTCTGTGGTACAACTCATCGGAGAGGCTATGGTGTTGATGTAGAAGCCCTCCATGGTTGATTCCCCCTCCGGTGGAGCACCGGCAAAGTCTCCAAGATGGGATCTCGCGGATACAGAATGTTGTGGCGGTGGAAATAGGGTTTTGTGGTGCTCCTGGATGTTTTCGGGGTATGTGGATATATATAGGAGGAAGAAGTAGGTCGGTGGAGCCACGAGGGGCCCATGAGGGTGGGGGCGCGCCCACCCTCCTAGGGCGCGCCTGGCAGCCTCGTGGCCGCCTCGGCTGCTTCTTGACGTCCACTCCAAGTCTCCTGGGTTGTGTTTGTTCCAAAAAGATCACTCCCGAAGGTTTCATTCCGTTTGGACTCCATTTAATATTCTTTTTCTTCGAAACACTAAAATAGGCAAAAAACAGCAATTCGGGCTGGGCCTCCGGGTAGTAGGTTAGTCCCAAAAATGATATAAAAGTATAAAGTAAAGCCCATAAACATCCAAAACGGGTAATATAATAGCATGGAGCAATCAAAAATTATAGATATGTTGGAGAAGTATCACACATAGCACGCCGTTCCTGGATCAACCAAGCAACGTCGAAGTAAAATTCTCATACACTGACAAGGCACTATTGTAGGCCTAAAATGGGAGCGGCATGACCACATGGCTTCAACCATCCTGCGACAGCTGTGCACCTTTTTAAAGGGCCCGATCGTCAAGCATCATCGATCAAATGGACGACCGAGGTAGCATGCCACACACACCAACCTCCCCATAGATGAAGTTGAGCTGGCAACCAGCAAGGAGGCGCAGACGTGCAACAAGGAAGGACTCGGCTAATAAAGTCGGTAGCATCTGCCCTATTTTCTATCCCTTTCTTTTTTTCCTGCACAACATTGTATCTTTTATAAGTTTCTTTTGATAAAGCTCGGCATGCATGGGTCGACCATATGAAATAAAGGAGAATGCACCATTTGGGGTTACCATACATATACTCATGTTCCTTTCATTTCCTGCCTTTGAGCCAAAAGATTACTTTTGCGATACAAACGTTATGGGCTCATATTTTAACCTCGGGCCCAGTTCACAAGTTCGAAGTGTTTATTCAGCGTCATGGATGTTGCATTATACGCACTAGTTTCAAACCTCGATTTTCGTCAATAGTTGGGTTCCCCGGCTCATGTGTTTACCTCTTACATTCCCGATCTATTCGGCTAAGGGGTAAAGGGAGAACCACTTCGATTGCACTGCCAACTTGAATGGTAAAATGCCTCAGTGGAGAAAGCCAAAAACTGATTGTCTTGGTAAGCGTAAACTCGTCAGCCAACCAACGGCAGTGTCAAACAAGGGATCGTTGGAGATCATCCGTGTTAAATGAGGGGCTTTTCTTGAAAAAGCCAAAGTGACCAGTGGCCTAAACTCCGGCTATCGCCAAGCACTTCACACACCGGGGCTTGTCACCAGCCCCCAAAGTTATGCTCCTAGGAACAAGTGAAAGCTATAAAATAAATAATAGTTTGATTGCCTTATTTCCATATGCACGGACCACCTTCGGGAACCGAGACGTTGGCTAAGGGTCAAGACTACCTATGAAACATCCTTTGTATCATGTACAAAGGGGCTGAAGTCGACGACTAGTCACTTTCAGTTTTAATCAGTCACACAGGAGTAAAAAAACATACACATTCACACATCGAAATATAAAGTCATATTCATTTCCAACAAAAGCATGTTCTTACATCTTGCTCACTTCGGCATTCTGAAGTATAACTAAAAATACAAAGTGTCCTTGGGACACTGGTCCTCGGTGATCCGAGCACCCTCCATCACCCCGGCCCGGAACTGCTCCATGGTCCCGTCCTTCCCTTCAGGGGGCCCCGAGGCCATGAGCATCGCATCAAGATGCGGATAGTGCGTCTTCATGCAAGCATACACCCGTTGGACACCCTCCAGGCAGGTGGACCGCTTCCAGCGAGTCACCTAGTAGACAACCTCTTTTAGATGGGCCACCAGACTAAAGAAGCTGGTCGGCATCGCCTTCGTGGGCCAGAGTTCAACGCAGAGATCTTGCAGCGCCGGCTTCACCATCCAAAAGAGCTCCATTAGCTGCTTCATCTGGTGATCCAGCAGCTCTGGATGCGATGGCGCCTGGAACTGTTGCCAGAATGCCCTCTCCGTGGCATGGCCCTCCTGAGCGCTAAAGTAATGGCTGGTGTCTGATGCGCTCCTCGGGAGATCTAAGAAGGCCTCTGCGGATCGCCATAGTTGGGTGACCTCGATGAACCCCTTGCGGCCAAAAACACACTGAAGCAAAAACAGCTTACCAGTAGCGGTCCGCCTCACTTGTTGGAGCACTTCACGGTACGCTCGGTACTGAGTGTGGACCTCAGCAATGCACTGAGCACACCTTCTTGAGCTTCGCAGCCGCCGCCTTCTCCTTCTCTTGAAGGGCGTTGATACGTCTCTATCGTATCTATAATTTTTGATTTTTTCATGCCATTATTCTACAACTTTCATATACTTTTGCCAACATTTTATATCATTTTTTGGACTAACATATTGATCCAGTGCCCAGCGCCAGTTCCTGTTTGTTGCATGTTTTTTGTTTCATAGAATATACATACCAAACGAAGTCCAAAAGCGATAAAAATTGATGGAGATTTATTATGGAATATATGTGATTTGTGGGAAAAAGAATCACCCCGAGATGATGACTGAGGGCCCCACAAGCCCAGAGGGCATGCCCCCCCCTACCCAAGGCGCACCTGGCAGGCTTGCGGTGCCCATGTAAGGAGGTTGGTGCCCTTCTTTTGCCACAGGAAATAAATTGTCCAAAGAAAATCCCCTCAAAATTTCAGCCCAATCGGAGTTACGGATCTCCGGGAATTTAAGAAATGGCGAAGTGCCAGAAAATAGGAACACGAAACAGAAGAGAAGAGAAGAGAAGAGAGAGAGAGAGAGAGAGAGAGAGAGAGATCCAATCTCGGAGGGGCTCCTGCCCTCAGGGAGCCATGGAGACCAAGGACCAGAGGGGAAACCCTCCTCCTATCTAGGGGGGGAGGAAGAAAAAGAAGGAGGGGGCTCTCTCGTCCTCTCTCCCGGTGGCGCCAGAACACCGCCGGAGCAATCATCGTGTGACGGCGATCTACTCCAAAAACTCCATCATCTTCACCATCAACTTCCCTCGTCTATATTCAGCAGTCCACTCTCCTACAACCCGATGTACCCTCTACTTGAACATGGCGCTTTATGCTTCCTATTATTATCCAATGATGTGTTTCCATCCTATGATGTTTGAGTAGATTTTTGTTGTCCTTTGGGGTAATTGGTGAATTGCTATGATTGGTTTAATTTGCTTGTGGTCATGTTGTTGTCCTTTCATGCCCATCATATAAGCGTGCTTGTGAATCACACCATAGGTTTAATTATATGTTGATAGGACTATGTATTGGAGGGCAAGAGTGACAGAAGCTTCTTCCTACCATAGAAATTGATTCATACGGGATTGAAGGTGGACCAATATATCTTAATGCTATGGTTGGGTTTTACCTTAATGAACATTAGTATTTGCGGATGCTTGCTAATAGTTCCAATCATAAGTGCATAGTATTCCAAGGGATCACATGCTAGAAGTGGCCTCTCCCACATAAAAACTTGCTATCGGTTTAGTAACTTAACCAATTGCTTAGGGACAATTCCGCAAATCCTACCACCACTTTTCCGCACTCGCTATACTAACTTAATTGTATTTTTGCTAAAGAAACACCTAACTTGCAAAAGCAGATCGAGCGGGCCCAAGGTAAGCAGGCAACTATCGTGTGCTCAAATGTACTTCTAGTTTTATTCTTGTTGTAGGTAAAGCGAACTTTAAGTCTGCGTAGAGTTGTATCGGTGGTCGATAGAACTTGAAGGGAATATTAATTCTACCTTTAGCTCCTCATTGGGTTCGACACTCTTACTTATCGAGAACGGCTATAATTGATCCCCTATACATGTGGGTTATTAGGCATCGCGTTCGAGTACACGCCCTTCAGGGTATCCTCCACTTCGAGGACCCGGGCCTGGTCCTTGTCCTGGGCCGCTTTCTCCGCAGCCAGCTCCTGCTCGGCCCTTGTGGCCGTAGCCTTCTGCCGCTCCGCCTCCTATTGAGCTTTTTCCAGCTCAGCCTTGACTACCTCAAGCTCCATCATCGCAACTGTCATATAAAATAACTCGGCCTTAGCATTCCAAAGATCAAACAAAACTCAAAGTACATTTGAGCACCCGACAGTTCTCTACTTACCGTGGGCCCAATCGATCTACTTTTGCATGAGATCGAGGTCCTCCTCGGAGCGCTTCAGCTTCCGATTCATCTCCTCTATGTCCTTAGTAGCAGAGTTCAGAGCCAAGGACGAGGCCTGCACATGCAGTATTATTTATTCTCCCAGTTCGAATATCAATCCTCTAGTCAGATTCTTTGGTGAAACTAGCCCAAGTCATGGGGGCTACTGTATTGCAGCCCGAACAATGGAGGCCAAAAGCAGTTACCTCTCAAGGTAAAAACCGTGAACATGGTTTATGTCACACATATACCCAAGAAGGAGCGGAAGAGTGCACTTTGGGGCGTCTACGACGTAGAGCCGGTGGCCCCAAAATACAACCCATGGTCCGCTTTTCCGATCATGTTTGAACGGAGAGACCATCCGACCAGTATTTGTCATAGAGAAACAGTGGCTCTGGTGCTCGACCCCATCGTGGATGGATACCACCTCACTAGAGTCCTTATGGACGGAGGTAGCAGCCTCAATCTGATTTACTTGGATACAGTGAGGAAGATCGGAATCGAGTCATCAGGGATCAAACCTAGCAACACTACCTTTAAAGAGTAATCCCATGCATCAAGGCACACTGCTCAGGAACCGTCACCTTGGAAGTAGTCATTGGCTCGCATGACAACTTCCGCAATGAAGATTTAATCTTCGACATTGTTCCTTTCCGCAGCGGTTATCACGCACTCCTCGGCCAAACATTGTTCTCTCGCTTTAACACCGTCCCTCACTATGCATATCTGAAGTTTAAGATGCCTGGACCTAAGGGTGTCATTACCGTTAATGGTACCACCGATTGCTCACTCCGAACCGAGGAACACACGGCAGCTCTGGCGGCCGAAGTCCAGGCCACCAAAGAGGCATCGAAAGCCCAGTCTACTATCAAGGCGCTAGACGCAAGCAAACGAGCCCGAGCTATAGCCCTGACTCCAGAGTCATCTCGCACTCATCCTAAATAGGGATACGCTCCCCACAGCTTGACCTTACTAGACGTGAAATACGTACCTTAGGTGCACAATTTCGCGCTTAAAGTTCCATGGGAAGTTGTGGGGACAAAAGGTACAAGGGTCAAGTGCTTGGCTCGACCAAGCCATGGCCAAAGATGTCCTCGGATTAAACATCACCAACAGGCACCATCTAGGGCCTGATCAGCGTCAAACTGATATCGTGCGACGACTTCTCAAGACCCTCTCTCAAGGGCCCGCCCGCCGACCACTATCTCCTCCGCCTACGAAAACTTCACAAAGAGCAAAGGCGCATACGTGCAACAGGGCACAGTAGGGATGTCAAACCACTCATGGAGGCCCTGTGTAAACCTTTCCTCTGATAAGTTTATTTTCAAAGTATCTATAACAGTTGCTTCGGCAGTTCGGATTGTACGGTTGGACATCACGAATTCAAATGGAAATAAAGACCATTTTTTACGGTCATAGTGCAGTCATTTGTGTTGCATTCTCCCTTCCGCTTCTTACGCCAAAATAAACTAGTTTGATACGTGCTTTTATTTTAGATGCGATCGGCTAATAGACTGGGGGCTCGACTATAAATCTTGCCCCAAGCATCATTCCGACACTATTTTTATTTCATGTGCTCCGCGTCTTGGATATTGCATTATATGAATCAGTTCTGAATTATGTCTTTGGTCGATAGTAGGGTTGCCCGGCTCCTGTGTTTGCCCTCTTACATTCCACACTGTTCGGCTAGGAGTGTAAAGGGAGAAGCACTACGATTGTACTTCTAGCTCGCCTGGTTAAGTACCTCAGTGGAGAAAGTTGAAAGATGACCATCATAACAAGTGAGAACTGGTCGGTGATCCGATGACAAGTGTTACTAAAAACCGATGGAGGTTACTCCGTGTCAAATGAAGGGTTTGTTGTCACAGAAACCAAGTGATGATGGCATCAACCTCGGCACACCCGAATATCACACACATTGGGGGCTAGTCACTAGCTCCCGCGGTCAAGCTCCTATGGCTAAGTGAAAGCACTAAAGCCGCATAGTCTGATTGCCTTGTTTACCTTACACTACGGCCTCCGGGCACCGAGACGTCGGCTAAGGGTTAAAGTATTAAAGAGAAAACACCCTTTACAGTATCTGCAAGGGGGTTGAAGCCGACGACTAGCAACTTTTAGTTCAAAACAGCCACACAGGAGTCAAAATAAACAAACAAGGCATTACATACAAGGCCAACCAGTTGCATTATAAAGCATAAAAGTTCAAACTTTTTCGGACAAACGAAAATAAATTCACTCATAAATTACATCCTTTGAGCACTGGGCCTCTATCGCCCGAGCACCATCCATCACGATAGGAAAATACTGGCCGGGGCCCCTATGCTCCTTTCCAAGGGGCGGGGGTCCGGTGGCCATTTCGGTCGGCTTGATCTTCGGCCAATATACCATAGTGTTACCGAAGGCCATCTAAACTCCTTCAATTCTTAAAGAGCGCTTCCAGACATCAATCTGAGGCGTGGCGTCGCACAACCTCCGCACCAAGCCAACATAACAGCTTCGAAGGCCACAACTTGACGAAGAGATCCTTCATTGTCAGCTCCGCCATATGATGCAACTCCATCAGCTGCTTCATCTGGTTGCTAAGGAGGGAAGGGTGCTCGGGTGCCTAAAACTGCGCCCAAAATAGCCTCTGCTCGGTAAGACCCTCCTGGGGTGTGAAGTACCTGGCCGCATCTGATGCACTCCTCGGGAGGTCCGCAAAAGCACCTGGGGAACGCCATACTCGCGTGAGCAAAGTGAACCGGTTACCACCAAAGACACTTTGCAATAAGTACGGCGTACCATCCGCAATAATCTTGACTTGGTGGAGTTCCTCTTGGTGGCCTCACGCATCCATCTGTGCTTCCTTGACCGCCAACCTAACGAGTTAGCTCGGTGGCATGATCCTTACTTTTTTGCTCAAGGACCTCACATTTCATGACGGCATCCTTGAGCTCTTATTGCACCTCAGCCACCCTAGCCTCGTGCTGCTGGTTAACGGTTTTCACCGTTGCCAGTTCGGCCGCCGCCTTCTGCTGCGTAGTTTCCTGCTGAGCTCTCCTCGGCTCGGCCTTGAGGTTCTCGACCTCCGTGGCAACAACTGTAGTAATGTCAGTTGCATCCCGTTTAGGTTAACTGCAAAAACTTCATTACCAAATGGCTATAGTAAACAGTTTAGTTTGGACTTGCCTTGTGCTTCGCCGAACCGCTTATTCAGCTGATCGAGCTCGTGATCGGAGCTCTTGAGCTTCTTATTCAGCTCGGCCAACTCCTTGGCTCTGGTAGCTGCCGCCGAAGACGATGCCTGCACATTATACTAAGCATATTAGGTCCCCCAGTAATCAGTTTTTGATCCTCTGCCGCCTTTTTAAATCCAGCCAGAGTCTTGGGGGATATAACCCTTTTTTGCTATCGTCTATATCTCTAAGTTATTCGACCCCCTCATGATTTTTTCAAACTCACTCAAGGCTCGGGGGCTACTGTATATAAGGTGGCATGGCCATATAAAATAAATTTTCTAAGAAAAAGGGGCATTACATGGTTTACCTTGAAGCATGTCAGAAGGCCGTTGAAAGCCTCCTTCAGTCTGTTGCCCACGGACCGAAGACTTTGCAAAACCATGTCCATCAGGGCACGGTGCTCCTCGGTGATAGAGGAGCTGGTTAACGCTTCCTCCATCACATCTGGACACACAGTCGAACCCTCTCCGGAGCGGGCGGGGGTGGTGGAGGCACCTCGGTCCTCCCACAGTGGAAGCTGGAATGGTTGGCTCCGAGTGCCTTAGCATCTCTGGAACTACCTTCGGGGAGAGCTCGGGTTGGTCGAGCTCCCCCTCTTCGTTCACCAGAAGGGTTCTCCCCTCCTGGCCTTCGGCGGCCGAGGTATTCACCTCGACCATGGCGGCGTCGCCTCCTCCTCCTGTGCTCGGCCCGGGAGGGGTCCTCCTTGACAAAACCTCCTTGGCCTCCTCGACGACCGGAGGAGGCAAGGCGCGTGATTCGGTCCAGCTATCCGCCAGCGCAGCCGATGGGGAACACTACAAAGAAACACTTTCGTGATGATACATCTTTGTCACAGTAGGTCACGTTTTCTATCATGCATGTACATCTATGACGATTTTATGACATAATCAATATAGTCATACATGTGCTATCGTAGAAGTGTTCCATGACCATACTGAAATTATCATCACGGAAGTGTCTACTTCCATGACGATAAATGTCGCGTCATGGAAGTGTTTTCGTCAAGGGTAACCCACACATGGCTTCCACCGTAATGGGTCGTCGTTAAGCTATCGGGTTTCGGTTTGCATCCGATAACCCGTTAACAACCCAGACCAATGGGGATTTTCCATGTGTAAAATTCTCATTGGCCACAGGAACCACGTGTGAACTCGCCATTGAGACAGATAGACACGTGGCACGGTCCAAAAGTGGCCATTTAGCTTACAAAGACCGGCCTGTTTGACTTGGTCAAAAGCTAGCGGGCCGGCCAATGAAAAGTCTGTTAACGACATGTTCGTATATAACACATTTTACGGCCCGATAACTCACAGCCTGTTATGTCCTTTCCGAATTCGGCCCAACAGCGTCATGTGGGCCATCCAGTATAACACCAGCCCGTTTCATTTTAGGCCCATGTATGGCCCGTGACATCTTTTGGCCCATATGAGGCCTATCGTATCTTTGGGCCCTTTAATGGCCTGTGGTGACTCTGGCCCATAATAAACAGTAAATTTCTTTATAGACATTAATGGTCCATGATTCATATGGGCCATTTCCAGCCCATGTTAGCTTTTGGCCTACCAAGAGCCCATAAATTCTTGGGCTCCTTTCCGGGGGCGCGCCTATACCTCGCCTAAAGCCCCTGCGCTGATGGGCCAGCCTAGTGCACGGGGCATTAAGCACTCGTTGTTTTTCCTGTTTTTTGCCTTTTTTGTTTGTGTTTTCTGATTTATTTTTTACTTTTAGTTCTATTTGAAAATAGTATAAATATATATATATAATAGAAAAAACTTTATGTTAAATTTTTAAAAATGTTAATCATGAATTTTAAAATTGGTAAATGTCTACCAAAAATGTTTCTAATGTATAAGAAAAAGTACAACGTGTATGAAAGAAATCTGACATCAAAATGTATGTTGACATGATGTTAAACTTGTATTGGAAAAACATTAGAACATATATTAAATATTGTTCCTGATGTACACAAAAATGCACACAAGGTGTATGGAAACAAGTAGACATAAAAATTTAAAAGAAATAAAAATTTTAGTGATGCATTCCAAAAATTCTAAACATGGATATAAAAATGTTCATGTTCTATAAAAAATGTACATCATGTATTAAAAAATATTTTAAAAGTTATACATGTATACAAAAATTTATAATGAGTATGAAAAGGAAAATAGGCTTCAAAACATAAGTTTCAAAAATATTACTCATGTATTTGAAAAAAAATTAACATGTATTAAAAAATTGTAGCTTGTGTATACAGAAAAATGTAGACTTGTGTATTTGAAAAACATGTTGACCATGTATTAAAAAAACTGTCTAAAAACATTTAATAAAAGAAAAATGAAGATAATGTATTTGAAAAAAAAATCAACGTGTACCAAAATCTGTTTCACGTGCACAATGAAAATGTATATTGTATACCGAAAAAACTAAAAATGTATTAAAAAAGAAAACTGATAAAAATCGACAAAGAATAAAAAAAGAAAACCAAAGAAACGAACAAGGAAACAAAGAGAAGCAAAGTATAACAAAGAAAACCGAAAGAAAAGTAGTGAAAACAAAGAAAACCAAAGTTATAATGAAGGATTTTTTTAAGAAACCGGATGAAAAAATAAAAAAATTGTAGAAATAAAAAAGAAAACAAAAAAGAAAACAAAAAACAGATAAAAATGAAGCAGAGCAAACTACAACGAATGAACCTAGAGCGAGCGGCAACTAATGAACCTACCCACATGTGTGCGCCCTCAAGCGAGAGGAGCGTTCACCTCGCGTCAGGCGAGATATAACTCCCGTGTTGTATATTGCGCTTGAGACAGGTACATGACGCGACGCCACACCATCAGGCCGCCGACATGCTCGTGGGCTAGCCACTTCATTTGTCTTTGATGGCTTTGCGGTCATCCCGTCGAGTGCCATCCTGCGGGTTCTGAGACCGCATGAGTCTGGAGTCCTTCAAAAAACCTAGTTGGATGGTGCCTTTCGTCAAGATTAAAGTGACTCATCGCATGTATGATATTTGTCGTAACCTAGGAGATTTTTATTTGTTCATTCATCTCTAAAAATATTTATCACCTAAATCATGCGTCCAAATTACAAACCGTTTTCCTCGTTGCTTTTCCAATATTGGGATCTTTGAGACAAGATTCCATATTAATAGGTTCGGATAAACTTAAAAAATAGAAAATACCAGAAATAAAAAACCAGCAAAAAATAAAACAAATGAAAACTCAAAACGGAAGCTTAGTTGTGCTTTTCACTTTTCGAAAAAATGCTTCATTGTGAAT
>NC_041383.1:275793242-275814387 GCF_002162155.2 Triticum dicoccoides
CCGCTCCCCAACACAACCTTCTGGACTGGCCCATTCAGGCCACGAGGTGCCCTATTTTTTTAGATTTGGAAAAAGTTTTGATCGTCAAAAAACATTCATGGATTCAAAATAATGTTCCTAGAGTTTGAAAACAGTTCTTGAATTCAAAAAGTTCAGGATTTCACAAGAATGATTTTTTTTAATTTTAATGAACTTTTTTAATTTTGACAAACTATTTTGTACGTGCATTTCTTAATAATGATGCACATTTTTTTGTATTTCATGAACATTTATTTAACTTGACGAACAACTTTTCATCAAAAACATCTTTTTTGAAAAAAATGCCTGAACTTTTTTGAATTTGAGGAACAATTTTTGAAATTGAGGAACAAATTTCAATGTTTACGAACATTTTCTTAATCCTGTAAACATTTTTTGAATCCGATGAACAAAATTGAATTTGATGAATATTTTTTGAATTGACGAACATTTTCTTTCATTGATGAACACTTTTTGTAATCGATGAACAAAAAAATGTTCGCGAATTCGAAATGGAAAATCACAAAAATGTGAAAAAAAATAAGCAAGAAAAAATAGAGAAGAAAAAGGAAAATCAAAAGAAAAACAAGGAAGTTTTCCAATCCATGAACTTCTTCAAGTTAGTGAAGTTTTTTCAATTTCCATAAACGTTTTCAAATTCTTCAAATCTATGAATAGTTTAGAAATGCATGATTTTTTTTTTCAAATTAGTGAACTTTTTCATTTTTTCCGTGATTTTTTTTGAATACGTGAACTTTTTTCCTTTTTGAAACAAATTCCTGATTTTCTTTGAATGTTTGTGAGCCTTTGAAATCTATGAGCTCCCGAACTTTACCACAGCGCGACTATAGCTTGTTCTTAAGTATTTCACACCACTCTTAGTCTGTAGTAGCAGGTAGCTCTAGTGGCTTGCCTAACGTGTACATGAATGTTGTACAAGTTTGAATCATCATAACAACAATTATTTTTGCTGCTATAATAGAATTCGCTGGCACTGCACGTTGGCGCGTGGGCGCCATGGAGCTTCCCTGGCACCTGAAGCGCCGAATAGGAGCTTCTATATAGCGCGTAGGTCGCTGGAAAGCGACATAGCACATACCCCTCTGGCGTGCTGCTGTTTCTATGGGTTGGCCCATTTCGGGGTTTCACCCACAACCGGATTTGGGAAGGTTCTAGAACCTTCCCTGAACCGGATTTTTCTGTTGTTTTTTCTTTCTTTTTTCCTTTTTCTTTTTCGTTTTTGATACTTTTTTTGTTTTCTTTTCTTTTTTCTTTTTCTTTCTGTTTTTATTTTTGCATTTTTATTCTTGCTTTACAATTTCCGAAAATCTTTTAAATTCGTGATTTTTTAAATAATCAACATTTTTAAATGATGAAGATTTTTTAAATACTTGAACATTTTTTTCAAAATCGTGGTTTTGTATTTATAAATTCGTGAACATTCTCTTAAATCATGAATATTTTTATAACTCACGAACATGTTCTTGAAATTTTAAACATTTTTTTAGATATTTGTGAACACTCTCTTAAATCATGAACATGTTTTCATATTCCCGAACATTTTTTTCAAAATCATGAGCATTTCTTAAATTCAAGACTAACCTTTTGAAATCATGAACTTTTTTTGAATTCAACATTTTTTTTGAAACCGTGAACATTGTTTTAATTTGTGAACGTTTTTTTTTACAAATTCGTCAACATTTTTTGAATTCCCAAGTAGCTCTTTGAAATCATGAATATTTATTTTGAAATCATGTTTGTTTTGTTCAAAATTAGTTACTTTTTTAGAACTTTTTGATATCCCGAATTGTTGAAAAAAGGAGAAAAACAAAAGGAATAGAAAAATAAGAAAAAGGTGGCATCCCGGCCCACACATGGGCCAGCCCAGAAGGGCGCGAACGGGGAGCCGAGGGTGCGAGCTCCACTTTGTTCGCACCGTGTTATGCGCCGTATAGGAGCTCCCCCCCTCCCCCTCGTTAAATGAGAGCAGCTAATCAGCGGGTACTTCTTCGGGAGCCCACGCAAGAGTCACTTTGCGTGTGCTGGGAGCGCACTCTCAGGCGCCACCACGTGTCACGCCCCGAGTGCTCCCTTCGGCTTTTAGATGAAAATTTTCGACTTTTCGGTTTTCCCCTGATTTTTTTATATTTTGTACAATTTTTTTTAGAAAAAATGCCTTTTTCCTTCTGCGAGGGGCACGTACTTACTTAGGTGAGAGGCACAGTCGTGCCTCACATAAAAGGGAAAAAACATGCTTTCTTTTTTCCTTCTGCGAGAGACACGAATTTTCTTGTCGTGGTGGGACATATTTGCTTCCGCGAGAGGCACCGTCGTGCCTCTCAGATTTTTTTTTCTTTCTTTCACGAGAGGCACGAATTTAGTTCTACTGGAGATACGGAATCTCACAAAAGGAAAAAAGGCGAGAGGCACGGACTTAATTCTTGCTGAGACACGAGGCACAGTCGTGCCTCTCGCAAAAGAGAATTTTTTTTTATCCTTCCTTCTGCGAGAGGTACGGATTTGCTTCCGCGAGAGACACAGTCGTACCTCTCACAAAATGGGAAAAGGCATCTCTTCCTTTCGTGAAAGGCACTGATTTACTTCTCGTGGAGGTACATATGTGCTTCCACGAGAGGCATAGTCGTGCCTCTCGAAAAAGGAAAACAAATGTGGTTTTTTCTTTCATGAAAGGCACGGATTTGCTTCTCGTGGAGGCACGGATTTTCTTTCACGAGAGGCATAATTGTGCCTCTTCGAAAAGAAAAAGAAAACATGCTCCCAGTTCGGAGTTATTCGTCAGTTTTCTCGTGAAAAAAAAATCATCGAAACCTATCAACATGGGATCTAGTTTTGAAGATTTCGACGCGATGAATCCAACGGTTAAAACCGTTCAAGATTTGTACACATGGTTTAAGAGATAAAAGGTTTTGGATAAACGAATCTACGAAAAAAGAAAAAACTCACCGATTGTGACAAGTGGCGCACTGCATGCATGCCACTTGTCACAACCTGGGAATATGGGAGTGATCTTTCCAAAGAGTACTTCTTAATTAGTGATTTCTACGTACGGTGTATGTGGTAAGCAATGTCAAAACAAACAATGTCAATAAAAAATTAGTATTTTTTTCTCTCGTCCCTGGCGGCAGGAACCCTAGCCGCCGCCAGGAGAGCCCATCTTTCGGTGTCGTTCTCCAGCTACTCCCCTCCGTCGGCGACCTCGGTCGTCGGTGGTGAGGGGGGTCGCCGGATCCACGCGCGTGGATCGTTTTTACTTCCTTGTACTTTAGGTTTTTAGGCTATTCATTGTCTTGGCTTCGGCGGCGACGATGACGGCGCTAAATAAAGATTGTTCGGATCCTTCCCTGACGAGGTTGTCAGTCCTATGGTTGGGAATGGATTTGTAAACCAGCCTATTCAAACAAGAATCGCGTGGCGGTGGTGGCATCCTCATGGTGGACCTGTGTCCTCAGGCTTCGCCGTTGCGATGGTATTTGCTCCAGCGTCGGCACGGAGCTTGGAAGGAAGTCCAGGAGCGGATGCAGATCGTGGTTTGTATCGACGACATCTAGAAGACGGAACATGTGATGGGTTAATGGTTTGTGGATGGTAGGTGTGGTTTCCTCCTTCGGCGCCTTTAGTCGTGGCAGGGTGCCAGATCTGGAGTTCGATGGCGTGTCCGGGGTGTTACCCTGGTCTGATTCGTTCAACGACAATGACTTAACTTTTAGTGAGCCACCTTAGAGGTCCGCAAAGCTGCTTATCAGCAATGGAGCCGCGTCGAGCTCGGGTGAGGAGGTGATCCGTCATTCTTTTCTTCGGTGGCTGTTGTGGTGGTGTCAGGAGCAGGTGACGGTTGTTGGTGTCAAGCTGAGAGATGTTCTCCAATCTTTTCAATTTTATCATATCGGTTCTTACGTGACTTGTACTTTGTTCTTAATGATATGAATGAGATACGTATTACCATGAAAAAAATTTAGTAATTTCATTGTGTCACTTGTAGTCTTGTTTTTATTTTTGAGCCAAACTTGTAGTATTGTACTGAAATATAATTTGTCACGCCTCAATCCTACAAATAGGCCGGCCCAACAACCAGTTTATAGTCAACACGTTCATTCGCTGGTTGTACATCAGTTTTTTTCCCTTGTTGTCTAATAGCTATACTTGTCTGGTTTTGACCCATCTTTTTTCGTTTTGCTTTTTCTTTGTTGTTTTCTTTGTTTATTTCTGGTCTTTCTCTGTTTTTTTTCTTTTTAATGGTTTTCTTTGTTTCTTTTCTTGATTTTCAGCCGTTTCTTTTCTTTTCTTTTTAACCTTTTCTTCCTTTTTTTGGTTTTGTTTGTTTTTTTCTTTGATTTTTTGACACAAGTCTAAAATTTTCGTATACATCGATTACATTTTTCTTGTACATCTTTAATATTTTTCACATACATGATTAACTTTCTTTCAAACATATGTTTTGATGACTATTTGCTTTTTCATACACATTTTAAATTGTTGCAATAAATATATAAAATTATATGTTTAACACCTCTTAAATACATGATTAGTTTTTTCCATACATATGTTTTGATCTCTACTTTTGTTCATACACTTTGAACATTTTTTGTATACATCAGAAACCTTTTTGAAGAACATTTAAAAAAGCATATATTGTTTCTTTTTCCCATACACCATGTACATTTTTTATGTATCAGAAACATGTTTAATATATTTTTGGTTTCTTAAGCAAAAAATGCTTTAAGGCATGTGGTTTCTTAAAAATGTTCGCCTTTTTATACTAGCGCTTAAGGCATGTGGTTTCTTAAACTCTCTGGACCGCCCCGCAAATGGACCAGAGAGAACGGGTTGAACTCTCCTGTTTTTGCACGAACCGAGAGAAAACCAAGTCCGGGTTGAACCGCTGGCATGCACACGCACTCGAGTGAGAACTGAAAAATAAGACGTGTTTTGTGGTTTCGAACTCTGGAATTTGGTGCCAAGCCATAGTTTAAAAAATTTGGTGACCGAACCATAGTTAAAAAAAGGACATGTTAAGCCATGATGTACTACGTGCAGTGGTGGATCTAGGGATGGGGTAATGGGGCTATGGCCCCACAAACAAATTATAATTTTTATTTTACTAGTGTAATGCTTATCCATCATACTAACTTTGGTGTTGTGTAATAAAAGAAATTATCCATTGGAATATTGTTAATGATGACATCCACATTTTCAAATCCTACATCCGCCACTGACCATGTGCATTCTCGTGTTTGTTAAAATAAATCCAAGGCATACCGTCGATCATCCGAGGACCAAACAATCACACGACCACGACACCGAGATTTATTAACGAGGTTCACCGATATGGCCACATCCCAAGGGCCTGACTATGGGCGCTCCTCCCCATGACACCGCTACAATACTGCACCCGGTCGACCTGCAGGCACATACCATCGGCTTTCCCTGCGTTCATGTGCTATTATGTTGGCATATATTACATCGTGTGTCTACCCCACTATATATGAGAGGCCTAGGATACAAGTGTCCTACTAGAACACGACTCCATATCCTATCTAAACACAATAATACTACAAGTCCACTGTAACCTACCTTACACTATATTCGACACAACTCTAACAAACTCCACCTTGGCGAATATTCTCCACCACCTTGAATTCGTCAATGTGTCAAATTCCCATGTACATTGAACTTGAGTTTATCCCATGAGCGTCACTGCTACTCCAAAAGACTCTATATGACTCCACCTGTAACCTGTAGTCCCTTCTTTTCTTGACCACAGTCAACACTCGAGCAAAATTAAGTTTCTTGTTATTCTAGTTTGTGCTCCCAACTTCCAGAGTATCCATCCAATGCCATCACACACTGATCATTGACCCGCGTGAAAGTGAACAACTCACATATTGGATGTTACACATAAGAGTTACCTGAACTCAACATCACCGCTCCTTTCTTGACCGCTTGTCTGAAACTTGAAGAAATTTCACCGTTGCTTGTAGTCATCTCGAGTCAAATTCGTAGTTGTCTCACCACATGTATGACCACCCGAGCCCCGGCCTGTCTCCATGTCCCGTGCATACCGCACATCTCGCCGCTATTACCACGTTGAGCCTCCGTTGTCCCAATCGAGTCTCAAGGGTCGCGAACCCACACCACTCAACCCCCACTGCAGAGTACCATCGATCATCACCGACCGAAGACGAGTTTCACGCTTCCATTAGACCACTGGGCTCCAGTCCGAACTACGTGTCCCTCGTCTTTTCCCGCTGAATAGGCTTCGATTCTCTGTTGACTTACGTCCTAGCCCCTCAATCAACACTGAGTGAAGTCTTCCAGACTCCAGCTCCACCTTCAACATGACTCCACGGTAGATGATCAGTCCACCCATGCACCTCATCGACTTCAAGCTCCGTGTATACACCACCTTGAATCAATCCTGCGCCATAGTCTTGTCGAAGCCACACAAGCCCTCGGGCATGTGCCACGTGTTTCCACACCCAGAAGTCGGTCACCATCAGCATCACGCTCATATGTCGTTGTCCCCAATCTCACCACCGTCTTCTGTTCCAACCGACTCATGTCAGTCCGTCAGACTATCTAGTCCGACCCAGCCAAACTTGTTCGGCTACATGACACGCTCGAGGCTCCCAAATCGTCTTCCGCGACTTTCCATCCATCACATGATAATTCCATCTTAGCTGAATTGACTTCCCGCAACGCCTTCAAGCTGTTGGGGAACGTAGCAATTCAAAAAAAATCCTACGATCACGCAAGATCCATCTAGGAGATGCAAAGCAACGAGACGGGAGAGTGTGTGCACGTACCCTCGTAGACCGAAAGCGGAAGCGTTTAGTAACGCGGTTGATGTACTCGAATGTCTTCACGATCCAACCGATCCAAGTACCGAACGTACGGCACCTCCGTGTTCAGCACACGTCCAGCACGATGACATCTCTTGTTCTCTTGATCAAGTTGAGGACGAGGGAGAGTTCCGTCAGCACGATGGCATGGCAGTGGCGATGATGAAGTTACCGGCTCAGGGCTTCGCCTAAGCACTACGATGATATGACTGAGGTGTTAAACTATGGAGGGGGCACCACACGGCTAAGAGATTGTCTGTTGTGCTTTGGGGTGCCCCTGCCCCCATATATAAAGGAGGAGAGGGGAGGCTGGCCGGCCCTGTAGGGCGCGCCAAGAGGGAGGAGTCCTACTAGGACTCCAAGTTCTAGTAGGATTCCCTTTGGTGGAAGGGGGAAGAAGGAAGGGAGAGGGAGAGGGAGAGGGAAAGGGGGGGGGGCGCCCCTCCCCTAGTCCTATTCGGACTCCCCATGGGGGGCATGCCACCCCCTTGTGGGTTGTCCTCTCTCTCCCCTATGGCCCATGATGGCCCATTGCTTCCCCGGGGTGTTCCGGTAACCCCTCCCGCACTCCGTTTTTACCCGGTACTTCTCGAAACTCTTCCGATGTCTGAATAACATCGTCCAATATATCATTCTTTATGTCTCGACCATTTCAAGACTCCTCATCATGTCCGTGGTCTTATCCGGGACTCCGAACAAACTTTGGTCATCAAATCACTGATACGTCTCCAACGTATCTATATTTTTTTTATTGTTCCATGCTATTATATTATCTGTTTTGGATGTTTAATGGGCATTTAAATGCTATTTTATATTATTTTTGGGACTAACCTATTAACCGAGGGCCCAGTGCCAGATTCTGTTTTTTTGCCTATTTTAGAGTTTTGCAGAAAAGGAATACCAAACAGAGCCCAAACGGAATGAAACCTTCGCGATGATCTTTCTTGGACCGAAAGCAAACCAGAAGACTTGGAGATCAAGTTGGAGACGCAACGAGGAAGCCACGAGGCAGGAGGGCGCGCCCAGGGGGTAGGGCGTGCCCCCCACCCTTGTGGCCCGCTCGTGGCTCCCCTGACCTAGTTCCTTTGCCTATATATACTCTTATACCCTGAAAACATCCAGGAGAGCCACGAAACCACTTTTCCACCTCCGCAACCTTCTGTACCCGCGAGATCCCATCTAGGGGCCTTTTTCGGCATCCTGCCGGAGAGAGATTCAATCACGGAGGGCTTCTACATCAACACCGTTACCTCTCCGATGAAGCGTGAGTAGTTTACCACAAACCTTCGGGTCCATAGTTATTAGCTAGATGGCTTCTTCTCTCTCTTTGATTCTCAATACCATGTTCTCCTCGATGTTCTTGGAGATCTATTCGATGTAATACTGTTTTGCGGTGTGTTTGCCGAGATCCGATGAATTGTGGATTTATGATCAAGATTATATATGAATATTATTTGGTTCTTCTCTGAATTCTTATATGCATGATTTGATATCTTTGCAAGTCTCTTCGAATTATTGGTTTAGTTTGGCCAACTAGATTGATCTTTCTTGCAATGGGAGAAGTGCTTAGCTTTGGGTTCAATCTTGCGGTGTCCTTTCCCAGTGACAGACGGGGCAGCAAGGCACGTATTGTATTGTTGCCATCGAGAATAACAAGATGGGGTTTTCATCATATTGCTTGAGTCAATTCCTCTACATCATGTCATCTTGCTTAATGCGTTACTCCGTTCTTTATGAACTTAATACTCTAGATGCATGTTGGATAGCGGTCGATGTGTGGAGTAATAGTAGTAGATGCAGGCAGGAGTCGGTCTACTTGACACGGGCGTGATGCCTATGTTCATGATCATTGCCTTAGATGTTGTCATAATTATGCGCTCTTCTATCAATTGCTTGGCACTAATTCGTTCACCCACCGTAATATTTTCTATCTTGAGAGAAGCCACTAGTGAAACCTATGGCCCCCAGGTCTCTTTTCCATATTATTGAATCTCGTTTACATCTTGCTAGTTTCCGATCTACTATTTTGCAACTTTTACTTTCCAATCTATAAACCAAAAATACCAAAAATATTTATTTTGCCGTTTATCTATCTCTATCAGATCTCACTTTTGCAAGTGACCGCAAAGGGATTGACAACCCCTTTATCGCGTTGGGTGCAAGTTGTTGATTGTTTGTGCAGGTATTCGGTGACTTGTGTGTTGTCTCCTACTTGATTGATACCTTGGTTGTCAAAACTGAGGAAAATGCTTACACTACTTTGCTGCATCACCCTTTCCTCTTCAAGGGAAAACCAACGCAAGCTCAAGAGGTAGCAAGAAGGATTTCTGGCGCCGTTGCCGGGGAGATCTACGTCAAGTCAAGCCATACCAAGTACCCATCTGTCGGTGTACTAGATTAGGGGTACCCTAGTACCCCGAACTTGTGCACGGGCAGTTGCAGCACCCCGCGGCAGAGGCTTGCCGGGTGATCGCCAAGATCCCCCAAGGTTCCTTTGGAGCCATCCAAGAACAAAGTATTTAAGCTAAGGAGACAAGACCCCGGCAAGAGGAGCTTGCCGGGAAGGCCAACCAAGGCGCTCCAATGAACTTGCCGCGACGCGCCACGCGCTCCGGCAAGACAACAAGGCCCCGGCAAGAGGAGCTTGCCGGGAAGACAAACCAAGGTACTTCGAAGCCCGGTGAGCGACAAGCTTCCAGACCCGACAAGATAACTACAGCGGCAAGGCGCTTGCCGCGGCAGGCGGCCACTCTGCGTCCGCGCTCCAGCGCATCCACCAACGTGTCGCTCTGAGGGCCTCTCCGGGCATGCGTGGCCGGAGGCTGTGCAGCCAGCGGTGCGCAGTGGCATGCGAAGCTGACAAGATCGCCATCGTGGCGAACGGTGGCGCCCCTAACGGTCCTTTCTGCACTGTTCGGGCGACTCAGACGGGCATTTAATGCCCTTGTCCCCTGCCGTCAGAGTTAGGTAGGGTGCACTGTGCTAGCAACTGTATCAACTACCTCGCTTTTTACGTTTTTACCCTCCTCTGCGTTGCCACCTGTCGGTGACCCCTTTAGCGTATAAAAGGAGGCCCATGCGCAACGTAGAGGGCGTTCGGTTCGTTCATTTCGAAGCCTCAGACAGTCGGCTTTGATCCATTGGTAGCCCAGAAAACACATCACTCTCTCGCTCGAGAGCAAGAACACCAGATAATACAACCAGACAAGCAGCAGTAGGAGTGTTATCTCTCCGGAGAGCTCCGAAGCTGGGTAAACCGCTTGTGTGCTTCGCCTCGATCTGCTCTTCGTGCAACCTCCGCCCCCCACCGAACCGAAAGGGGCCCGGTCCGCCGGCCCCATAGGTGTTCGTGGGTCAGTTTCCCCCGACATCTTTGGTGCGCCAGGTAGGGGGTGTCGAGATTGTGTGAACCAGATTCGGCGTTCACACGAGCTAGATCCTTATTCCCTTCATCAACACGCCACCGAAGAAGAAGACTTCGGCGGCGGCCGCCCCATCCACGTCCCTTCCGCCACCGTTGGAGCAAACAAGTGGTGGGATGGACGCCGGCGGAAGAAAGGACGTCGACGAGGAAGCCCATAATGCCGCCAGGTCCAAGAACAAGGCTGCACAAACCTCGGCGACTATACATGTTCCACGCCACTCTCAGGAGGCACAAGATCAACAGCGTCATGGCACTAGAAGTGCCATACGCATGATAGCCCAAGACCAAGCTGGTGGATCTCGGGCCGCTCAAGACCAGCATGCACGCCAGCGTGCTGGCACGAGCGGGGCGCGGTCGCCTGGACGGGATACTGCTCCTTCTAACATAGTTAGAAGTTCGAGCACGTCCCGCTCCTCGCGCCGTCCGCCACTGCCACCCACCACCCCAGCAGAAGCTTTGGCTCGAGCTCAACTTCTCCTAGATTACCCTCTGACGTCAGACAAGATCGACGAATGGAGAGCCACCATTCAGAGTCTCATCGGCTACGCCAAAGGCGACACTCCATGGCGGCCGAGCGCGTCGCTGCCGCGGCAGGACCGCCGGACGCGAGCCGGTGGCGACGAAACGGGCGGAGGTGCAACTACCATGCAATCACCGCCCCGAAGGCCAAGATCGCCGACTCGTCGGATCCACCTCGACAGTGACTCCACTGCATCGTCGGATCCACGAGCTCGTCGTGATCAGCGCCAAGTTCTTCATGATCGACAACAAGAAGACGCTCGAACCCGCATCGAGCGCCAAAGAGAAGCACGATGTCAATCCGACAAGCGCGCTGGGCCCTCTGTTGACATGCATGCGCCAGGGGAACCAGGCGATCTGCCGTACGCGGTAGGTTGTCCTGCGTTCACTCGTGAGCTGCGGCAAGTCCAGTGGCCCAGGACAAAGAACTTCAAGCCAGACGTACCAGAGAAATATGACGGCAAGATGCATCCGTCAGAGTTCCTCAACATCTACACCATTGCCGTGCAAGCTGCCGGGGGACGAGATGACAAGATCCTTGCCAACTACTTCCCGCTGGTGCTCAAGCCCAATGTCAGATCCTGGCTCATGCACTTGCCGGACAACTCCATATCCTCTTGGGCCGATCTGTGCCATCAGTTTGTCGGCGCCTTTACCGGCGGACACAAGCCTCATGGCCAGGAGAGTGATCTTCATTTGCTCGCCCAGAAGGAAGGAGAGCCCCTGCGCAAGTACATTCAGAGATTCAGTAGCGTGCAGCACAACATCCCAGACGTCCACCCTGCCGCGGTGATCAGCGTGTTCCATCAGAACGTGCGGAACCGCATGATGCGGGAGGAAATGGCGATGTGCAAGATCAGGGACGTCAGTGAGTTATATGCACTGGCCGTCAAGTGCGCGCGTGCTGAGGAAGGGAGGAGACTCCCCGGAGAAAATATAGGAGCGGGAGGATCTGACAGCGAAGATGCCGCCCCGACAAGGAAAAACCAGCGGCGGAACAACAGAAGGAGGAAAGGCAAAGAAGTGCTAGTTGTTGAGCAGTCCGGCAACGGTGGCGGCACCAAGGAAGCCAAAGCTGGTAACTCCGGCAAGGAGGTTGCCGCGGAGGTGGCGGTCGCCGACAAGCAGGACGGCACCAACAAGCAGTATTGCAAGATTCACCGCACCAAGGGCCATGATCTTCAGAACTACAAGAGGGTCGAGCAACTCGTTGAGCAACAGAAAGCTGAATACGAGCGGCGCGACAAGGAGAAGGCCCAGGAAGGAGCTGGTGGATCCGGCAAGAAACGCCCCGGCCGAGGGGGACGCCGCGGCAAGGCCAAGCAGCGGCAAGGAGACAGACCTCCTCGCGGCCGCGACAAGGATGAAGATGACGGCGACGATGAAGATATGGATGATGAGGAGACCGATGAGCAGGAGTTCCAGAAAGCTACAGAGGTCCTGTGCATTGACGGTAGTGCTTCTCTGCATGCCTCGCACCGCCAGCTCAAGCAGTGGATGCGGGAGGTTAATGCAACGGAACCACCCGTCGAGTCACGCAGGCCTCTGAAATGGTCCAGCACGCCTATCATCTTTGATATTGAGGACCACCCGGATCGCATAACTGCGGTCGGGTGCTTGCCGATGTTGGTTTCACCAACAATTCGCAACCTCAAGGTCACTAAGATGCTAGTTGACGGCGGGGCCGGTTTGAACTTGATCTCTTCCATGGTGCTCCAGAAGCTCCAGATCCCTGACAGTGAGCTCGAAGAGACCGGCACATTTCAAGGAATCAACCCGGGAAGGAGCAAGCCAAAGGGAAAGATCATGTTGCCGGTAACATTTGGCAGTGAGCTGAACTTCAGGACTGAGAGGGTCACGTTTGACGTTGCCGACTTTCCATTACCTTACAATGGAATCCTTGGCCGTCCAGCACTCGCCAAGTTCATGGCAGCCTCTCACTATGCATACAACGTACTGAAAATGCCAGGCCCAATAAGTGTCATCTCTGTCCCTGGCGACAAGAAGGATGCTCTTATCTGTGCCGACAAGATCTACCGGGAAGCAGCAGCCGCAGCAGAACGAAGGACACTTGCCGCTGAAGCTCCCGGGGGGAAGAAGAAGACCAAGTCCGGCAAGAGCTCTGATGCCCACTCCGGCAAGCGCACCTCTTCGGAGTGCTGCGCTACCGTCGAGGACGCACCATCAAGCTCCACCGGCAAGTGCAAGAAGACAATGGCAGCTCCACCTGAGACTAAGAAGGTGTCCGCCAAAGAGGATGGCACTGGTGGTACCTTCACCATCAGC
This sequence comes from Triticum dicoccoides, assembly GCF_002162155.2. Classification (NCBI taxonomy): domain Eukaryota; kingdom Viridiplantae; phylum Streptophyta; class Magnoliopsida; order Poales; family Poaceae; genus Triticum; species Triticum dicoccoides. Next base: position 275,806,350 of record NC_041383.1, read on the forward strand.
GCCACTCTTGACCCCAAATAGGAAAGCGCGCTCGTTGCTTTCCTGCGGGCGAATATCGACGTGTTTGCGTGGCAACCGTCTGATATCCCCGGTGTTCCCAGGAAAGTAATTGAGCACCACCTTGCCGTCTGTCCTCATGCGCAGCCCGTCAAGCAGAGAGTCAGGAAGCAGGCAATTGAGCGCCAAGAATTCATCGCAGAAGAAATCAAGAAGTTGGAAGCAGCAGGCCTTGTCAGAGGAGTACTCCATCCCACGTGGTTGGCCAATCCTGTTGTTGTGCGCAAAGCTAATGGGAAATGGAGACTTTGTATTGACTTCACTGATGTTAATAAAGCTTGTCCCAAAGACCCATTTCCCTTACCGCGTATTGACCAGATTGTTGACTCCACAGCCGGATGTGATTTGCTTTCATTTCTTGATGCATACTCAGGATATCATCAGATCTTCATGGCCGAAGAGGATGAAGAGAAAACCGCATTTATCACCCCGTGTGGCATATACTACTTCGTACGGATGCCTTTCGGCTTGAAGAATGCTGGTTCAACATTCGCAAGGGTAGTTCACCATGCTTTTGAGCCACAAATACACAGAAATGTGGAAGCTTACATGGATGACATAGTGGTCAAGAGCAAAAGCAAGGCGACCTTGATTCAAGATTTAGATGAGACATTTGCAAACCTGCGCAAGATCAACCTCAAGCTTAACCCCGAGAAGTGCGTGTTTGGAGTCCCTTCCGGCAAGCTTCTCGGGTTCTTCGTGTCTCAGCGGGGATTTGAAGCCAATCCCGACAAGATCAAAGCCATCGAGCAGATCGAAGCACCAAAGCGCGTCAAGGATGTACGAAGGCTTGCCGGTTGCGTGGCTGCTCTCAGCAGGTTTATCTCTAGATCTGCCGAGCGCGCCCTGCCATTTTTCAAAATTTTGAAAAAGGCAGGTCCAATGAAATGGACTCCGGAAGCGGAGGCTGCGCTGCAGGACTTGAAGAGATACATGTCCTCCACTCCAACACTTGTCGCACCTAAGCCGCAAGAAAAGTTGCTGCTGTATATAGCGGCAACCAATCAAGTGGTTAGTGCTGCGTTAGTGGCGGAGAGGGAGGCGGATGATGAGTCAGCAACCACGGTAGATCCATCCAGCGACAAGCAGGGGGCTTCACCGACAAGCTCTGGTCCCGACAAGCATGGGTTTGCGCAGGAGCATGATAAGATGCCAAGGAGAATGGTGCAGCGCCCAGTTTACTTTGTCAGTTCCCTTCTGCAGGGGGCTAGATCAAGGTACTCTGGTGTGCAGAAGTTGCTTTTCGGCCTCCTCATGACCTCGAGAAAGCTGCGCCATTACTTCCAAGCACATGAGATCACAGTCGTCACTCGCTTTCCGCTAAAGAGGATACTGCAAAATCCGGAAGCAACGGGCAGGATTGTCGAGTGGGCGCTGGAACTGTCAAGCTTTGGTCTCAAGTTTGAGAGCACTTCAACTATCCAAAGCAGAGCATTGGCAGAGTTCATAGCAGAATGGACGCCAACCCCAGATGAAGAAATTCCAGAAACGAGCATCCCCGTCAAAGAGGCAAGCAAAGAGTGGCTGATGTACTTTGATGGTGCCTTCTCACTGCAAGGCGCCAGTGCAGGCGTGCTGCTTGTCGCACCCACCGGAGAGCACCTCAAGTACGTAGTCCAGATGCACTTTCCCAAAGAGCAAGCAACCAACAATACTGCAGAGTATGAAGGATTGCTTGCCGGTCTCAGAATCGCAGCAGACCTTGGGATTAAGAAGCTCATTGTCAGGGGTGACTCACAGCTTGTCGTCCGACAAGTGAACAAGAACTACCAGAGTCCGTTGATGGAAGCGTATGTCGATGAAGTGAGGAAGCTAGAAGAGCACTTTGACGGCCTACAAATGGAGCATATCCCAAGAACTCAGAATGATATTGCTGACGGACTGTCAAAGTGCGCCGCACTAAAGTTACCTGTGGAACCAGGGATCTTTGTGCTTAGGCTGACTCAACCATCCGTAACACCATCAACTGGACAAAGCAAGAAGAGGAAGTTGGTTTCTGGTGACTACTTTCCGGCAGAGCTCCCCGAAGCCGCCGCCAAGAAAGTCCCCAAGATCAACACCAGAGATGCTGAGGGGCAGTCTGCTCCGGCAAGCCTAATGGTTTGTTCCGTTGAAGCAAATGCTCCCGACAAGTTTTGCTCCGGCAAGATTGCCGGGGAACATCAAGCTCCGGCAGGGCCGCAAGTCCCTGCCGTAGAAGCAGATGTTCCCGCAGCAGAAGATGTGCCTTTAGTCCTTGTTGTCGAGCCACATGCTCCAGCATGGGCACAGCAGATTGTCCGTTTCCTTCAGACAGGAGAACTTCCCGAAGAGCAAGAAGAAGCGGAAAGAGTAGCCCGACAGTCAAGTATGTACCAGTTTGTCGATAGCATACTGTACAGAAGAAGACTCAACGGTGTGAAATTGAAGTGTATTCGCCGGGAAGATGGACAAAAGCTGTTGGCAGAGATACATGGAGGCATATGTGGCCACCACATCGGCGCAAGAGCACTTGCCGACAAAGCTTTCCGACAGGGTTTCTTTTGGCCGACAGCCCTCCAGGATGCAACTGCACAAGTAACCAAGTGTGAAGCGTGCCAGTTCCACTCCAAACAGATACACCAGCCAGCTCAAGCTCTCCAGACGATCCCTTTATCCTGGCCATTTTCGGTCTGGGGGCTCGATATCATCGGCCCCTTCCCCCGAGCTGTCGGGGGCTTTGAGTACTTGTACGTCGCAATCGAAAAGTTCACAAAGTGGCCGGAAGTGCAGCCAGTGAGGAAGGTGACAACACAGTCAGCAGTCAAGTTCTTCAGGTCAATTGTTTGCCATTTCGGGATCCCTAACAGGATCATCACCGACAACGGTACGCAATTCACGAGCCGCACCTTCATGCAGTACGTCCAAGACCTTGGCGCCAAGGTCTGCTTCGCTTCTGTTGCTCATCCGAGAAGCAACGGTCAAGCAGAGAGGGAAAATGCTGAAGTGCTGCGCGGGCTCAAGACCAGAACTTTCGACAGGCTGCACAGGTGCGGAAGGAACTGGATCGAGGAGCTGCCGGTGGTTCTTTGGTCGATCAGAATGACGCCAAATCGAGCCACTGGCCAGACACCTTTCGCTCTAGTCTATGAAGCAGAGGCAGTTCTCCCCACGGAACTCGTATATGGATCACCTCGAGTGCTCGCTTATGATGAGCTTGAGCAAGAACAGCTGCGGCAAGACGACGCGCTGCTCCTTGAGGAAGATCGTCTTCAGGCTGCTGTACGAGCTGCTCGATACCAGCAAGCTTTGCGCTGCTATCATAGCCGCAAAGTTAAAGCCAGAAGCTTCGAGGAAGGCGACCTTGTTCTTCGGCGCGTTCAGTCCGCCAAGAATTCCAACAAGTTGACGCCGAAGTGGGAAGGCCCTTATCGGGTGAGACGAGTCACAAGGCCTGGCGCTGTCCGCCTTGAGACCGAAGATGGCATTCCAGTGAGCAGCTCCTGGAACATAGAACATCTTCGTAAATTTTTCCCATAAGGCGCGGTTGCCGGAACCCATTCCGGCAACCACCTTTTGTACAAGTCTTGCCGCTGTTGCATGTAATCCTTTGTACAAAGCCAGGCGCAGATCCCGTGCATAAGTAAAAACCCATGTGCTCCGCACAGCTTGTCCATTTCATGCGTTATTTCCTTTCTTGCATGTGATTATCTGACACTTTGTGCAGCACTTACATCCGGTAAGCAGTAACGAGCCGAAGTGCTCCATATTATTATTTTCTCTTCTTTCTTTTTCTTTTAAAGGAAAAGAAGGTCCCCTCGCACACAAGTTTGCCGGGGGGGAAGAAGAAGATTGTGGTATGGGCCAGGCGTCGTTCAAACAAGGACCTGCCTTACCGGGAAGCAAATAACAGAAAAGCTAAGTTGCCAAAGTTTGAGCAATCACTTTTTTTAATTTTTGAGTTATCTTCCTCGAACGACCCTGCTTTGTATGGAAAACCTGTGCGCGGAGGAACCAACTCGTGGCTAGTTGCGCCCTTACTTTGTTTCGAGTCCGCTCAACAGCTTAAGCATGCTGCATCTAGTCACGACAAGGTTTCTTGTCGGAAGCAGTGCCGCCAGCAGGCTGCTGAAGTTCCGCACTCAGCGCTCGCGGCTCGGGCGCCTGCGCCGACAAGTTCCCTAGAAGCGTAGGGTGAAAACATACAAAGGAAGGAATCTAGTAGAGGAAATAACATTGCAATTGATAACAGAAATAAAGTTATATTACAAAGATAACTTGTCGCGGCTCTAATAGACTGTTTTCATGACATGACTAGCAGCGGCAAGGGAAAAGAAGAAATGGGCGGCCTAATCTATGCGCCCGCCCTCGACTCGCTTGATCTCGCTCACCTTGTCCACAATGGGTGCGACAAGGGCCTTGAGTGCGTCCAGATCGGCGTCAGGCGGCAAGGATCGGAGGACGTTGGTGAAGCTGAGGCCTGGGTTGCGGAAGGCCACCTTCATCAGCACCTTCTGGAGAACCCCAGCATAGATTTTGCGCGACTCGTCGGCCAGCTGCTTCGGGATCCTCTCCCGGAGCCGCTGGAGTGCCGTCGCCACGCCCTTGAAGAATAGGCTAAGCTTGGCGCTGGGTTGAAGGCTCTCGTCGGAAGGATACCCAAAGTCCTCCATCCCCAGCTGCGCCAGCTCCTCGTTGATGACGGCGGCAGTGTTCACCAGACCCTCGGTCCAGTGCTCCACTGTGTCTCTGAAGGAGTTCTGGGTAACTGCAATGCTCTCCAGCAGTGCTGCGTCAGCCTTGACCTTCTCTGCCAAGGTCTTCTCCCGCTCCTTGGCGGCCTCCAGCGTCTGCGTCAGCGTGGCCAGCTTCAGCTCCAGGTCTGCTTTAGAATCCTTGGCGGCGCTGAGCTCCTTGCCCCTCTCAGCGAGAAGGCCTTGCAGTTCACCATGGGCGGCAGCATCCTTCTCGCGCTCACGCTTGAGAGCGACAATCTCCTCGCCGCTCTTCCCAATATCGTCCTCTAGCCGCGCCACCTTCTCCTCTAGCTCCTTATTGGCGGCCTCTGCAGTTGCCGCGGCATCCTTTGCCTCCTTGAGCGCCCCGCCAAGTGCTCGCTCGCGCTCAGCGAGCTCTTCCTCGTAGCTGTCGAGGTGGGCCTTCCGCTGCACTAGCTCGCCTTCCCGCGCGGACTGCTTCTCGGCAGCAAGCCTTTGTTCCTCCTCAGCCTCGGCCTTCTCGAGGAGAAAGGCCGTGCGCTCCTCGTCTACTCGCTCCCGCTCCTGCGCCAGGGATCGAAGAGCTTCTTGATTTTGTCCCCGGAGCTCCTCCGCGCGCTTCTCCATGTCAATTCCCGCCTTCGCGACAAGCGCTTCCCGGGAAGCCAGCTTGGCTTGCCGGGTGCGGTAGAGTGACAGCAGCTTCCGCAGCAGCTGCTCCTTCTCAGGCTCGTCGCTGCTGCTGCCGGGCGCGTCAACCAATGATAACCCAGCAGAGGCGAGCACCTCCCCGTCAAAAGTCTCCCCCTCGACTGGCGCCCTGGAGCTCGACGCCCAGGGTAGCTTGATGAAGATGTTGTCACCGGCTTGCAAGTAGGCGCCGGGCTGGGGCTCCTCGGAGCCCGGCTTCGCGGAAGCGGTAGAGGGTTCGGCGGTCGGTGCAGCGCCCGGCGCTCCTGCGGCCTCAGGGTCGTCAGTGCGATCGCCCGACCCCTCGTCGGCTTCCACAGCAGCAGCCCCGGCGGCCTCCTCGCCGGCAGTCTCATCAGCACCAACACCTTCCTGGCCGGCGCCCTCTGTCTCCATTGGCTCAGCCGAAGGTGGGTCTGAAGAACGAAGAAGGGAGGAAAATCAATCAAAAATCCAAGAAAGGAAAAACGGAAGAAACAGAACCCAAGGGAAAGTTTCTGGGCAAGTGGATTACCTGCGCCAAGATCTTCAGTTACGGCCTCGGTCGCCGCAGGATCAGCAGTGCCGTCCCTTGCCGGGGAGTCCCCCCTTGCCGGAGAGCGCTCCCTTACCGGGGACTCCTCCCTTGGCAGCGCAGTCGAAGCAGGTGGCACTTCGGGACCGGCCTCCGGGCGCTCCTGATGAGGCTGCTCTGCTCCTGCACAAGTCAACAAGCAAGATGTCAACAAAGGAAAAAGCACTCAAGCGCGCCCGGTAGTAGAAGGTTAAACTATGAACTTACGCTGGGGGCTGCGCTGGGGGCTGCTTTGAGGAGTGATTGCCGGGTCCGTCAAGGTGATCTCGGACCCACCCCCTATCGACAAGGTGGGGTCATCTTCGATGACGATCACCGCGGCCTTGGCCCTCTTCGCCGCTCTCTGGGCCAGTGTTCTGAAAAGAAAGGAGTCCAAATTGGAGCAAGTCAGATACAAGATATAAACAGCAAGATTGAAGGATTATAAGAACACCAAAGAAACTCACTTTTCTTCCTCCTCGTCGGAGCTGAGCGCGGAAAGATCGAAGTCCAGCCCTCCTCCGGTGCGGCGAGGTGGAGGAGTAGGATCCCTTGCCCGCTTGACAGGGGCAGTGGCGGTGGCCCGGGAAGATCCCGCTCCAGTTGCCGCTGTTGCGTGAGGCGCTCCCGCGGCAACATTGCTTGCCGCGGTAGAGCGCGTCGCGCGGCTCGGCGGCTGTGGAGCCGGCTGCCGCCCCGCTGCGTCCCCGGCCCTGTGAAGGCGCCTCCTTGGCGGGGCCGGGGGCTCCGCCTGCGGCAAGCTCTCTGAAGGCTCAGCCTCCTCCTCGCCGGCCTCGCTCGACTCGGCTTCGGAACCGGCAGGCTCCTCCTCGCCCATGAACTTCGCGCGTTCGGCAAGGTTTGCCGCCTCTGCAGCCTCCGCCTCCTCCATAGTGAACCCAAACACACCCGCCGCAGCTGCGGCCGTAGCCTCTTCCGCCCTAGTAGCAATGAGTTGCAGCTCCTCGTCGGTGGTGTCACGGGTGAGGCTCTTCTGCTCGTCGGCGCGGACTGGCACTTCCTCCAAGGTGTCGAAGAACGCTCGCACAACGTCATCTGCAGGCTCTTGCCAAGTTGGGACGATGCCGTGTGAATCGCACAACGGCATCATGGCGCGGATCCGGTCAAGCGAAGAGTTATTGCACAAAGGAACTACGCCCCTCGGCAGTGTGAATGGGTGCTGGGGGTCGCGTTTGAATAATTCCAAGAGCATTGCATCCAACTCCAAGACAGTAAAGTTGTAGTTGAGGCCCGGCCGCAGCCTCATGATGTCCGCCGAATTCTTAAATTCCCAGGCGGGCCTCCTCCTCTCCTGCAGGGGGCAGTGCGGCGGCGGAGGAAATCTGCCCCGACAGCACCTAAGGTGAGCCCGGCAAGCCTGAGGCGAAGAATCCTAGTGATGGCGATCTTCAGCCTCTCGTCTTCCGGGGCCATGTTGCTCCAGTCATTGCCGCGCACTATTGGAGTTTGGCGCACGGCGGTGAAGGGCTGCGGATCCTCCTCGACGATCCAACACCACTCCGCTCTCCACTCCTCCCACTTGCTGCGAAGCTCACCCTCCAAGTACGCCTCTTTCTTGCCGACTCTCGAGACCCAGGCAATCCCTCCGGCAAGCGACTCTCCTCTCTCTACCCGAGGTATGAAGAAGTGGCGGAAAAGGGCTACACTAGGGTGGACTCCGACAAAGTTTTCGCACAAGTGTGTGAAAACCGCCATGGTCAGGACAACATTGGGGGTGAAGTCAAGGAGGCGGAAGCCATATGTGTTCATAATGTCACAAAAGAACTCCGAGAAGGGCGGGCAGAGCCTGCAATAGAAGAATAGCGGGAAGAACGGGTACCCATTTGGAGCCGACTCCGAGGCAGCGGCCGGGAGTACCCTCGTGCGCGGATGCGCACGCGTCTCCGTCGCCCAAAAGAGGTAGAAGTACTCCCTCAGCTCCTGCACTCCGAGCTGGGGGGTGAAGATCGCCCGCTCCTTCCGCAGCGCCGTGAGCCGCTGCGCCTCGGCCAACTTCACGCCCTTTCCCTTGTCGGCTTTCGGGGCCATGGCGGAGGTGGTG
>NC_041383.1:275814848-275844951 GCF_002162155.2 Triticum dicoccoides
CGGAGCGCTGCTCTCTCGGCTTCGAGAAGAAGAGGGGAGCGGTGGAGTTTGTGAAGAAGGAGTAGCAGCAAGCAGCGATGGGGAACGAACTGCCCCTATTTCCTCTGCTTATAAAGAGGGACGGGGCGTACGTTTCGGCCTTCCGCTTAAACAACCACCCACGATCTCTCCCACGATGCCGCATTCAACGCGTGCCGTTATGGGAGAGTGCGGTGGATACGGAACAAGATTTGGCGTGACCCAGCCCGCATATGCTCGTGCCCTGTCTTGGGCCTGGCCCAACAGCGCTAAGCACCGTGTCTGGCCCAGGCCCGGGGTCTCCTGTCGGTGTACTAGATTAGGGGTACCCTAGTACCCCGAACTTGTGCACGGGCAGTTGCAGCACCCCGCGGCAGAGGCTTGCCGGGTGATCGCCAAGATCCCCCAAGGTTCCTTTGGAGCCATCCAAGAACAAAGTATTTAAGCTAAGGAGACAAGACCCCGGCAAGAGGAGCTTGCCGGGAAGGCCAACCAAGGCGCTCCAATGAACTTGCCGCGACGCGCCACGCGCTCCGGCAAGACAACAAGGCCCCAGCAAGAGGAGCTTGCCGGGAAGACAAACCAAGGTACTTCGAAGCCCGGTGAGCGACAAGCTTCCAGACCCGACAAGATAACTACAGTGGCAAGGCGCTTTCCACGGCAGGCGGCCACTCTGCGTCCGCGCTCCAGCGCATCCACCAACGTGTCGCTCTGAGGGCCTCTCCGGGCATGCGTGGCGGGAGGCTGTGCAGCCAGCGGTGCGCAGTGGCATGCGAAGCTGACAAGATCGCCATCGTGGCGAACGGTGGCGCCCCTAACGGTCCTTTTCTGCACTGTTCGGGCGACTCAGACAGGCATTTAATGCCCTTGTCCCCTGCCGTCAGAGTTAGGTAGGGTGCATTGTGCTAGCAACTGTATCAACTACCTCATTTTTTACGTTTTTACCCTCCTCTGTGTTGCCACCTGTCGGTGACCCCTTTAGCGTATAAAAGGAGGCCCATGCGCAACGTAGAGGGGGTTCGGTTCGTTCGGTTCGAAGCCTCAAACAGTCGGCTTTGATCCATTGTAGCCCAGAAAACACATCACTCTCTCGCTCGAGAGCAAGAACACCAGATAATACAACCAGACAAGCAGCAGTAGGAGTGTTATCTCTCCGGAGAGCTCCGAAGCTGGGTAAACCGCTCGTGTGCTTTGCCTCGATCTGCTCTTCGTGCAACCTCCGCCCCCCACCGAACCGAAAGGGGCCCGGTCCGCCGGCCCCATAGGTGTTCGTGGGTCAGTTTCCCCCGACACCATCATAAACTCTTCTCTCTTGCATTACATTTTTCGCCATTTGCCTCTCGTTTTCCTCTCCCCCACTTCTAAAACGATTTTCGAAAACCTTTGCCTTTTCTTTGCCCCTCTTCCGTCCGTCTCTTTTTGCTTGTTTCTTGTGTGCTTGTGTGTGGGATTGATTGCTTTGTCATGATGGCTCAGGATAATACTAAATTGCATGACTTTTCCAATACCAACAACAATGATTTTATTGGCACTCTGATTGCTCCTACTACTAATGCTGAATCTTGTGAAATTAATGCCGCTTTGTTGAATCTTGTTACGAAAGATCAATTTTCGGGCCTTCCTAGTGAAGATGCCAAATCCCATATAAACAATTTAGTTGATTTGTGCGATATGCAAAAGAAGAAAGATGTGGATAATGATATTGTTAAATTGAAGCTATTTCCGTTTTTGCTTGGAGATCGTGCTAAAACTTGGTTCTCGTCTTTGCCTAAAAATAGTATTGATTCTTGGAATAAGTGCAAACATGCCTTTATCTCTAAATATTTTCCTCCCGCTAAGATCATCTCCCTTAGGAACGATATTATGAACTTTAAGAAACTTGATCGTGAGCATGTTGCGCGATCTTGGGAGATGATGAAATTGATGATACGTAATTGCCCTACACATGGTTTGAATTTGTGGATGATTATACAAAAAATTTATGTCGGATTGAATTTTGCTTCTAGAAATCTTTTAGATTCAGCCGCGGGAGGCACTTTTATGGAAATCACTTTAGGAGAGGCTACTAAGCTCCTAGATAATATTATGGTTAATTATTCTCAATGGCACACTGAAAGATTTACTAGTAAAAAAGTTCATGCGATTGAAGAGATTAATGTTTTGAGTGGAAAGATGGGTGTACTTATGAAATTATTTGCTAATAAAAGTGTTACTTCTGATCCTAATGATATGCCTTTGTCCACTTTGATTGAGAATAATAATGAATCTATGGATGTGAATTTTTTGGTTGGAACAATTTTGGTAACAACGCGTACAGAGGCAATTTTAATCCTAGGCCGTTTCCTAGTAATTCCTCTAATAATTATGGTAATTCCTACAACAACTCTTATGGAAATTTTAATAAGATGCCCTCTGATTTCAAGAATAGTGTTAAAGAATTTATGAGTTCGCAAAGGAATTTCAATCATCCACATATTGGCCCTGTGCCTGGCAAAAGCTCAATCAAAAACTCAATGTCTCTATCCGGTGGCATGCCTCGCAACTTCTCTGGAAAAACATCAGGGAAATCCTTCACCACTGGTACGTCCTCCTGTACATCTCCTGATAAGGAATTCACTTGAGTCCTCTTCGGCACATGCCATGATACACACTTGATCCTTCTTCCTTCTGGGGTGGTAAGCAAAATTGACTTACTGGCGCAATTGATGTTTCCTCCATACATCGATAGCCAATCCATACCCAGAATCACATCCAAACCTTGCGACTCCAAAATTATTAGATCTGAGGGGAAGACATGCCTACCTATGGTCAATGGCATCTGAAGACATCCTTGACTAGCCATGTACTCTGCTCCTGGTGAGCTTACTAACATAGGTGTTCTAAGAACTTTGATGGGCAGTTTATACTTATCCACAAATCCCCTTGATATGTATGCATGCGATGCACCAGTATCAAAAAGAACAATTGCAGTAAATGACTTAACCAAAAACTTAGCTATTACTGCATCTGGCTGAGCTTCAACCTCCTCCACGTTAATGTGGTTCACCTGTCCCCTGTTGAAAGGGTTCGGCTTCTTCCCAGGGTTTCCATTGCCATTTCCATTCTTAGCTTCAGGACATTCATTGGCATAATATCCAGTCTTCTGGTACTTGTAGCAAGTGACGTGGCTCAGGTCCCTTTTGGCTGGGGTTGATGGGTTGGTATGGTTCTGGCCTTTGCTTCCTCCATTCCCATTACCATTCTTGGGGCCACTATGGTTGTGCGAGCTCCCTCCTCCATGGGTATGCTGAAAAGGTCCTCCCGAGTTCGGGGTAAAATGTGGTTTCTGCTGAGCTCCAGAGTTGTACTTCCCTTGTCCATACTTCCTCTTGCGGTTGTCAATCTGCTGCTGCTTCCCTTCAATCATGAGAGCTCTATCTACCAACTCCTGGTAGTTGTTGAAGGTTGCCACCATCAACTGCATGCTCAGCTCATCATTCAGTCCTTCCAGAAACTTCTCCTGCTTAGCTGCATCCGTAGCAACGTCATCTGGGGCATAACGTGCTAGCTTACTAAAAGCATCCACATACTGGCCAAAAGTACGTCCTCCTTGACGCAAGTTGCGAAACTCACGCTTCTTCATGGCCATAGCTCCTGCTAAAACATAGGCAGTATGGAAAGCCTGCTGAAACTGGTCCCATGTGACAGTGTCGATGGGGTAAGTGGCTGTGAAATTCTCCCACCATGATGATGCGGGTCCATCAAGCTGATGTGCGGCAAAACGCACTTTCTCCGCATCTGTGCACTCTGCAGTGGTCAACTCCCTTCCCATCTTGCGGAGCCAATCATCTGCAACTATCGGCCCGGTGCTACTGGAGTACACCGGCGGATTCAGCCTCAAGAAACGGGCTAAGTGATCAACAGGTGGTGGTGGTGGTGGGTTGTTGTTGTTGTTCCCCTGATTCTGGTTCTGGACTAGTATCCGCATCAATGCATTCTGCTGCTGGATCGACTGAGTGAGCTCCGGTGGAAAAGCAAATCCATTGTCACGTCTCGGAGGCATCTAATGGTTTAGAAAAGATGAGAATATAGAATAGAGATAGATCTATAGGGAAAACACTACCCATATGCACATGAGACAAACACAAACATATCACTTCAATCAATTCAAACAAGGGCATACAACGGTCTAACTATCGTTAGAAAAGTGCTCAGACTATACTATATACATGGGGGAATACTACTACTGTTATGGTGATCGACTAGAAAAATTGATCGGTCGAAGACTCCATGATATCTCCTCCAGCTTCATCAACGTAGTCATCATCACTATCGTCAGGTTCCGAGTCGGTGTCGTCGATGATGATGTAGTTCTCCAGGCAAGTGCAATCGTCGTCTTCTCCTCTAGTCGCGGGGAATCCCATGAATACTTTTAGCTTCTTCTTCAGATCATCATTCTTCTCCATGAGTGTCCTTATTTCCTCCTCATATCCATCGCGTGTAGACTTGGGTTCTTCTTCCAGATCCGTGATCTTGGTCATTGCCTTTTTCAGATCCATCATGCCTGCGCACATCTGGTTCTCCTGGTGACGAATGTGTTGGTTTAACTCCTGGATGAAAGCTGCAATTGATATATCCTTCCTGGTGCTGATCATCTCCCATTGCTCATCTCAGCACCCACAAATCTGGTAGATAGTATCCTTGATATCCTTGTGTTAAACTTCTCCAATGCGTCCCATGGTGATGTGGGCTGCCATGCTCTTTCCTAGACTCTAGGTTGGTGCATCAAAGGAAAATTCTATGGGCTCAGTGACTGCCATGAACGTCCTTCCTGGAACTTGAAATTGAATCATCCGACGCACCTCTTCTGGTAAAGTGGCAATGTAGGTCCCGGTGAAGCTTGGTACTCCGATGTTCAGGTATCTAGTGACTTCCTTCAAGTGGCGTCCAAAAGGTGTATCTTCATCCGGTTGCGCAAACTTGTTACTTGCATCCGCCATCCTAAAGAGTAAAAAAGGGAGAGGAGTCAGAAATGAGAAGAGAGTAGTGATCTAGGGCTTTAGCTTAGTGGTCGTATCCTACAGTCAGCATGTGCTCTGATACCATCTTGTAGAGACCAGACCTCAAACAGTCCGATCTCTGTGCATCAGTGTAATCCCTGGATCGGTAATGCTAACACGCACAATACTTTAAGGATTTATAACAGAGTAGCAATCACACACTTATTACATCAAATGTCTCAAAAGAGAACTTATTACAATAAATATGGCTTACAGCCATCTAATAACGTTAACAGCGGAAGGCTTGGAAGATAAAGCGAGTCCATCAACTCCAACGGCATCACTGAGTGAAAGAGCGTGACCTAAGGCACCTTACTCGTCATCTGAAAAGTCTGCAACATGAATGTTGCAGCCCGAAAACGGGTCAGCACATGGAATATGCTGGCAATATAACACATAGAGAGTAATGAACAGAATAATGCTATCACTACATGCATAAATGGCTGGTGGAAAAGCTCTATGGTTACAGTTTTGCATAAAGCCAGTTTTTCCCTACAACAAAGGAATAGATTTTATTTAACTATCATGGTGGTTGTTAAACATTGAGAAGGTTCACCCAACTCAATCCCAATTAAGCATCAACATTAAAACCCAACAATTTAAATTAAAGTAACATGATGAGATTCACATGATAATCCAGGTATTAGATACTCAAAACTTCCATAACCAGGGACAAGGCTAACCATGATTAGTTTATACAATCTGCAGAGGTTTGCGCACTTTTCCCCGCAAGACTCGATCTCCTCCGTTGGATTTCTCACACTACATGGTGTTTGATAAACGGATGCCTGAGACACAGTCTTTCAGAAGCGTTAGCACCTTACGATGGGTAGACAGTTACACCTACTTTCCCCTACATCTGCTAGTCTACCACTGTAAGAGTTCACACAACTTAATCAACTATGCTAGAGCCCATAGTAGCTTGCGACTACACACAGAAGTTTCTAGCATGAATAATCTCATGATCCTTTGATCCCTGGGTGGCGGTCCATAGGAGAATCACACGGTACCTTGGGATTTCCAAAAATACAGGCAACACTGGGTTCCCCAGGTGCCTCAATCCACCCAGATGTGTATTAAAGTTTCCACCTTAAGTAAAACATTAATTAACAAACTCACATCTGTCGTGGATACACTCACCCAATCCACGTCTACTAGCATAGCATATCAATATAAGCAAACGTAGATGTAACTCCCAAAGGTTTGATAATAAACAGGAAAATATGTATTACCTCATCTACTTCCCAAAACCCACATATTAATTAGATCCTAACCATGCAATTGTTTGAGGATTGATCTAATGCAATAAAACTGGGTAGTAAAGAGGTATGATCAAAGTGTTACTTGCCTTGCTGATGATCCGTGAAACCTAGAGACTCGTAGTAGCACGCTGCACACTCTGGCTACTCTATCACAAACAAACAAGCATACAATAAGTACTCATCTAATGCATGGGTAAAACTCAAATAAGAGATCTAACCAGAAAGTTCAAGTTAAGAACTCCGGTTTGCAAAAAGAATCAAATCAACCGAAGCAACGAAACTCAAACGGCGAAAGAAACAAGCTTCGTTACTAATCTGGTTCTAAGTCAAAATTTTACAGTAGCAAAAACTTGTTTGAGTTGGTTTAACGGAAAGAGGGTTTCGAGATGAAACTCAAGGCACTTGAATCGCCTGATTCCGATAAACGAGCGAAAAGTTATACTAGCACGAAAATCAGATCACAAATCGCGATCGAAAATAATCGCGAAACAACCGAGAAAAAGAAAAACGGACGAACAGGCTAACGAACGGACGTTCGATGTCTGCGGCTAAACGACGAAAACCGTCCGTTAAAACAAACGTACGGACGAACATCCGCTAAATAACTAAACCGAGAAAAACCGACGAACTGATCTAAAAAAGGATCTAGGTTTTTTTTAAACAAACTGTTTTATATAAAAAACGGCGACGGCATCGGCGGCTACCTCGTCGGATCCGGCGGGGCTGGGTGGCGTCGGCGGCGGCGTCGGAGGACGGTGCGCGAGCGGGCGGCGGCGAAGGGCGACGGCAGCGGCGGGCGCGGCAAGCGGCGGCGGCGACTGCTCTTGGGGCAGCTGCGGGCGGCGGGGCGGGACGGGTGGTGACGGCGGGGTATTTAAAGGGGGAGGGGGCGGGGCCAGCTTGGGGAAGGGGGCACGGGACGGGGAGGCGGCGCGGCTGGGCCTTCGGCCTGGTCGGTCCGAACAAGTTTTTTTTAATAATTCTGCTGGAACTTAAATAAATCCTAGAAAATAAAATAAAATTCTAAAAATGCTAAAACAAATTTTCATCGTCTAAATAAAATATTTAGAACGAGATGAACATTTTCTTGGCCCTAAAATGCAATTTTTAAAAACGTGCAATTTTTCTAATTCAAATAAAATAGCGGTAAACTCCGAAATAAAATCTTATTTGATTTTATTATTAAATCTCCAATATTTATTTATTTTGGGAAAGTCATTTTATTCCCTCTCTCTTATTTTTATAACAGAAATATTCGAAGATAAAATAATTAAAATCAAATGATCCTATTTTCAAAATTTGAGAAAACTCAAATATGAAAATAACGAAATCCCAACTCTCTCCGTGGGTCCTTGAGTTGCGTAGAATTTCTAGGATCAAGCCAAAATGCAATAAAATATGATATGCAATGATGATCTAATGTATAACATTCCAAATTGAAAATTTGGGATGTTACAACCCTACCCCCCTTAAGATTAATCTCACCCTCGAGATTCAGGTTGGCGAGAAAATAGGTGAGGGTGGTCCTTCAGTAGGTCTTCCTCTCGTTCCCAGGTGGCTTCGTCTTCAGTATGGTGGCTCCAGTAAACTTTGCAAAACTTGATAACCTTGCTGCGTGTGACTCGGCGGGCAAACTCGAGAATCTTGACTGGTTTCTCCTCATAGGTAAAATCGCTATCCAACTGAATCGCTTCCAGTGGCACTGTATCTCTCAGCGGTATATGAGTCATCTTTGCGTGGCACTTCTTCAACTGGGAAACGTGGAACACATCATGAACTCCTGACAATCCTTCGGGCAATTCCAACTTGTAAGCAACTTCTCCCATACGCTCCAAAACTTTGTATGGTCCCACAAAACATGGTGCTAAGTTTCCCTTAACTCCAAAACGCTTAACTCCTCGAAGTGGGGACACACGAAGATAAACTCTGTCTCCGACTTCGTAAACTGTCTCCTTGCGTTTAGAATCTGCATAGCTCTTCTGCCTGGACTGGGCTACCTTGAGTATATCGCGAATCAGCTTCACCTTCATTACAGACTCTTTAATCAAATTTGGTCCAAACAACTGGCAGTCTCCAACCTCATCCCACAACAACGGTGTTCTGCACCTCCTTCCGTAAAAGCTTCGAAAGGGGCCATCTTCAAACTGGATTGATAACTATTGTTGTAAGAGAACTCTGCATACGGCAAATTGTCGTCCCAACTAGATCCATAATCTAGCACACAAGCTCTCAGCATGTCCTCCAGAATTTGATTGACTCTCTCAGTCTGTCCATCTGTCTGTGGATGAAAGGTTGTACTGAACTCCAGCCTGGTACCCAAAGTTTCGTGCAACTGATTCCAGAACTTTGAGGTAAACCAGGTTCCTCTATCTGATACAATGGTCCTCGGAACTCCATGTAGACATACGATCATGGTCATGTATATCTTTGCCAACTTAGCACTTGTGTAAGTGGTCTTCACTGGGATGAAATGAGCTACCTTCGTCAAACGATCGACTACAACCCATATTGAGTCATAGCCTGAACGAGTCCTGGGCAATCCCATAATAAAATCCATGCCTAACTTATCCCACTTCCATTTGGGTATCGACAATGGCTGTAACAATCCTGCTGGCTTCTGATGCTCTGCCATTACTCTCTGACATACATCCCAAACTGCTACATACTCTGCAATATCCTTCTTCATTCCGGTCCACCAGAAACTGTCCTTCAAATCCAGATACATCTTAGTATTTCCTGGGTGAATCGAATACGGTGAATCATGGGCCTCCTGCAGAATCAACTTCCTGATCTCCGGGTCATTAGGCACATAAACGCGGTCCTCAAACCATAAGGTATCGTGCTCATCCTCACAAAATCCCTTAGCTTTTCCTTTGCTCATCTTCTCCTTTATCTCGGCAATCTCCTTGTCTGTCTTTTGAGCTTCTCTGATCTTGTTCATCAAAGTTGACTAAATCTCCAATGCTGCTACATAGCCTCTCGAAACTATCTCCAAACATAGCTCACGAAGATCCTCTGCTAACTCCTGGGGTAACTCTCCGGTCATGAGCGTATTGACATGGCTCTTGCGACTCAACGCATCAGCTACTACATTAGCCATTCTGGGATGATAATCCAACCTCATATCATAATCTTTTATGAGCTCCAACCATCTCCTTTGCCTGAGATGCAACTCCTTCTATGTGAAGATGTACTTCAAACTCTTGTGATCCGTGTACACCTCACAATGGTTTCAGATGAGAAAATGTCTCCACGTCTTCAACGCATGCACTACGGCTGCTAACTCCAAATCATGGGTGGCATAATTCAACTCATGGGGCTTAAGTTGTCGTGAGGCATACAAAACAACTCTTCCCTCCTGCAAAAGCACTGCTCCAAGTCCTCGTCGAGAAGCATCGCAATAGACTTCATAATCCTTGCGCTGATCGGGCAGAATCAATATCGGTGATGTAACCAAACATTTCTTCAACTCCTGAAAATTGGCTTCACATTCCTCAGTCCAATTGAACTTGGTGTCCTTCTTCAACAACTCCGTCATGGGTTTGGCAATCTCCGAGAAATTCTCAATGAACCTCCGTTAGTATCCCGCGAGTCCAAGAAAACTCCAGACCTCTCCAACTGACGTGAGTGCTTCCCAATTTGTCACAATGACAACTTTGGTGGTGTCTACTGCTATCCCTTCTCCGGATATCACATGTCCGAGGAATCCGACTTCTTTCAACCAAAACTCACACTTGCTGAATTTGGCGTATAGCTGATGTTCTCTGAGCTTCCCAAGTACCAAACGCAAATGCTCCTTATGCTCCTCTTCATTCTTTGAGTAGACCAGAATATCATCAGTGAACACCACGATAAACTTATCCAGAAACTCCATAAACACCTTGTTCATCATGTTCATAAAATATGAAAGTGCGTTAGTCAGACCAAATGATATAACGGTATACTCATATAGCCCGTACCTTGTGGTAAAAGTTGTCTTAGGTATATCCTGCTCTCGAATCTTCAGTTGGTGGTATCCTGATCGCCGATCGATCTTGGAAAATACTTTGGCTCTTTGCAATTGGTCAAACAAACCATTGATCATCGGCAGTGGGTACTTGTTCTTGATTGTCACTTCATTCAATCCTTGATAATCAACAACCATCCTCAATGAACCATCCTTATTCTCCACTAGAAGCACTGGCGATCCCCAAGGTGAAGAACTTGGGCAAATATAGCCTTTATCCAGTAAATCCTTAATCTGCTTCTTAATTTCCTCCAAATCCTTTGCAGGCATCCTGTATGGTCTCTTAGATATTGGCCCTGTGCCTGGCAAAAGCTCAATCAAAAACTTAATGTCTCTATCCGTTGGCATGCCTGGCAACTCCTCTGGAAATATATCAGGGAAATCCTTCACCACTGGTACTTCCTCCTGTACATCTCCTGATAAGGAATTCACTTGAGTCCTCTTCGGCACATGCCGTGATACACACTTGATCCTTCTTCCTTCTGGGGTGGTAAGCAAAATCGACTTACTGGCGCAATCGATGTTTCCTCCATACATCAATAGCCAATCCGTACCCAGAATCACATCCAAACCTTGAGACTCCAAAATTATTAGATCCGAGGGGAAGACATGCCTACCTATGGTCAATGGCATCTGAAAACATCCTTGACTAGCCATGTACTCCGCTCCTAGTGAGCTTCTAACATAGGTGTTCTAAGAACTTTGATGGGCAGTTTATACTTATCCACAAATCCCCTTGATATGTATGCATGCGATGCACCAATATCAAAAAGAATGATTGCAGTAAATGACTTAACCAAAAACTTACCTATTATAGCATCTGGCTGAGCTTCAACCTCCTCCATGTTAACGTGGTTCACCTATCCCCTGTTGAAAGGGTTCGGCTTCTTCCCTGAGTTTCCATTGCCATTTCCATTCTTAGCTTCAGGACATTCATTGGCATAATGTCCAGTCTTCTCACACTTGTAGCAAGTGACGTGGCTCAGGTCCTTTTTTGGCTGGGGTTGATGGGTTGGTACGGTTCTGGCCGTTGCTTCCTCCATTCCCATTACCATTCTTGGGGCCACTATGGTTGTGCGAGCTCCCTCCTCCATGGGTATGCTGAAAAGGTCCTCCCGAGTTCGGGGTAAAACGTGGTTTCTGCTGAGCTCCAGAGTTGTACTTCCCTTGTCCATACTTCCTCTTGCGGTTGTCAATCTGCTGCTGCTTCCCTTCAATCATGAGAGCTCTATCTACCAACTCCTGGTAGTTGTTGAAGGTTGCCACCATCAACTGCATGCTCAGCTCATCATTCAGTCCTTCCAGAAACTTCTCCTGCTTAGCTGCATCCGTAGCAACGTCATCTGGGGCATAACGTGCTAGCTTACTAAAATCATCCACATACTGGCCAACAGTACGTCCTCCTTGACACAAGTTGCAAAACTCACGCTTCTTCATGGCCATAGCTCCTGCTGAAATATAGGCAGTACGGAAAGCCTGCTGAAACTGGTCCCATGTGACAGTGTCGATGGGGTAAGTGGCTGTGAAATTCTCCCACCATGATGCTGCGAGTCCATCAAGCTAATGTGCGGCAAAACGCACTTTCTCCGCATCTGTGCATTCTGCAGTGGTCAACTCCCTTCCCTTCTTGCGGAGCCAACCATCTGCAACTATCGGCTCGGTGCTACTGGAGTACACCGGCGGATTCAGCCTCAAGAAACAGGCTAAGTGATCAACAGGTGGTGGTGGTGGTGGGTTGTTGTTCTTGTTGCTCCCCTAATTCTGATTCTAGACTAGTATCTGCATCAATGCATTCTGCTGTTGGATCAACTGAGTGAGCTCCGGTGGGAAAGCAAATCCATTGTCACATCTCGGAGGCATCTGAGGGTTTAGAAAAGATGAGAATATAGAATAGAGATAGATCTAGAGGGAAAACACTACCCATATGCACATGAGACAAACACAAACATATCACTTCAATCAATTCAAAGAAGGGCATACAATGGTCTAACTATTGTTACAAAAGTGCTCAGACTATACTATATACATGGGGGAATACTACTACTGTTATGGTGGTCGACTAGAAAAATTAATCGGTCGAAGACTCCATGATATCTCCTCCAGCTTCATCAACGTAGTCATCATCACTATCGTTAGGGTTCGAGTCGGTGTCGTCGATGATGATGTAGTTCTCCAGGCAAGTGCAATCGTCGTCTTCTCCTCTAGTCACGGGGAATCCCATGAATACTTTTAGCTTATTCTTCAGATCATCATTCTTCTCCACGAGTGTCGTTATTTCCTCCTCATATCCATCGCGTGTAGAGTTGGGTTCTTCTTCCAGCTCCATGATCTTGGTCATTGCCTTCTTCAGGTCCATCATGCCTGTGCACATCTGGTTCTCCTGGCGACGAATGTGCTGGTTTAACTACTGGATGAAAGCTGTAATTGATCTATCCTTCCTGGTGCTAATCATCTCCCATTGCTCATCTCGGCGCCCACAAATCTAGTAGATAGTATCCTTGAGATCCTTGTGGTAAACTTCTCCAATGCGTCCCATGGTGATGTGGGCTGCCATGCTCTTTCCTAGACTCTAGGTTGGTGCGTCAAAGGAAAACTCTATGGGCTCAGTGACTGGCATGAACGTCCTTCCTGGAAGTTGAACTTGAATCATCCGACGCTCCTCTTCTGGTAAAGTGGAGATGTAGGTCCCGGTGAAGTTTGGTACTCCGATGTTCAGGCATCTAGTGACTTCCTTCAAGTGGCGTCCAAAAGGTGTATCTTCATCCGATTGCGCGAACTTGTTCCTTGCATCCGCCATCCTAAAGAGTAGAAAAGGGAGAGGAGTCAGAAATGAGAAGAGAGTAGTGATCTAGGGCTTCACCTTAGTGGTTGTGTCCTACAGTCAGCGTGTGCTCTGATACCATCTTGTAGCGACCAGACCTCAAATAGTCCGATCTCTGTGCATCAGTGTAATCCCTGGATCGGTAATGCTGACACACACAATACTTTAAGGATTTATAACAGAGTAGCAATCACACACTTATTACATCGAATGTCTCAAAAGAGAACTTATTACAATAAATATGGCTTACGACCATCTAATAACGATAACAGCGGAAGGCTTGGAAGATAAAGCGAGTCCATCAACTCCAACGACATCACTGAGTGAAAGATCACGACCTAAGGCACCTTACTCGTCGTCTGAAAAGTCTGCAACATGAACGTTGCAGCCCGAAAACGGGTCAGCACATGGAATATGCTGGCAATGTAACACGTAGAGAGTAATGAACAGAATAATGCTATCACTACATGCATAAATGGCTGGTGCAAAAGGTCTATGGTTACAGTTTTGCATAAAGCCAATTTTTCCCTATAACAAAGGAATAAATTTTATTTAACTATCATGGTGGTTGTTAAACATTGAGAAGGTTCAGCCAACTCAATCCCAATTAAGCATCAACATTAAAACCCAACAATTTAAATTAAAGTAACATGATGAGATTCACATGATAATCCAAGTACTAGATACTCAAAACGTCCATAACCGTGGACACGGCTAACCATGATTATATTATACACTCTGCAGAGGTTTGCGCACTTTTCCCCGCAAGACTCGATCTCCTCCGTTGGATTTCTCGCACTACAAGGTGTTTGTGAAACGGATGACCGAGACACAGTCCTTTAGAAGCATTAGCACCTTACGATGGGTAGACAGTTACACCTACTTTCCCCTACATCTGCTAGTCTACCACTGTAAGAGTTCACACAACTTAATCAACTATGCTAGAGCCCATAGTAGCTTGCGGCTACACACGGAAGTTTCTAGCATGAATAATCTCATGATCCCTTTGATGCCTGGGTGGCGGTCCATAGGAGAATCACACGGTACCCCGGGATTTCCAAAAATACAGGCAACACTGGGCTCCCCAGGTGCCTCAATCCACCCAGATGTGTATTAAAGTTTCCACCTTAAGTAAACCATTAATTAACAAACTCACATATGTCATGGATACACTCACCCAATCCACGTCTACTAGCATAGCATATCAATATAAGCAAACATAGATGTAACTCCCAAAGGTTTGATAATAAACAGGACAATAGGTACTACCTCATCTACTTCCCAAAACCCACATATTAATCAGATCCTAACCATGCAATTGTGTGAGGATTGATCTAATGCAATAAAACTGGGTAGTAAAGAGGTATGATCAAAGTGTTACTTGCCTTGCTGATGATCCGTGAAACCTAGAGACTCGTAGTAGCACGCTGCGCACTCTGGGTACTCTATCGCAAACAAGCAAGCATACAATAAATACTCATCTAATGCATGGGTAAAACTCAAATAAGAGATCTAACCAGAAAGTTCAAGTTAAGAACTCCGGTTTGCAAAAAGAATCAAATCAACCGAAGCAACAAAACACAAACGGCGAAAGAAACAAGCTTCATTACTAATCTGGACCTAAGTCAAAATTTTACAGTAGCAAAAACTTGTTTGAGTTGGTAAAACGGAAGAGGGTTTCGAGACGAAACTCAAGATGCTTGAATCGCCTGATTCCGATAAACGAGCGAAAAGTTATACTAGCATGAAAATCAGATCAGAAATCACGATCGAAAATAATCATGAAAAACCCGAGAAAAAGAAAAATGGATGAACAGGCTAACGAACGAACGTTCGCTGTCTGCGGCTAAACTACGAAAACCGTTCGTTAAAACGAACGTACGGACGAATGGCCGCCAAATAACTAAACCGAGAAAAACCGACGAACCGATCCAAAAAAATGGATCTAGTTTTTTTTAAACCAAACGGTTTTATAAAAAAACAGGCGGCGGCGGCGGCGGCTACCTCGTCGGATCCGGCGGGGCTGGGTGGCGTCGGCGGCGTCGGCGGTGGGCGGCGCACGAGCGTGCGGCGGCAAAGGGCGACGGCGGCGGCTGTGGGCGGCGGGGCGGGATGGGGTGGTGGCGACGGGGCGGCAGGGTATTTAAAGGGGTAGGGGGCGGGGCCGGCTTGGGGATGGGGGCACCGGGGTGGCGGCGGACTCCCAGACTCCGGCAGAGTCCGGTGCGAGCACGGGACGGGAAGGCGGCGCACCTGGGCCGGCTGGGCCTTCGGCTCGGTCGGTCCGAACAAGTTTTTTTTAAATAATTCTGCCGGAACTTAAATAAATCCTAGAAAATAAAATAAAATTCTAAAACAAATTTTCACCATCTAAATAAAAAATTTAGAACAAGATGAACATTTTCTTGGCCCTAAAATGCAATTTTGAAAAACATGCAATTTTTCTAATTCAAATAAAATAGCGGTAAACTCCGAAATAAAATCTTATTTGATTTTATTATTAAATCTCCAATATTTCTTTATTTTGGGAAAGTCATTTTTTCCCTCTCTCTTATTTTTATAATAGAAATACTCGAAGATAAAATAATTAAAATCAAATGATCCTTTTTTGCAAAATTTGAGAAAACTCAAATATGAAAATAACGAAATCCCCAACTCTCTCCGTGGGCCTTGAGTTGCGTAGAATTTCTAGGATCAAGCCAAAATGCAATAAAATATGATATGCAATGATGATCTAATGTATAACATTCCAAATTGAAAATTTGGGATGTTACATTCTTATAATTAAAACAAAGCTTTTACTAAACATATCGTTGATGCTATGATGCAATCTTTTGAAGAAAAGCTTGAACTAGAAGTTTCTATCCCTAGAAAACTTTATGATGAGTGGGAACCTACTATTAAGATTAAGATTGAAGATTATGAATGCTATGCTTTTTGTGATTTGGGTTCTAGTGTTTCCATGATTCCAAAAACTTTGTGTGATGTGCTAGGTTTTCGTGATTTTGATGATTGTTCTTTAAATTTGCATCTTGCGGATTCCACTATTAAGAAACATATGGGAAGGATTAATGATGTTCTTATTGTTGCAAATAGGAATTATGTGCCCGTAGATTTCATTGTTCTTGATATAGATTGCAATTTTTCATGTCCTATTATTCTTGGTAGACCTTTCCTTAGAACGATTGGTGCAATTATTGATATGCAAGAAGGAAACATTAGGTTCCAATTTCCATTAAGGAAAGGCATGGAACACTTTCCTAGAAAGAAAATTAAATTGCCTTATGAATCTATTATGAGAGCCACTTATGGATTGCATACCAAAGATGGCAATACCTAGATCAATTAATGTTTTTATGCCTAGCTAGGGGCGTTAAACGATAGCGCTTGTTGGGAGGCAACCCAATTTTATTTTTGTTCTTTACTTTTTGCTCCTGTTTAGTAATAATTAATCTATCTAGGATCTGGTTAGGTGTGGTTTTAAGTTTTAATTAGTGTTTGTGCAAAGTAGAACCTTTGGAAAAACTTGGGTGAAAGTTAATTTCATCTTGCTGAAAAACAGAAACTTTTGCGCTCACCAGATTAGCTGTCATTTTTGACAGAAGAGTGCTTTTAAGTTAATTCTTTTTGTAGAAGATTAATAGACAAATTCCTCACGTCCATAAATGTATTTCAGAATTTTTGGAGTTACAGAAGTATTCAAGAGTTACAGATTACTACAGACTGTTCTGTTTTTGACAGATTCTGTTTTTCGCGTGTTGTTTGCTTATTTTGATGAATCTATGAGTAGTATCGGGGGTATGAACCATGGAGAAGTTGGAATACATTATATATTACACCAATATAAATAAAGAATGAGTTCACAACAATACCTTAAAGTGGTGATTTATTTTCTTATACTAACGGAGCTCATGAGATTTTCTGTTGAGTTTTGTGTTGTGAAGTTTTCAAGTTTTGTGTAAGGATTTGATGGACTATGGAATAAGGAGTGGCAAGAGCCTAAGATTGGGGATTCCCAAGGCACCCCAAGGTAAAATTCAAGGACAAACAAAAGCCTAAGCTTTGGGATGCCCTGGAAGGCATCCCCTCTTTCGTGTTCGTCTATCGGTAACTTTACTTGAGGCTATATTTTTATTCACCACATGATATGTGTTTTGCTTGGAGCGTCTTGTATGATTTGAGTCTTTGATTTTTAGTTTACCACAATCATGCTTGCTGTACACACATTTTGGGAGAGACACGCATGAATCGTGATTTATTAGAATATTCTATGTGCTTCACTTATATCTTTTGAGCTAGACAATATTGATGTAGTGCTTCACTTATATCTTTTTATAGCACGGCAGTGGTTTTATTTTATAGAAATTGTTGAACTCTCATGCTTCACATATATTATTTTGAGAGTCTTTTAGAATAGCATGGTAATTTGCTTTGGTTATAAAATTAGTCCTAATATGATGGGCATCCAAGATGGATATAATAAAAACTTTCATATAAAGTGCATTGAATATTATGAGAAGTTTGATTCTTTATGATTGTTTTGAGATATGAAGATGGTGATATTAGAGTCATGTGTGGCACCCCGGCTCAGAGCAACCGGTTGACCATGCATTGCCAGCCCAGAGACCTTGTCTTCTGGCAACACACAACATCTTGGTACAAAAAACAACCGCTTTATTGATGCTAGCGGATCAAAGTTTATATTACAACAGGTGGCGAGGCCAAGCGACACACACGGTGCGGCTGAACAATATGTACATTATTTAGTGAACATAAAGGGGCCTCGATCATAATAACTATGCGGCAGCGGAACAACGTCGTAGCGGAACTCCATAGCACAGGGACACCGATGTGGACACGATCTAGACTCGGACAACACTCCTTTCCAAGAGACTTTCCTGAAATCTGGCATGACACGCTGGGTCAGTACATTGAATGTACTTGCAAGCTCAACAAGCATAAACATAATGACAAACAATATCATGATAATTAACCAATTAATAACAATGCAACAACATATCCAACATGCTGTGATCATACTCTTGTGATAAAAGTCCCTCGGACTGGCTTACCAATGGCGATCGCTCTTGGATCACAAAAGTACCAACCTCAAGGTATTAACTAGGGATATCTCGTGATCTTTCCGGCGATCACAACCATGACCAATATTTGGTCTTAAACGGTGATCCTTCCGGTGATCACAACCGCCACCAACACTTGGTCTAAAACAACAAGATGACCTTTCTGCCATCATCCACAGTGCAAAGTTCATAACTTAGTGTGCAAAATTTATTAAACATTGACCCATGGTGTTACCTACTTTCGAGCATGTCCGTAACCATGGACTCGGCTATCGATAGATTACTACACTCTGCAGAGGTAGCGCACTGTACCCACACCACGGAACCCACGACCTCGCACTCCCATTCGGGTGGACCAACGGCATTCCGACGAAACCCCTCCATTGTCATGACACTCTCTCGGCCACTCTGACTCACTCCCCACCGGGCTAGTCCTGGGTGGCCCCATGTCTACCAAAGACACAACGACCACCGTCGTGGCCAAAACATAAACGATCCCACACGGGGACCCGGTACCATAAACTCAACAACAGGCACACAAGGTTATGTCTGCTTACCGGGCCAGGGTACCGCATGTCCATAACCTTCCCTCGTTGGAGGCACCGACCAGAGGCATGACAACGGACCAAATAAAGGCCTTCCCATAAAGGCAAATGTGGTTGCACTAGGAAAAACTTGATTCAGTGGCACCATGACCCGGTCAACAATATATTCAAGTTGAGTTATTATCAGGTTCAACTTAACGTGAAAATAACCGGTGTCATACCATGCCATGAAATGCAACACTAACATATGCATCACATATTAACAAAAATGACTGTCCACACTAAGCATCAACAACTCATGACACTTCTCTGGTTAAGATCAAACTTCACTTTAAACAGAATCTTTCCTAGCAAATTTTACCATTTTTACTCATGCAAGAAAATAACTCCACTAATTATTTATATCCATAACCATATTATTCTTTCATCACCCAAAAATATATCCTAGTTTCTTTACCAACTAAACTAACTTCAAACTTTCTGTGAATCAAGCATATTAACTAAAACAAGCAATTAACAGAATATAAATAACATGATAATGATTGAAATGCATGGATTAAATCATTTGTTCAAGTAATAAAATCACAAATATTGTAATGGCACCATGAAAATGTCGTTGTGGCTTGCCTTAGTGTAGATGAGGTTCACAAGCCTCCTGGTGATCCTCAAGACAAGCCTCACCCTCTGAAAATAATTAAAAACACAAAAAGAAAACATCAAGAACCCTTCTGAAATTCATCAGAAAATCTAGACAGTATGGAAAAATCTCATCTTTGGTGAGCTGCTAGATTTCTGTACAAAGAACACAATGCAAAAAGAATCAATTCATTTGGACTTATGTTTAAAAAGTTTTGGTTGTTTGAAGCTCTCTGGATAAATTGAAATTTGAATTTAAATAAAAACAGACTGGGGTGACGTCGAAGGCGTAAAGCTTCGGGGCGCCACCACTCGTATCGCTTCACGCATGTACTGAGTGGCTGACTAGCGGGCCCCGCTAGTCAGGTAAGGGGGGGAGAGAGAGGGAAACAGAGGACGGCGCGGCATCACCGGAGCACACGCCTACGGCGAGGGCTTCTTGGCCAAAACGAGAGGGAGGGATCAAGAGAGGAGACGGAGGCGCACCTGCCCGTACCCATAGAGTAGCTAGGGGTAGTCGGACGGCGTCGGAATCGACCTCTCTAGCGGAGGCAGAGAGCGGAGGTCACCGGAGATGAAGACGACGGCAAACGGAGGCGACTCCAGGGGCTCCAACCAGGCGGAACAGCACCACCGGAGAGTGGCGGAGGCCCTGGAAGGGTTGCCCAGGCCTGGGAGGGGCTGGAGCTACGAAGACGACCCGAGGGGATCGCTGGCGAGCTCGATCTCGGGGACGGCGGCCCGCGGCCTACCCGGCCGAGCTACGGCTATCTACGCGATTGTGGAGTGTGTGGGAGTGGTGGATGGTGCTCGAGGAGGCTGGGGAGGGCTCTATTTATAGCCGAGCGTCGAGGAGGGTTCGGGCTCCGCCGGTGGACACCTGGACACGGCGCCCGATGATGAACGGCGTCAGTGAGAGGGGGAGAAGGCGACGTAGCTCACGCGGGGACTGTGGGCGAATGGGGATGAGCACAGGAGCGAGGGGAAGGCGACGAGCACAGTGCGCCGCACACTGTTGCGTTGGCCGGACCATGCCCGTGCTTGCTACGGTGAGCTCCAGCGTTGGCGAGTGCCAGGGGGAGTTAAGAAGGTCGAGACGATGATTGTGGCATAGTTTGGCACGCTCAGGCAGGTGGGGAAGCAAGCACGCGCGCAACAGAGCTCTTGGCGGCACTCAGAGCGTGTCGGTTGCATGCTATCACGCCTGGACGAACGCGGTCACCACGTGAACTATGCCCTCAGGCCGACCTAAGTCCAAAGTTCATGTCTAGCTTGTTGTTCGTGGTAGTTTTGAAGGTTACCACACTTGGGTTTGGTCTCAAGTGCAGCACAAAAGATTTCACACGCCCGGTAAGTTTTTGGACAGTAACTTTGAGAGCTTACTATGGTCAAACTACTGGGAGTTGGGGGCTAGGCTTTGGAGGTTAGCAATCATCTACTAAGGTGATGAAGCACAAGAAAAATCAGCCACAATGGAGCAAGTAAAATGGTAGTTGCTATAGAAACTACCATTTTTGTCCAGAACAGAAAATATTTTCTATAGCCAAAATATTCCAAAAAGTGATGAAATATTTTTATTCAGAAAGGTTCCCTAGGGTTCAAGGAATAATTGTGAATTTTCTCAGATTTTTATGGGCAAGAAAAATTGGGGTTGCTTTGGAGAACATTGAGCTAGCTAGGGTTTAAGAGAGGGAAATGAATATTTTTCATTAAAGAAAAATATTCCAAATATTATTTTGGGGTGAACCAGAGAGGGAATGATAGTTAGAGAGGTAAATGAGGCACTTGGGTGAAAGCCAAGGGGTACCCAATTGGTTAAGTCCATATGAAAAGATTCAAAACTCCAAATTTCAAATTCAAACCAACTGAAAGTCAGGCAAAGATGAGAGGGCAAAAACCAGTCTGTCACATCATGCTAGTAGAGTAGTTGTGAATTTGAGAGATAGTTGTGTTAAAGTTTGTGATTCCCGTAGCATGCACGTATGGTGAACCGTTATGTGATGAAGTTGGAGCATTATTTATTTATTGATTGTCTTCCTTATGAGTGGAGGTCGGGATCGCGCTATGGTTAACTCCTACCAACCCTTCCCCTAGGAGCATGCATGTAGTACTTTGTTTTGATGACTTGTAGATTTTTGCAATAAGTATGTGAGTTCTTTATGACTAATGTTGAGTCCATGGCTTATACGCACTCTCACCCTTCCATCATTGCTAGCCTCTCTTGTGTCACGCAACTTTCGCCGGTACCATAACACCCACCATTACCTTCCTCAAAACAACCACCATACCTACCTATTATGGCATTTCCATAGCCATTCCGAGATATATTTCCATGCAACTTTCCACCGTTCCGTTTATTATGACACGCTCCATCATTGTCATATTGCTTTACATGATCATGTAGTTTACATCGTATTTGTCGCAAAGCCACCGTTCATAATTTTTTCATACATGTCACTCTTGAATCACTGCATATCCTGGTACACCGCTGGAGGCATTCACATAGAGTCATATTTTGTTCTAAGTATTGAGTTGTAAGTAAATAAAAGTGTGATGATCTTCATTATTAGAGCATTGTCCCATGTGACGAAAGGATGATGGAGACTATGATTCCCCCACAAGTCGGGATGAGACTCCAGACAAAAAATAAAAGAAGTAAAAGAGGCCATAAAAAAAGAGAAGGCCCAAATAAAAAATGAGAGAAAAAGAGAGAAGGGGCAATGTTACTATCCTTTTTCCACACTTGTGCTTCAAAGTAGCACCATGATCTTCATGATAGAGAGTCTCCTATATTGTCACTTTCATATACTAGTGGGATTTTTTCATTGTAGAACTTGGCTTGTATATTCCAATGATGGGCTTCCTCAAAGTGCCATAGGTCTTCGTGAGCAAGCAAGTTGGATGCACACCCACTTAGTTTATTTTTGAGCTTTCATACACTTATAGCTCTAGTGCATCCGTTGCATGGCAATCCCTACTCACTCACATTGATATCTATTGATGGGCATCGCCATAGCCCGTTGATACACCTAGTTGATGTGAGACTATCTTCTCCTTTTTGTCTTCTTCACAACCATCATTCTATTCTACCTATAGTGCTATGTCCATGGCTCACGCTCATGTATTGCGTGAAGATTGAAAAGGTTTGAAAATACTAAAGTATGAAACAATTGCTTGGCTGAAACTGGGGTTGTGCATAATTTAAATATTTTGTGTGATGAAGATAGAGCATAGCCAGACTATATGATTTTGTAGGGATAGCTTTCTTTGGCCATGTTATTTTGGGAAGACATGATTGTCGGTGTTCTGGGAATGGGGGTCCCCAGACTTGCTTGCCTGCGGCCTGCGGCGTGGCTAAGCAGGGGCCCAGTACAGCCCGTCTTCATCAACCCAAGTTCAAGACCCTCGCGAGGGGCCAAGCCTCGCGGGACGGATGATGCAAGGCCACCTCAGGGGCGGCCTCACTAGGCAGGCTCGCGAGGAGGCGGAGAGATCAAGGCAAGGAGTACCTCGTGAGGTGCTCGTGATGCAAGCCATGACGATCAAGACCAGGCGGGCTCCAGGCGGGCGCCAGCCTGCAAAGTGTCCTTGTTTCCTCTTTGGTGCAAAGGGGGCAAGCGCAGGCGCGGAGTACTGAGGCATCAAGCAAAGGTTTCCATATCGGTGCAACGAGACCAAGACCAGCAGAGCGGCAGGATAGAGGTCACCATGGAGCCCAAGACGGCATCACCACCAGTGCCTTTGGCAGTCGAAGACCACCTTTAGTTAGGATAGCTTGTACTAGTTGTCCCCTTCCAAATGGCCATTGTTGGCTACCTTCCCGCTCAATATTTGGGAAGAGGACCAGGGCCTCTATATATAGAGATAGCGACCACAGTAGGAGGGGATTGAATCCTTCCCGGGCAGAACACCGCACCAGCTCAAGAACACCCCTCGCGAGGGTGTTCTTCCACTGTACAGTTCATCATCAGCCCTAGAGGCAATCCACCACACCACACACTGGATTAGGGTATTACACCACAACGGTGGCCCAAACCAGTATAAGCCTCGTGTCCCTTGTGTTGTTCATCGTGCTAGCTAGATTTGCGGCGAGGTTTTGGGGCATGGATCAGTAGGGAGAAGATCTTCATGCACACCCCAAAGTTCGAACCTTAAGGGTTTTGCCGGAACCCGATATCCGACAATGATTGCTTTGTTAGTATGCTTGAAGTATTATTGTTTTTATGTCAATATTAAACTTTTGTCTTGAATCTTTCGGATCTGAACATTCATGCCACAATAAAGAAAATTACATGGATAAATATGTTAGGTAGCATTCCACATCAAAATTCTGTTTTTATCATTTACCTACTCGAGGCCGAGCATGAATTAAGCTTGGGGATGCTTGATACGTCTCCAACGTATCTATAATTTTTTATTGTTCCATGCTATTATATTATCTGTTTTGGATGTTTAATGGGCATTTAAATGCTATTTTATATTATTTTTGGGACTAACCTATTAACCGAGGGCCTAGTGCCAGTTTCTGTTTTTTGTGCCTATTTTAGAGTTTTGCAGAAAAGGAATACCAAATGAGTCCAAACAGAATGAAACCTTCGCGATGATCTTTCTTGGACCGAAAGCAAACTAGAACACTTGGAGATGAAGTCGGAGACGAAACAAGGAAGCCACAAGGTAGGAGGGCGCGCCCCCCATCCTCATGGCCCCCTCGTGGCTCCCCTGACCTAGTTCCTTTGCCTATATGTACTCTTATACCCTAAAAACATCCAGGAGAGCCACGAAACCACTTTTCCACCGCCGCAACCTTCTGTACCCATGAGATCCCATCTAGGGGCCTTTTCTGGCGTCCTGCCGGCGGGGGATTCAATCACAGAGGGCTTCTACATCAACACCATTACCTCTCCGTTGAAGCGTGAGTAGTTTACCATAGACCTTCGGGTCCATAGTTATTAGCTAGATGGATTGTTCTCTCTCTTTGATTCTCAATACCATGTTCTCCTCGATGTCCTTGGAGATCTATTCAATGTAATACTCTTTTGCGGTGTGTTTGCCGAGATCCGATGAATTGTGGATTTATGATCAAGATTATCTATGAATATTATTTGGTTCTTCTCTAAATTCTTATATGCATGATTTGATATCTTTGCAAGTCTCTTCGAATTATCGGTTTAGTTTGGCCTACTAGATTGATCTTTCTTGCAATGGGAGAAGTGCTTAGATTTGGGTTCAATCTTGCGGTGTCCTTTCCCAGTGACAGACGGGGCAGCAAGGCATGTATTGTATTGTTGCGATCGAGGATAACAAGATGGGGTTCATCATATTGCTTGAGTTAATTCCTCTACATCATGTCATCTTGCTTAATGCGTTAATCCATTCTTTGTGAACTTAATACTCTAGATGCATGATGGATAGAGGTCGATGTGTGGAGTAATAGTAGTAGATGCAGGTAGGAGATGGTCTACTTGACACGGACGTGAAGCCTATGTTCATGATAATTGTCTTAGATGTCGTCATAATTAAGTGCTCTTCTATCGGTTGCTCGGCAGTAATTCGTTCAACCACCGTAATATTTTCTATCTTGAGAGAAGCCACTAGTGAAACCTATGGCCCCCAAGTCTCTTCTACATATTATTGAATCTCATTTACATCTTGCTAGTTTCCGATCTACTATTTTGCAACCTTTACTTTCCAATCTATAAACCAAAAATACAAAAAAATATTTACTTTACGGTTTATCTATCTCTATCAGATCTCACTTTTGCAAGTGACCGTGAAGGGATTGACAACCCCTTTATCGCGTATGGGTGCAAGTTGTTGATTGTTTGTGCAGGTATTCAGTGACTTGTGCGTTGTCTCCTACTGGATTGATACCTTGGTTCTCAAAACCGAGGGAAATACTTACGCTACTTTGCTGCATCACCGTTTCCCCTTCAAGGGAAAACCAATGCAAGGTCAAGAGGTAGCAATCACATAACTCATAATACAAATCATCATCGAACGTTAAGCGTGCGGACCCTACGGGTTCGAGAACTATGTAAACATGACTGAGACATATCTCGGTCAATAACCAATAGCGGAACCTGGATGCTCATATTGGTTCCTACATATTCTACGAAGATCTTTATCGGTCAAACCGCATAACAACATATGTCATTCCCTTTGTCATCGTATGTTACTTGCTCGAGATTCGATCGTCGGTATCATCTTACCTAGTTCAATCTCGTTATCGGCAAGTCTCTTTACTCGTTCTGTAATGCTTCATCCCGCAACTAACTCATTAGTCACATTGCTTGCAAGGCTTATAGTGATGAGAATTATCGAGAGGGCCCAGAGATACCTCTCCGATACACGGACTGACAAATCCTAATCTTGATCTATGCCAACCCAACAAACACCTTTGGAGACATCTATAGAGCATCTTTATAATCACCCAGTTACATTGTGATGTTTGATAGCACACAAGGTGTTCCTCCGGTATTCGGGAGTTGCATAATCTCATAGTCAGAGGAACATGTATAAGTCATGAAGAAAGCAGTAGCAATAAAACTGTAACGATCATTATGCTAAGCTAACGGATGGGTCTTGTCCATCACATCATTCTCTAATGATGTGATCCCGTTTATCAAATGACAACACATGTCCATGGTTAGGAAACATAACCATCTTTGATTAACGAGCTAGTCAAGTAGAGGCATACTAGGGACACTATGTTTTGTCTATGTATTCACACATGTACTAAGTTTCCGGTTAATACAATTCTAGCATGAATAACAAACATTTATCATGATATAAGTAAATATAAATAACAATTTTATTATTGCCTCTAGGGCATATTTCCTTGAGTCTCCCACTTGCACTAGAGTCAATAATCTAGATTACAAAGTAATGATTCTAACACCCATGGAGTCTTGGTGCTGATCATGTTTTTCTCGTGGAAGAGGCTTAGTCAACGGGTCTGCAACATTTAGATCTGTATGTATCTTGCAAATCTCTATGTCTCCCTCCACGACTTGATGGCGGATGGAATTGAAGCGTCTCTTGATGTGTTTGGTTCTCTTGTGAAATTTGGATTCCTTTGCCAAGGCAATTGCTTCAGTATTGTCAAAAGATTTTCATTGGGCCTGATGCACTATGTATTACACCTAGATCGGATATGAACTCCTTCATCCAGACTCCTTCATTTGCTGCTTCCGAAGCAGTTATGTACTCCGCTTCACACGTAGATCCCGCCACGATGCTCTTCTTGGAACTACACCAACTGACAGCTCCACCATTCAATATAAATACATATCCGGATTGTGACTTAGAGTCATCTAGATCAGTGTCAAAGCTTGAATCGATGTAACCATTTACAACAAGCTCTTTGTCACCTCCATAAATGAGAAACATATCCTTAGTCCTTTTCAGGTATTTCAGGATGTTCTCGACCGTTGTCCAGTGCTCCACTCCTGGATTACTTTGGTGCCTCCCTGCTATACTTATAGCAAGGCACACATCAGGTCTGGTACACAGCATTGCATACATGGTAGAACCTATGGTTGAAGCATAGGGAATGACTTTCATTTTCTCTCTATCTTCTGCAGTGGTCGGGCATTGAGTCTGACTCAACTTCACACATTGTAACACAGGCAAGAATCCTTTCTTTGACTGATCCATTTTGAACTTCTTCAAAACTTTATCAAGGTATGTGCTTTGTGAAAGTCCAATTAAGCATCTTGATATATCTCTATAGATCTTGATGCCCAATATGTAAGCAGCTTCACCGAGGTCTTTCATTGAAAAATTCTTTTTCAAGTATCCTTTTATGCTATCCAGAAATTCTGTACTATTTCCAATCAACAATATGTCATCCACATATAATATTAGAAATGCTACAGAGCTCCCACTCACTTTCTTGTAAATACAGGCTTCTCCAAAAGTCCGTATAAAACCATATGCTTTGATCACATTATCAAAGCGTATATTCCAACTCCGAGAGGCTTGCACCAGTCCATAAATGGATTGCTGGAGCTTGCACACTTTGTTAGCACCCTTTGGATCGAAAAAACCTTCTGGTTGCATCATATACAACTCTTCTTTAAAAAATCCATTAAGGAATGCAGTTTTGACATCCATTTGCCAAATTTCATAATCATAAAATGCGGCAATTACTAACATGATTCAGACAGACTTAAGCATCGCTACGGGTGAGAAGGCCTCATCGTAGTCAACTCCTTGAACTTGTCTAAAACATTTCGCAACAAGTCGAGCTTTGTAGGCAGTAACATTACCGTCAGTGTCAGTCTTCTTCTTGAAGATCCATTTATTTTCTATGGCTTGCCTATCATCGGGAAAGTCCACCAAAGTCCACACTTTGTTCTCATACATGGATCCCCTCTCAGATTTCATGGCCTCAAGCCATTTCGCGGAATCCGGGCTCATCGTCGCTTCCTCACAGTTCATAGGTTCATCATGGTCTAGTAGCATGACTTCCAGAACAGGATTACCGTACCACTCTGGTGCAGACTGTACTCTGGATGACCTACGAGGTTCGGTAGTAACTTGATCTGAAGTTTCATGATCATCATCATTAGCTTCCTCACTGATTGGTGTAGGAATCACTGGAACTAACTTCTGTGATGAACTACTTTCCAATTCGGGAGAAGGTACAATTACCTCATAAAGTTCTACTTTCCTCCCACTCACTTCTTTTGAAAGAAACTCCTTCTCTAGAAAGGATCCATTCTTAGCACCGAATATCTTGCCTTCGGATCTGTGATAGAAGGTGTACCCAACAGTTTCCTTTGGGTATCCTATAAAGACACACTTCTCCATTTTGGTTCGAGATTATCAAGCTGAAGCTTTTTCACATAAGCATCGCTGCCCCAAACTTTAAGAAACAACAACTTGGGTTTCTTGCAAGCCACAGTTCATATGGTGCC
Source organism: Triticum dicoccoides (assembly GCF_002162155.2). Taxonomy (NCBI): domain Eukaryota; kingdom Viridiplantae; phylum Streptophyta; class Magnoliopsida; order Poales; family Poaceae; genus Triticum; species Triticum dicoccoides. The sequence goes on from NC_041383.1 coordinate 275,843,178, forward strand.
ATCTCAACGGATTTCTATGGTGCCCTATTTAACGTGAATGCAGCCGTCTCTAAAGCATAACCCCAAAACGATAGCGATAAGTCAGTAAGAGACATCATAGATCGCACCATATCCAATAAAGTATGGTTACGACGTTCGGACACACCATTACGCTGTGGTGTTACAGGTGGAGTGAGTTGCAAAACTATTCCAAATTATTTCAAATGAAGACCAAAATCGCAACTCAAATATCTGCCTCCACGATCAGATCGTAGAAACTTAATTTTCTTGTTACGATGATTTTCCACTTCACTCTGAAATTCTTTGAAATTTTCAAATGTTTCAGACTTATGTTTCATTAAATAGATATACCCATATCTTCTCAAATCATCTGTGAAAGTCAGAAAATAATGATACCCGCCACGAGCCTCAACACTCATTGGTCCGCATACATCGGTATGTATTATTTCCAATAAGTCAGTAGCTCATTCCATTGTTCCGGAGAATGGAGTTTTAGTCATCTTGCCCATGAGGCATGGTTCGCAAGCACCAAGTGATTCCAAAAGCCCATCAGCATGGAGTCTCTTCATGCGCTTTACACCAATATGACCTAAACAGCAGTGCCACAAATAAGTTGCACTATCACACTACTAGGAAAAGGGCTATAGATGGAAATGACACTAATGGCGCACCAGACTTGTGGTGCGCCATTAGTATATACTAATGGCGCACCACCTTCTGATGCGCCATTAGTGTTGAAACTACTAATGGCGCACCCTGCCGACGGTGCGCCATTAGTACCAAATTTTTTTTTTGAACTAGTGCGCCTGTACAAACATACTAATGGCGCATCCACTGGTGGTGCGCCATTACTAGTTGTAACTAGTAATGGCGCACCAGCCAGAAGGTGCGCCACTAATGTTATTTTTTTTATTATTGTTTTTATTCCTATTTTTGCAAAAGTACTAATGGCGCACCACCAGGGGGTGCGCCATTAGTAACCTGGATTACTAATGGCGCATTTGCTGCTGGTGCGCCATTAGTAAGTGGGCAGCAACAAGATATTTTGGACAGCCTCTCCTCCCACACTCACTTTCTCCCCACTTCATTCTCTCCACCGCCTCCTCCTTGTCTCGGGTGCCTCCTCTTTTTCACCTCATTTCCACCATAGATTCATTCAAATTAAGTGGTTAAGTTACCTTGTTTTGCTAGGTAAGTAAGGGGGGAAGCTATATTTATGTTGTTCTCCCTACAACAATGTGCACATGCACTTTTTATGGCCTAGCTAGATCTATGTATGTTCGTGGTGTTGCATATGTTTGTGGTGTTGCATATGTGTTTGTGTTTGGAGGTGTACCGGTATTTGAAATGCGATAGTTGCCAATATTTTGCCGGAATGTTGATTCATTTCCGTTTCGGCGAGAATTTTGGCATTAAGCGTTCTTTTTGGTCCTATTTTTAGGGAAAGTCATGCCAAATTTTTTCTTGGTTCTAAAATATCATTTTGCTCTACCCCGCAGGCGACCATGGTCCGCACGATGACCGAAGGCATCGTGAATAGGTTTTTGAGGTCCGCGAAGGCCGAGATGCTTCAAAAGAACGAGACGGAGATAAGATGTCCGTGTCGAAGATGCAAGCTGAATAGCCTTATTGCGGACCCGGATTCCAGGCAGGTGCGGGACCACCTACTCTTGCATGGTTTCATGGATGGCTATAGGTGGCAAGGTGATGAAGATGACTACGAAGTCGTCCATGGGGGCCGGGCAAGAAATGAGGAAGGGCAGCAAGACAACCA
>NC_041383.1:275845565-275891626 GCF_002162155.2 Triticum dicoccoides
GTGTGTCCTCTGGATTTACCGCACGTGAAATACCATGTGTGCATGAACAATTGCATCATTTATCGGGACGAGCACGCGGAGTCTACCATATGTCCGGTGTGCGGTGTCACTCGATACAAGAAGAGGAAGAAAGCTCCTCGAAAAGTGGTGTGGTACTTTCCGATCACTCCTCGTCTGCAGCGGTATTTCGCGGACCCTAAGGTAGCAAAGCTCCTGCGTTGGCACGCGGATAGGGAGGAGAAGAAGCGAGAAGATGACGCAAATGATCCGGAGATAGATAAAAAAGACAAGATGCTGAGTCACCCTAAGGATGCGAGCCAGTGGCAAGCGTTGAACTTCGAATACCCAGAATTTGGGAACGATCCAAGGAACATCATGCTGGGCGCGAGCACCGATGGAGTCAATCCGTTTAGCAGCCAGAGAAGCACACATAGCACCTGGCCTGTGTTCGTGTGGATGTACAACCTTCCCCCCCTGGTTGTGCATGAAGAGGAAGTACATTCACATGAGTATGCTAATTGAAGGGCCGAAACAACCAGGGAACGACATCAATCTGTATCTGGGGCTGCTGAAAGAGGAGATTGACACGCTGTGGAAAACGCCAGCCAATACGTGGGACACCGCAGAGAAAGAATATTTCCCTATGAGAGCCGCACTGCTCACGACGGTGCACGACTATCTCGGTTACGGATATCTTGTGGGGCAGGTAGTGCACGGATTTTCTGGATGCGTAAGGTGCATGGATGACACAACGTATCTCCAGCTAGATAGAGATCCCGGGTCTTCGAAAACCGTGTTCATGGGACATCGAAGGTGGCTTCGCGACGATGACCCGTGGAGGAAACGCAAGGATCTGTTCGATGGTGAAACCGAACCCCGAAAACGCCCGTGTACGAGGAGCAGCGAGGAAATAGACAAGCTGTTGAAAAATTGGAAAGACTGCCCACTACCGGGAAAGAAGCAAAAGGCGCCAGAGCCGTTGCTGAAGGTATGGAAAACGAGGTCTGTTTTCTGGGACTTGCCGTACTGGAAGATCCACCGTGTGCCTCACAGCCTTGATGTCATGCATATCACGAAGAACGTGTGCGAGAGTCTGCTTGGTACCCTGCTCAACATGCCAGAGAGGACTTCTAGTGGATTTTTAGTGGGTTTACAGTGTACTTCTAGTGGATTTACAGTGTAAATGTTAGTGGGTTTACAGTGTACTTCTAGTGGATTTTTGCTCTGTATTTGCTAGTGGCATTTTTTACTGAAACTAAATTGAAAATGGGACTCTGTGCACCAAGTGCATGCATGCTGCTGCTGCTGCTGCTGTACTACTTGTCAAGTGATGCTGCTGCTGCTATCTGCGAGTTGCTGCTGCTAGTTGTGATTTTGTCAAGTGATGCTACTGCTACTTGTGATCTTCTAAAATGACCCCTTTCTCCTGAAACGTTGATTAATTTCCGTTTCGGTTGAGAAATGGGGCACTCCAAGGTCAAGAAAATTAGCAAAGGTCATGCCCAATTTTCTTGACCTAGAAGGTGCCCGATTCTCAACCGAAATAAAAATTAATTTGCTTTAGTGGTTGGATTAGTTTAGTATTTTTTTCACACACTCAGACACCCTTGCTTGCCATGTGTGTGAGAGAGATAGTGAGAGGAGACAAGAAGAAGGGGGTTAGGAAGATGTTGCCTACTCATCAAAGCTAACCATTTCCCCCTTTTCACCCCTTTTCCTTTGTCTTTTGTGGGTTGCAAGGAAGCTACTGTCTTAGCTAGCTTAGCTTGTGCACAAATCCCAGTGTTACAATCTAGAAAATTAGCCTGCAAAGATGAGGTCCCATGCTGGCTGTACCACTGCATCATGCAACAGTGCCTTCAAGATCCAAGGCAATATCACAAACATCATAGGCAATTTGACCAAACTCACAACGTTGTATCTTTGCAGCAACCAACTTTCTAGACACACCCCTCAAGAACTAGGTTCCCCTGAGAATTAGGTTATTTGGTCAACTTAGAGATCTTGTTCCTTGACAATAACCGACTTTTTGACCAAACTTTGTTTCTATTTAGAGAGAAACATGGCCCACAACGATGAGGCCGGGGGTTCGGGCGGCAAGGCATTCTGGGAGCTGTCCCAGGAGCTGGAGGAACAACCTCACTTGTATGAGGCCGCCGCCTTCCCCACCGATCCTGAGACCACAGATGGTGCTGCCGAGGATGACCACACTGATGCCACCACTGATGGTGCCGCCGAGGATGCCAGCACTGATGATGGCGGCGCACGCACAGATGGCAGCCAACCGAAGAGGCAACGGAAGGACCAGCGCCCGATCGTGCTCCGCACCCTCAAGGAGGAAGTTACTGAAGTGGACTCCAACGGGAATCCAACTGCGCCCGAACGAATAGTCAAGGGGTACTCGCTTCAGCTCGGGTGCATTGTCCGGAGCACCGTCTCGATCAACACCGAGAACCTGAGGCATCCTGACCGAGGGAATTTGTGCAACCTCCTCTTCACGAAGCTGCACGAACGATACAAGTTCCCCGCTGAATTTGAAAACACAAGCCTCAAAGGGAATAAAGTGAACAATGCTGCCCTCACGAAGATGAGCAAGGCCCTGTCTACTTGGAAAAGCAATGTGAAGAGAATGATCGAGAAAGGTGAGAGTTATCAGAAGATCAAGGAGAAAAATCCTTCGATCACCGAAGATGACTACAACGACTTCAAGATCAATTGCTCGAGCACCGCAAGCTCCCAATCAAGTGAGTGGGGGAAACAAATGCAGGAGCTGAACATAGGGGAACACACACTCGGTCCCGGCGGTTACAGAGTGGCGGAGCCTATATGGGACAAGGAGGAGGCGGACCGTGCCGAGCAAGGCCTACCGCCCCTCTTCGATAAATACGGTGACAAGCAGACCAGGAACTTTGTCAGGGCCCGGTACAAGAAGGACCCGAAAACAAAGGAGCTTACCACGGATCCGAAGACCAAGCAGCTTGAGCTTGTTCTGGTAAGGAATACACCCCCGCATAATTAGCTCCATATGGTTGCATTCTAATTAATGAAGCCAAATTTCTAAATGGTTCACATTCCTTCCGCAGGCTACTGAAAGCAGTAGCGCGGGGTCGACTAAGAGCAACCCTTGGGACACCACTCTAAATAGGGGGTTGAATGTAATGAAGAACAAGGATAAGCTCAGTAAGCCGATGTCAGCTGGTCGTGTGGCCGGCAAAGGCTTGTCGACAAAATGGGGGTCATACTATACCGCTGGTGTGCGGAAGGAGAAAAAGACCAGCTCGGAAAGCCAGGCGCGAGAGGTTCAAGAACTCAAGGCACAGGTGGCGCGGATTCTAGAGATTGTCCAAGAGCAAGTGGAACAACGAGCGACGATCACCGCCCTTGTGCCTACCTTGATCTCGGGGTTGAGTGCGTGGATTGCGGGCGGCCAACAGGGGCCGCCCCCGATTCCTAGCTTCACGGCCAGCAACTCGCATAATGCGATGGCGGGGCCATTGGTGCCTCCGGCGGAGGCGGCATTGGTGTCTCCGACGCCGGCACGGGAGCTTAATGCACCCGGGTGTACGCCGGCCGGCACCTCTTCAGCAAGCGGCCCCTCCGTCAACTGCACGCCCGCCGTTGGCGGTGCCTCGACATTAGCCGAGCTCGACGCCATCATCACGGTAACTAATTAAGCCTCTCTCGGCCGAGGACTTCATCTCCTTGCCTTTGACAGGGCATCCCTGACGCCCTACATGTTTTCGCAGGGTGCCGCCGACGTTCCGTGCACTCTCCTCCACTTCGTGAACAACGAGTTGGTCGATGTCGCCAAGGGCAAAATCGTTCAACCGGGCAACCTCTTGTTCCACGGTACCCAGATGCCACCCAACTTGTTTAGGGTTCAACTGGTTCGGGTGCTGCCAGGCTGCGACGACTTGTTACCTCCGATTCGACCCGTCGGGGCCGACGATGAAGACGTGATGACCCTCAGCGCCTGCCTGAGCTGGCCCCTGCTTTGGCCGAAGAGCCAGATTCGTTTGGGGGCGGGGGACACCACCCCAAAGACAACACCGCCAGTCGTGCCGGCGCCAAGTCGGCCCCATGGCAAGACCGCCGTAACGGTGCCGGACATCCCTATGCCACTAGATCCAAACATGCATATGGCACAGGATCAGAACGACGACGACGACGATGATACATTTGGCAATGTCGATCAGTACTTTGCCGAGCATGGGTACAATGGCGACTTCATGGGGCCTCCTTCTCAAGAACCAAACCCAACAAAAGACGTGTGCGATCTAGCTCGTACCGCGGAGAAGCCAAGTTGCAACAGGCGCCGTCTGACGTTCAGCTCTCAGGAGACGCCTCCAGCTGCCGACTTCACCGAGCCTCAGATAGGCGAGGTGCAAAATATTATCAGCCCCAACACACTCAAGAAGGCGGTCTGTGAGCAGAACTCGGTCCCATCATAGGAGAAGAAGAAGGCACGCAAAAGAAAGACTAAGAAGGGTGCGAGCCAGCCGGCACCGAGTACGATCCGTGCTCAGGACGGGCCACCTTCACCGCAGGATATCTCGAGGAGGGTGCATGTGGCGGGTAGGGCGATGCTACCGACAAATATGCTCAATGCTGCAACCGGTGCTATGCGGAGTCTGCATGACAGTGTTCTTGCTTTGGAGAAGCAGCGTCTCAGAGAGAAGGATGTGGCATACCCGGTTTTCGCGGCCAAGGTGCCAGAGGGCAAGGGCTTTGTGGATAACTCCATCGGGCGTACGATCGTCCTGCGTTTTGATGACATCCACGCTATATTGAACCTTCATCCGCTGCACTACACCTTCGTTCGGCTATTTTCGCTGAGTATGGAGATGCGGATCATTCGCGACAAGACCCCGGACATCGTGATAGTCGACCCCTTCTACATGCGTGCCAAGATCTTGGGCAGCGCTGGGGACCGGCAAGTCGCGAGTTCATACCTCGAAGGCGTCATTCTGGCAAACCAAGATAAGGATAACTTCCTCGTGCCTTACTTTCCCGAGTAAGTCCTCCCCTCAACCGGCCCGTAACATATGAATTCTTACATTTCGATCGTTTTTCTTTTAACATTCCGTGTTTTCTGCAGTGACACACGTTGCACGCTCATCCTCCTAAGCCCCAAATATTCCATGGCCACATATTTCGACCCGGACCGTCAGTAGAACGTAGACTACACAAATGTCAAGAAGGTTCTTGATGATGTTCTCCCCGGCTACGCCCAATCTGGAGGCACCTTCACCAGGCCTATTCGTAAGTACGGCAAGCACGTGTTCTCCCACAATACGATGTTCTGCTGCGTCAAGCAGCCGCCTGGCGGTCAGAAGGGTGCCTACTACGCCATCCATCACATGCGGGCGATCGTACGGGACCATCATCAACTTCTGCTACCGAGTAAACTCAAAGATTGGGCCGCGAGCGTGTCGGCAATCCAGGACGCGGACCTCCGACAAGAATTCTTTCGCATCCAGTCGGAGTTTGCGGAAATCATCCATCAAGATGTCCTTCGTACCTCGGGGCAGTTCTACCTCAGAAATCAACCATCCAACAGTGACATCGACACAATGCTACAAATGCAGGATGACAACGCCCGTTCTTTCATGACTCCCACGATAGACGGCGGCTTCATCCACGCTCCGGTCCCTTGAGTCGAGTTGTCTAGTTCTGAAACATCGATTGGCTCATGTTGTAATTAAACTTTAATGAACTTGTAGTATGTCTCTTTGGTTTCGAGAGTCGTTCAACTTAGATGTAATCGATGCTATTAATGTCTTGCTTTTCTCTTCCGATTGTTCTGTTGCATACTTATATATTGCTTATGTATTGTCTGTGAATTGGTACTAACGTTTCGTTTGGCTAGTGCATAGCGATGCCGACGTATGTCGTGTACAAGGGTAAGGTTCCCGGAGTCTACGATGACTGGGAGGAGTGTCGGAGACAGGTTCACCGATTCAGCGGTAACAGTTACAAAGGGTACACCACTAGGGCCAAGGCCGAATCTAGATACGCCCGCTATCTAGCGGGAGAGGGGAGGGAGCGTTGGAGGAACCGGATGAAGACGAGTTTCATCGTGATGATGCTCATCGTGATGACCTCAGCTCTCTTCTATGTGATGGTAGTTTAGATGATCGATATCGACTTGTAATGTGAAGACAGACTCGCTACTCGCGGTCTCGAGACTTGTAATATAATGTTCTATCTTTGTTCGGTCTTTTCAATTCGGAGACTAATATGATGAATTGTATTCGGAGACTAATATGATGAATTGTATTCAAAGACTAATCTTCTATTGTATTTGATGAATCTGTTGTTGATGTGTGCTGTCTATATTTTGTCAAATTATACATTTTGTAACCTGTGCAAAAAACAGAAAATAAAAAAATAAAAAAAACCCTAATATTCATACTAATGGCGCATCACATGACAGTGCGCCATTAGTATGACAGTGCATACTAATGGCGCATCACTGGGCAGTGCGCCATTAGTATGCCGCGGTTACTAATGGCGCATCCGGAGGTGGTGCGCCATTAGTATGCCAAAGCACCTGGGTATACATGGCCCCTGGGAGGCATACTAATGGCGCACCTGGCCTATACTAATGGCGCACCTGAGGTGCTCCATTAGTATACCAGATACTAATGGCGCACCAGGTGGTGCGCCATTAGTAAAAATTACTAATGGCGTGCTGTTAATGGCGCACCACAGATGCGCCATTAATGGCCATATTAGGTGCGCCATTAGTAGGGGTTTTTCTAGTAGTGTCATTATCAACTTTGCATCTTTTGGCTTCAATATTATGAACATGTGTATCACCACGATCGAGATTCAACAAAAATAGACCACTCAAGAAGGGTGCATGACCATAAAAGATATTACTCATATTATAGAACAACCATTACTCTCCGGTTTAAATGAATAACCGTCTCGCATTAAACAAGATCCAGATATAATGTGCATGCTCAACCCTGGCAACAAATAACAATTATTCAGGTCTAAAACTAATCACGAAGGTAGATGTAGAGGTAGCGTGCCGACGGTGATCACATCGACCTTGAAACCATTTCCGGCATGCATTGTCACCTCGTCCTTAGCCAATCTTTTTTAATTCGTAGCCCCTGTTTCGAGTTGCAAATATGAGCAACAGAACCAGTATCAAATACTCAGGCGCTACTACGAGCATGAGTAAGGTACACATCAATAACATGTGTATCAAATATACCTTTCACTTTGCCATCCTTCTTATCCGCCAAATACTTGGGGCAGTTCTGCTTCCAGTGACCAGTCCCTTTGTAGTAGAAGCACTCAGTTTTAGGTTTAGGTCCAGACTTGGGCTTCTTCCTGGGAGTAGCAACTTGCTTGCTATTCTTCTTGAAGTTCCCCTTCTTCCCTTTGCCCTTTTTCTTGAAACTAGTGGTCTTGTTAACCATCAACACTTGATGCTCCTTGATTTCTACCTCCGCAGCCTTTAGCATTGCGAAGAGCTTGGGAATCGTTTCCGTCATCCCTTGCATATTATAGTTCATCATGAAGCCTTTATATCTTGGTGGCAGTGATTGAAGAACTCTGTCAATGACACTATCATCAGGAAGATTAACTCCCAGCTGAGTCAAGTGGTTATGGTACCCAGACATTCTGAGTATGTGTTCACTGACAGAACTATTCTCCTCCATTTTGCAGCTATAGAACTTGTTGGAGACTTCATATCTCTCAACTCGGGCATTTGCTTGAAATATTAACTTCAACTCTTGGAACATCTCATATGCTCCATGACGTTCAAAACATCTTTCAAGTCCCGATTCTAAGCCGTAAAGCATGGCACACTGAACTATCGAGTAGTCATGAGCTTTGCTCTGCCAAACGTTCATAACGTCCGCAGTTGCTTTTGCAGCAGGCCTTGCACCTAGCGGTGCTTCCAGGACATAATTCTTCTGTGCAGCAATGATGATAATCCTCAAGCTACGGACCCAGTCCGTGTAATTGCTACCATCATATTTCAACTTAGCTTTCTCTAGGAACACATTAAAATTCAAGGGAATGGTAGCACGGGCCATTGATCTACAACAACATAGACATGCAAAAACTATCAGGATTAAATTCATGATAAATTAAAGTTCAATTAATCATATTACTTAAGAACTCCCACTTAGATAGACATCCATCTAGTCATCTAAATGATCACGTGATCCAAATCAACTAAACCATGTCTGATCATCACGTGAGATGGAGTAGTTTTCAATGGTGAACATCTCTATGTTGATCATATCTACTATATGATTCACGTTCGACCTTTCGGTCTCCGTGTTCCGAGGCCATATCTGCATATGCTAGGCTCATCAAGTTTAACCCGAGTATTTTGCACGTGCAAAACTGGCTTGCACCCGTTGTATGTGAACGTAGAGCTTATCACACCCGATCATCACGTGGTGTCTCAGCACGACGGACTGTAGCAACGGTGCATACTCAGGGAGAACAATTATACCTTGAAATTTAGTAAGGGATCATCTTATAATGCTACTACCGTACTAAACAAAATAAGATGCATAAAAGATAAACATCACATGCAATCAAAATATGTGACATGATATGGCCATCATCATCTTGTGCTCATGATCTCCATCACCGAAGCATCATCATGATCTCCATCGTCATCGGCGCGACACCTTGATCTCCATCGTAGCATCGTTGTCGTCTCGCCAACTATTGCTACTACGACTATCGCTACCGCTTAGTGATAAAGTAAAGCAATTGCATGAAGATTGCATTTCATACAATAAAGCAGCAACCATATGGCTCCTGCCAGTTACTGATAACTCTGATACAAAATGTGATCATCTCATACAACAATTTATATCTCATCATGTCTTGACCATATCACATCACCACAACCCCTGCAAAAACAAGTTAGACGTCCTCTACTTTGTTTTTGCAAGTTTAACGTGGCTACTACAGGCTTCTAGCAAGAAGCGTTCTTACCTACGCATCAAAACCACAACGATTTTTTGTCAAGTGTGCTGTTTTAACCTTCAACAAGGTCCGACCATAGTCAAACTCGATTCAACTAAAGTTGGAGAAACAGACACCCGCCAACCACCTATGTGCAAAGCACGTCGGTAGAACCAGTCTCATGAACGTGGTCATGTAATGTCGGTCCGGGCCACTTCATCCAACAATACCGCCGAATCAAAGTAAGACGTTGGTGGTAAGCAGTATGACTATTATCACCCACAACTCTTTGTGTTCTACTCGTGCATATATCATCTACGCGTAGACCTGGCTCGGATGCCACTGTTGGGGAGCATAGCAATTCAAAAACATTCCTACGGTCATGCAAAATCTATCTAGGAGATGCAAAGCAACGAGATGGAGAGTGTGTCACCTTGTAGACCCAAAGCGGAAGCGTTTAGTAACATGGTTGATGTAGTCGAACGTCTTCACGATCCAACCGATCTAAGTACCGAATGTACGGCACCTCCGTGCTTAGCACACGTCCAGCACGATGACGTCTCTTGTGCTCTTGATCCAGTTGAGGACGAGGGATAGTTCCGTCAGCATGATGACATGGCGACGGTGATGATGAAGTTACCGGCGTAGGGCTTCACCTAAGCACTACGACGATATGACTAAGGTGTTAAACTGTGGAGTGGGCACCGCACACGGCTAAGAGACTGTCTGTTGTGCTTTGGGGTGCCCCCTGCCCCCATATATAAAGGAGGAGAGGGGGAGGCCGGCTGGCCCTGTAGGGCACGCCAAGAGGGAGGAGTCCTACTAGGACTCCAAGTCCTAGTAGGATTCCCCTTGGTGGAAGGGGGGAAGAAGGGAGGGAGAAGGAGAGGGAGAGGGAAAGGGGGGTCGCGCCCCCTCCCCTAGACCTATTCGGACTCCCCGGGCGCGCGCCACCCCCTTGTGGGCTGTCCTCTCTCTCCCCTATGGCCCATGATGGCCCATTGCTTCCGTGGGGGGTTCCGGTAACCCCTTCGACACTCCGTTTTTACCCGGTACTTCTCGGAACTCTTTAGGTGTCCAAATAACATCGTCCAATATATCATTATTTATGTCTCGACCATTTCGAGATTCCTCGTCATGTCTGTGATCTCATCCGGGACTCCGAACAAACTTCGGTCATTGATACGTCTCCAACGTATCTATAATTTTTGATTGTTCCATGCTATTATATTACCCGTTTTGGATGTTTATGGGCTTTACTTTACACTTTCATATCATTTTTGGGACTAACCTACTAACCGGAGGCCCGGACTGAATTGTTGTTTTTTGCCTATTTCAGTGTTTTGAAGAAAAGGAATATCAAATGGATTCCAAACGGAATGAAACCTTCGGGAGCGATCTTTTTGGAACAAACGTGATCCAGAGAACTTGGAGTGGAAGTCAAGAAACAAGAGAGGCGACCACGAGGGTGACCGGCGCGCGCCCACCCTCGTGGGCCCCTCGAGCGACCACCGACCTACTTCTTCCTCCTATATATACCCATGTACCCCGAAAACATCAGAAGCGACCACGAAAAACTATTTCCACCGTCGTAACCTTCTGTATCCGCAAGATCCCATCTTGGAGCCTTCGCCGGCGCTCCGCCGGAGGGAGAATCGACCATGGAGGGCCTCTACATCATCTCCAAGGCCTCTCCGATGAGTTGTGAGTAGTTTACCATAGACCTTCGGGTCCATAGTTATTAGCTAGATGGCTTCTTCTCTCTCTTTGAATCTCAATACAAAGTTCTCCTCAATCTTCTTGGAGATCTATTTGATGTAACTCTTTTTGCGGTATTTGTCGAGATCCGATGAATTGTGGGTTTATGATCAAGTTATCTATGAGAAATATTTGAATCTCCTCTGAATTCTTTTATGTGTGATTAATTTATCTTTGCAAGTCTCTTCGAATTATCAGTTTGGTTTGGCCTACTAGATTGATCTTTCTTGCAACGGGAGAAGTGCTTAGCTTTGGGTTCAATCTTGCGGTGTCCTTTTCCAGTGACAGCAGGGGCAGCAAGGCACGTATTGTATTGTTGCCATCGAGGATAAAAAGATGGGGTTTATATCATATTGCATGAGTTTATCCCTCTACATCATGTCATCTTTCTTAATGCGTTACTCTGTTCTTTATGAACTTAATACTCTAGATGCATGCTGGATAGAGGTCGATGTGTGGAGTAATAGTAGTAGATGCAGGCAGGAGTCGGTCTACTTGTCACGGACGTGATGCCTATATACATGATCATGCCTAGATAATCTCATAATTATTCGCTTTTCTATCAATTGCTCGACAGTAATTTGTCCACCCATCGTAATACTTATGCTATCTTGAGAGAAGCCACTAGTGAAACCTATGGCCCCCGGGTCTATCTTTTATCATATAAGCTTTCAATCTACTTTTATTTGCATCTTTACTTTTCCAATCTATATCATAAAAATACCAAAAATATTTATCTTATCATATTATATCTATCAGATCTCACTTTTGCAAGTGGCCGTGAAGGGATTGACAACCGCTTTATTGCGTTGGTTGCGAGTTCTTGTTTGTTTGTGTAGGTGTGTGGGACTTTTGAGGAGCCTCCTACTGGATTGATACCTTGGTTCTCAAAAACTGAGGGAAATACTTATGCTACTATTGTTGCATCACCCTTTCCTCTTCAAGGAAAACCAACACAAGCTCAAGACGTAGCAATAAGGATTTCGGGCGCTGTTGCCGGGGTGGTCTTCGCTCAAGTCAAGACATACCAAGTACCCATCACAAACTCATCTCCCTCGCACTTACATTTTTTGCCATTTGCATCTCATTTTCCTCTCCCCCACTTCACCCTTGCCGTTTTATTCGCCTTCTCTTTCTCAATCTCCTCTCTCTTTCGCTTGCCTTTTTGTTTGCTTGTGTGTTGGATTGCTTGTCGTGATGGCGCAAGACAATACCAAGTTGTGTGACTTTTCCAATACCAATAATAATGATTTCCTTAGTACTCTAATTGCTCCCCTTAATGATGTTGAGTCTTGTGAAATCAATGCTGCCTTGCTGAATCTTGTTATGAAAGATCGATTCTCCGGCCTTCCTAGTGAAGATGTTGCTACCCATCTAAACAACTTTGTTGATTTGTGTGAGATGCAAAAGAAGAAAGATACGAATAATGATATTGTTAAATTGAAGTTATTTCTGTTTTCACTTAGAGATCGTGCTAAAGTTTGGTTTTCGTCTTTGCCTAAGAATAGTATTGATTCATGGAATAAGTGCAAAGATGCTTTTATCTCTAAGTATTTTCCTCCCGCTAAGATCATCTCTCTTAGAAGCGATATTATGAATTTTAAACAACTTGATCATGAGCATGTTGCCCAATCTTGGGAAAGAATGAAATTGATGATTCGCAATTGCCCTACTCATGGTTTGAATTTATGGATGATCATACAAAAAGTTTATGCCTTGCTTCTAGAAATCTTTTAGATTCGTCCGCGGGAGGCATGTTTATGGAAATCATCTTAGGAGAAGCTACTAAACTTCTTGATGATATTATGGCTAATTATTCTCAATGGCACACCGAAAGATCTACTAGTAAAAAAGTGCATGCTATAGAAGAAATTAACGTTTTGAGTGGAAAGATGGATGAACTTATGAAATTGTTTGCTACGAAGAGTGCTCCTATTGATCCCAATGATATGCCTTTGTCTACTTTGATTGAGAATAATAATGAATCTATGGATGTGAATTTTGTTGGTAGGAATAATTTTGATAACAATGCTTATAGAGGAAACTTTAATCCTAGACCGTTCCCCAATAATTCCTCTAATAATTATGAAAATTCCTACAATAATTCTTATGGTAATTATAATAAGATGCCCTCTGATTTTGAGAATAGTGTTAAAGAATTTATGATCTCTCAAAAGAATTTTAATTCCTTGCCTGAAGAAAATTGCTTAAAGTTGATGATTTGGCTAGGAACGTTGATAGACTTTCACTTGATGTTGATTCTTTGAAACTTAGATCTACTCCTCCTAAGCATGATATCAATGAGTCTCTCAAAACTATGAGAATTTCCATTGATGAGTGCAAAGAAAGAACCGCTAGATTGCGTGCTAAGAAAGATTGCTTTGTAAATGCGTGTTCTTCTAGTTTCCATGAAAATAATGATGAAGACCTAAAAGTTATTGATGTGTCCCCTATTAAATCTTTGTTTTTCAATATGAATCTTAATAATGATGGGACTGGAGATGAGTCAACTTTAGTTAAAAGGCGTCCTAATGATTCAGAGTTCTTAGATCTTGATGCTAAATTTGGTAAAAGTGGGATTGGAGAGGTCAAGACTTTAAATAGCATTGAACCCATTATCTTGGATTTCAAGGAATTTAATTATGATAATTGTTCTTTAGAAGATTGTATTTCCTTGTTGCAATCCGTTTTGAATTCTCCTCATGCTTATAGTCAAAATAAAGTTTTTACCAAACATATTGTTGATGCCTTGATGCAATCCTATGATGAAAAACTTAATTTGTAAGTTTCTATACCTAGAAAACTTTATGATGAGTGGGAACCTACTATAAAGATTAAAATTAGAGATCATGAGTGTTATGCTTTATGTGATTTGGGTGCTAGTGTTTCCACAATTCCGAAAACTTTATGTGATATTCTAGGCTTCCATGATTTTGATGATTGCTCTTTAAATTTGCACCTTGCGGATTCCACCATTAAGAAACCTATGGGAAGGATCAATGATGTTCTTATTGTTGCAAATAGGAATTATGTGCCCGTAGATTTTTATCGTTCTTGAATAGATTGCAATCTTTCTTGTCCTATTATTCTTGGTAGACCTTTCCTAGAACAATTGGTGCGATTATTGATATGAAGGAAGGGAATATAAGATTCCAATTTCCATTAAAAAAAGGCATGGAGCATTCCAAGAAAGAAAGTTAAATTACCTTATGAATCTATCATGCGAGCTACTTATGAATTGAGTGCCAAAGATGGCACTACTTAAATCTATCCTCGCTTTTATGCCTAGCTAGGGGCGTTAAACGATAGCGCTAGTTGGGAGGCAACCCAATTTTATTTTTGTTTTTTGTTTTTGCTTATGTTTAGTAATAAATTTTTCATCTACCTTCTGTTTAGATGTGTTTTCATGTTTTAATTAGTGTTTGTGCCAAGTAGAACCTATGGTGATAGTTAATTTGATTCTGCTGAAAAACAGAAACTTTGTGCGCACGAAAATAATTTTATTAATTCACATAAACGTTATTTTGCGTTGATTCTTTTTGATGTAGATCAATAGATAAATTTCCCAGGGCTTCCTATTTTGGTAGGATTTTTAGAGTTCCATAAGTATTCGAGAGTTACAGATTGCTACAGGCTGTTCTGTTTTTGACAGATTCTGTTTTTCGTGTGTTGTTTGCTTATTTTGATGCATCTATGGCCAGTATTAAGTGGTATGAACCATAGAGAAGTTGGAATAAAGTAGGTTTAACACCAATATAAATAAAGAATGAGTTCATTACAGTACCTTATGTGGTGGTTTTTATTTCTTGCACTAACGGAGCTTATGAGATTTCATGTTGAGTTTTGTGTTGTGAAGTTTTCAAGTTTTCGGTAAAGATTTGATGGACTATGGAATAAGGAGTGGCAAGAGCCTAAGCTTGGGGATGCCCATGGCACCCCAAGATATTCAAGGATAACCAAAAGCCTAAGCTTGGGGATGCCCCGGAAGACATCCCCTCTTTCGTCTTCGTCTATCGGTAACTTTACTTGGAGCTATATTTTTATTCGCAACATGATATGTGTTTTGCTTGGAGCGTCTTGTATGATATTAGTCTTTGATTTTTAGTTTACCACAATCATCCTTGCTGTACACACCTTTTGGGAGAAACCCACTTATTGGAATTTATTAGAATACTCTATGTGCTTCACTTATATTTTTTGAGCTAGATAATTTTTGCTCTAGTGCTTCACTTATATCTTTTAGAGCATGGTGGTGGCTTAATTTTGTAGAAATTGTTAATATCTCATGCTTCACTTATATTATTTTGAGAGTCTCTTAGAAAAGCATGGTATTTGCTATGGTTATAAAATTGGTCCTAGAATGATGGACATCCAAGTTGGGTATAATAAAAACTATCATAGAAAGTGAATTGGATGCTATGATCAATTTGATGCTTGATAATTGTTTTGAGATATTAGAGGTGGTAATATTAGAGTCATGTTAGTTGGGTGATTATGAATTTAAAGAATACTTGTGTTGAAGTTTGTGATTCCTGTAGCATGCACGTATGATGAACCACTTTGTGATGAAGTTGGAGCATAATTTTTTTGTTGATTGTCTTCCTTATGAGTGGCGGTCGGGGACGAGCGATGGTCTTTTCCTACCAATCTATCCCCCTAGGAGCATGCGCGTAGTACTTTGTTTTCAATGGCTTGTAGATTTTTGCAATAAGTACATGAGTTCTTTATGACTAATGTTGAGTCCATGGATTATACGCACTCTCACCCTTCCACCATTGCTAGCCTCTCGTGTGCCGCGCAACTTTCGCCGGTACCATACACCCATCATATACCTTCCTCAAAACAGCCAACATACCTACCTATCATGGCATTTCCATAGCCATTCCGAGATATATTGCCATGCAACTTTCCACCGTTCTGTTTATATGACACGCATTATTATTGTCATATTGCTCTTTGCATGATCATGTAGTTGACATCGTATTTGTGGCTAGGCCACCTTCATAAATTTCATACATGTCACTCTTGATTCATTGCATATCCCTGTACACCACCGGAGGCATTCGTATAAAGTCATATCTTGTTCTAAGTATTCAGTTGTAATCTTGAGTTGTAAGTAAATAAAAGTGTGATGATCTTCATTATTAGAGCATTGTCCTAGTGAGGAAAGGATAATGGAGACTATGATTCTCCCACAAGTCAGGATAAGACTTCGGACTTTATATATATATAAAAAAAAGAGAAAGGCCAAAATAAAAAAGGGAGAAAGGCCAAATAAATAAAAAAATGAGAGAAAAGAGAGAAGGGACAATGCTACTATCCTTTTTACCACACTTGTGCTTCAAAGTAGCACCATGATCTTCATGATAGAGAGTCTCCTATGTTGTCACTTTCATATACTAGTGGGAATTTTTCATTATAGAACTTGGCTTGTATATTCCAATGATGGGCTTCCTCAAAATGCCCTAGGTCTTCGTGAGCAAGCGAGTTGGATGCACACCCACTTAGTTTCTTTTGTTGAGCTTTCATACATTTATAGCTCTAGTGCATCCGTTTCATGGCAATTCCTACTCACTCACATTGATATCTATTAATGAGCATCTCCATAGCCCGTTGATACGCCTAGTTGATGTGAGACTATCTTCTCCTTTTTCGTCTTCTCCACAACCACCATTCTATTCCACATATAGTGCTATGTCCATGGCTCACGCTCATGTATTGCGTGAAAGTTGAAAAAGTTTGAGATTACTAAAGTCTGAAACAATTGCTTGGCTTGTCATTGGGGTTGTGCATGATTAAATACTTTGTGTGATGAAGATAGAGCAACAGCCAGACTATATGATTTTGTAGGGATAACTTTCTTTAGCCATGTTATTTTGAGAAGACATGATTGCTTTGATTAGTATGCTTGAAGTATTACTATTTCTTATGTCAATATGAACTTTTATTTTTGAAACATTTGGATCTGAACATTCATGACACAATAAAGAAAATTACATTGAAAATTATGCTAGGTAGCATTCCACATCAAAAATTCTGTTTTTATCATTTACATACTCGAGGACGAGCAGGAATTAAGCTTGGGGATGCTTGATACGTCTCCAACGTATCTATAATTTCTGATTGTCCCATGCTATTATATTACCCGTTTTGGATGTTTATGGGCTTTACTTTATACTTTTATATCATTTTTGGGACTAACCTACTAACCGGAGGCCCAACCCGAATTGCTGTTTTTTTTTGCCTATTTCAGTGTTTCGAAGAAAAGGAATGTCAAACGGAGTCCAAACGGAATGAAACATTCGGGAGCGATCTTTTTGGAACAAACATGATCCAGAGGACTTGGAGTGGAAGTCAAGAAACAAGCGAGGCGACCACGAGGGTGCCCGGCGCGCCCCTTAGGGCTGGGCGCGCCCCCACCCTCGTGGGCCCCTCGAGCGTCCACCGACCTACTTCTTCCTCCTATATATACCCATGTACCCCGAAAACTTTAGAAGCGACCACGAAAAACTATTTCCACCGTCGTAACCTTCTGTATCCGCGAGATCCCATTTTGGAGCCTTCGCCGGTGCTCCGCCGGAGAGGGAATCGACCATGGAGGGCCTCTACATCATCTCCAAGGCCTCTCCGATGAGTTGTGAGTAGTTTACCATAGACCTTCGGGTCCATAGTTATTAGCTAGATGGCTTCTTCTCTCTCTTTGAATCTCCATACAAAGTTCTTCTCGACCTTCTTGGAGATCTATTCGATGTAACTCTTTTTGCGGTGTGTTTATCGAGATCCGATGAATTGTGGGTTTATGATCAAATTATCTATGAGAAATATTTGAATCTCCTCTGAATTCTTTTATGTGTGATTAAGTTATCTTTGCAAGTCTCTTCGAATTATCAGTTTGATTTGGCTTACTACATTGATCTTTCTTGCAATGGAAGAAGTGCTTATCTTTGGGTTCAATCTTGCGGTGTCATTTCCCAGTGACAGCAGGGGCAGCAAGGCACGTATTGTATTGTTACCATCAAGGATAAAAAGATGGGGTTTATATCATATTGCATGAGTTTATCCCTCTACATCATGTCATCTTTCTTAATGCGTTACTCTGTCCTTTATGAACTTAATACTCTAGATGCATGCTGGATAGCGGTCGATGTGTGGAGTAATAGTAGT
Source organism: Triticum dicoccoides (assembly GCF_002162155.2). Taxonomy (NCBI): domain Eukaryota; kingdom Viridiplantae; phylum Streptophyta; class Magnoliopsida; order Poales; family Poaceae; genus Triticum; species Triticum dicoccoides. The sequence continues at coordinate 275,863,440 of NC_041383.1, forward strand.
AGATGCAGGCAGGAGTCGGTCTACTTGTCACGGACGTGATGCCTATACACATGATCATGCCTAGATAATATCATAATTATTCGTTTTTCTATCAATTGCTCGACAGTAATTTGTTCACCCACCATAATACTTATGCTATCTTGAGAGAAGCCACTAGTGAAACCAATGGCCCCCGGGTCTATCTTTTATCATATAAGCTTTCAATCTACTTTTATTTGCATCTTTACTTTTCCAATCTATATCATAAAAATATCAAAAATATTTATCTTATCATATTATCTCTATCAGATCTCACTTTCGCAAGTGGCCGTGAAGGGATTGGCAACCCCTTTATTGTGTTGGTTGCGAGTTCTTGTTTGTTTGTGTAGGTGCGTGGGACTTTTGAGGAGCCTCCTACTGGATTGATACCTTGGTTCTCACAAACTGAGGGAAATACTTACGCTACTATTGCTGCATCACCCTTTCCTCTTCAAGGAAAACCAACACAAGCTCAAGACGTAGCAGTCATCAAATCACATAACTCATAATACAAATCGTAATCGAACGTTAAGTGTGCAGACCCTACGGGTTCAAGAACTATGTAGACATGGCCGAGACATATCTTTGGTCAATAACCAATAGCGGAACCTGGATGCTCATATTGGTTCCTACATATTCTACAGAGATCTTTATATATCGGTCAAACCGCATAACAACATACGTCATTCTCTTTGTCATCGGTATGTTACTTGTCCGAGATTCAATAGTCGGTATCATCATACCTAGTTCAATCTCGTTGCAAGTCTCTTTACTCGTTCCGTAATGCTTCATCCCGCAACTAACTCATTAGTCACATTGCTTGCAAGGCTTATAGTGATGAACATTACCGAGAGGGCCCAAAGATACCTCTCCGATACACGGAGTGACAAATCATAATCCTGATCTATGCCAACCCAACAAACACCTTCGGAGACACCTATAGAGCATCTTTATAATCACCCAGTTACGTTGTGACGTTTGATAGCACACAAAGTGTTCTTCCGATATCCGGGAGTTGCATAATCTCATAGTTAGAGGAACATGTATAAGTCATGAAAAAAGCAGTAACAATAAAACTGTAACGATCATTATGCTAAGCTAACAGATGGGTCTTGTCCATCACATCATTCTCTAATGATGTGATCCCCTTTATCAAATGACAACACATGTCCATGGTTAGGAAACTTAACCATCTTTGATTAACGAGCTAGTCAAGTAGAGGCATGCTAGGGACACTATGTTTTGTCTATGTATTCACACATGTACTAAGTTTCCGGTTAATACAATTTTAGCATAAATAATAAACATTTATCATGATATAAGGAAATATAAATAACAACTTTATTATTGCCTCTAGGGCATATTTCCTTCACAAACATCCATGTTGTGTCAACAAATTTTTTACCTTTGTCTGTCATAACCCAAGGTTTTCAGTTCCACGAACTTCCCCACCTTAAACCTGAAACCCATTAGCCCCATGGTTCTTAGTATGATTGATTGTGTGAAAAAAAAATACCCTAGCTATCCCTGCGACGCCAAAGTATACAAGCAAAACCCATCGTGGTCTCGCCTCCATGCACTAGTAGCAATCCACCAAAAAAAATTTGGCCTTCAGGTGATCTGCTCCCTTGGCTCACCTCCTGACGCTAGTGCAACTTGCTTTACCAAAAGTTGATCCTAATTCCAATGGATGCACAACGTGATGTTCCTTTTTCCCTCTGATTGATCTGCTGCCTCTCGCCGTGTGGTACGTGGACTCGGTCCACTTTTGGTCCAAACAAATCTCGTATGCACAGCAGCACCATCGAGCGCCGCATGCACAACAGGCCTTTGCCTCCACTTGAGCCACACAGCTGCACGCACCAGCCGACTTCACTTGGGCCTACCAGCCTGCTCCACGCACCGCTAGCAGCAGCACGCCATGCAGCCGATCGACCGGCTGCACCCGACTCGGCTTGCTGCTGCACGATTCAGCCGGTGTATGCTTGCCCAGTCGATCCGCCGATCGACCGCCACACGTCTCGTCTGATGCCACACACACGCGTCTCTGATATTTCTTTTTCCCATCTCGCTGAGAACCACGCCGCAGCCGGTTGCGTCTTAAACTTCGTTCTTCCTCCAGATCAACAATCCGCAGCCTTCGAATAACCTAGCTCATAATACCACTTGTTAGAATAAATCCAAGGCAGATCGTCGATTATCTGAGGACCAAACAATCACACGAGCACGACACCGAGATTTGTTAACGAGATTCACCGATATGGCTACATCCGCGGGGCCTGACTATGGGCGCTCCTCCCCATGACACCGCTACAATACCGCACCCAGTCGTCCTAGACGCCGGCACATACCGCCGGCTTCCCCTGCGTTCCTGTGCTATTATGTTGGCATACGTTACATTGTGTGTCTACCCCCACTATATATGAAAGGCCTAGGATACAAGTGTCCTACTAGGACACGACTCCATATCCTATCTAAACACAATACTACTACAAGTCTAACTGTAACCTACCTTGTACACTATATTCGACACAACTCTAATAGTGCCGTTTCAACGAATTCGAGAAAGGCCTACTTGCATCCACATCACAGAAGCTCATCCTTCTTGTTCTTTAACCGACATCTTAAGCATGTACTACATTCATCGCAAAAATAAGATTGTGATATACTCCCTCCGTCCAAAAATACTTGTCATCAAAATGGATAAAAGGGGATGTATCTAGACGTATTTTAGTTCTAGATACACCTCTTTTTATCCATTTTGACGACAAGTATTTTCGGACGGAGGAGTACATTTTGCGACAAGTCAGGTCACTTCACATCACGGATGTCTTGAGATGTTTGAAATTTGAGCATATCAAGCATCTCGAAGAGAGAAATAAGAATAATTTATTGATGCTTACCTAACAATAAAGAATCACTAAACATACAACCACCACCCCCACCTCTAATATGTCATTCCAAAAATTCTAATTCTCTTCAATTAACACGTTCCTGTTATGTCCAAAAGTTTGAGTTCGTCATGATAACCACCACCATAAGGCTCAACAGCAAACGGAGGACGGACAAGAAACCTTTCTCCCTTCCTGTTCTCATTCTCCATACCGCAGATCCTTCTGCATCACTTGTTTGCGTCGTGGTTGTGTTTGCACCGTCAGATTTGGTGACGTTGCTATACAATTTACTGCATGAATATACAGGATTAGAAGTAGTCCATATTTGGTGAAAATTGTGGTTTGATCTTATACTTCACTATTTAAGATATGTCCAATATTGAGAAGATAGAGTAGGCTATGAATTTGTGATTCAGACAAGAAGTTTCTAGTCTTAGAAATTTAAGTTGGTCGTCACATTCTCAGGCTCTAGTAGGAATTCAGGGTTCGTTAATTCCAGGGGTTATATTATGTCTTGGTAAGTATTCTACTTAAAGACTTGAAAGCAAATCAAAATTATCTATTTCCTCAATTAGCAAAGGACTCTAACCCACGTTACTTGTATTATGTGGCATACAAAATCGGTTGGACATATCTTAAATAATGAAGTATAAGATCTTTCAGACATTTCAATAAAAAATTCAGAAATGTACCTTCCAACAAAGATGCAGCTATCATGACCTGTACAACAAAATGTATCGACTGGTTAGAAAATCAGAAAGGACCTTCAGCGTTAATCTGAAAGTAATACTAGTAAAAGATTAAAGCAGCCTAGCAAACTCATTGGCATGAAATTTAGATAATGCATCAACATGAAAGCGCAATTTGCTATCACCTTGTCTGTTAACTACCTTGAGGCAATATATGATACAGTGATAGCTGATAAGAGTAGTCAAATATTTGAACAAAATAAGCTACCCTAGAAATGTGTAATATATCAGATGAGACTGGAAAAAGAATGTGACTTCTGAACATAGGTAAGAGAACATGAAGAAAATTTCAACAGAGTGCTAGCAGTTATTTGCACCTGTAAATAAACACAGGAGTACTCCCTCCGTCCGGAAATACTTGTCATCAAAATGAATAAAAGGGGATGTATCTAGATGTATATTAGTTCTAGATACATCTCTTTTTATCCATTTTGATGACAAGTATTTTCGGACGGAGGGAGTACAAATCTACCATCAGAACAATCCCTCGTTACTAGTAAAAGCAGGAACGAATCCATGCTAGATTTAGTAAATAGTATAAGCTGCAAAATTGAATTGGATCTACGTATGAAATGAGTTCTTGTATGATATTGGAAGCCTGAATCTAACTTCAGTTCCACGTGTATGAACAATTTGTAGTATTTGTAGCACACATTACCATTTTGAAAAAGGAAACAGTCTGTAGGCACTAAGGACCACATAATTATTATTTGCTGGGCCCATGTGTGACAGCATCCGCATCCCCGTTGGCGTCCTAACATCTTAGGTCAGTCAAGTACACACAGAGCTTCCGTTCGGTACTTCTCGTACCAGTCAATGACTGATTGACACTTACTAAAAAGATACAAGTATTTCCCTAAGAAAAAGATATAAGTAGATTAGATACAGAAACACTAACTGTTCAGACCCCGGCGAAGTACTAATCTGCATCAGCACATTGTAACATTGCTGTGTAAAAAAATCAACCAGGGAAGAAGAATGGGAGAACACCATACGAAAGTGTCCATAATAATACTATTCCCATACCAGACAAACAATACATGCTCCCCACATACACTCCAATGGGCCACTTGCATGGATACACTTTGTCTTTGACTCTTGAACCGTATTATGAATTTCAAAAGGTCTGTCTAGATGGCATCCAGATCTGAAAAATCCTAGCATGCACTTCATCTTTTCCCTTAGTTTTTCTCTAACATAAATATTAGTAGTACGTAGTACATTTTATCCGAAAAATCATTATCAAACTTGCTTTTGTTCGGGACAACAGCCACTGTCCAAATAGGTTCCTACTTGGCTACAACTAGCGTGAGTTCAGTACTTCAGTTTCGCTACATTAGCTCGATAAAAAACTCTTGTGAGATGGTAACGGTACCGCAATCCAAAGGCCAAGAGTGCCTCGCCTCTATGTCAATGTCGGTGAACCATGATTAAACAAGGCATCGTGATATGAACGATGTTATTGACCATAGTTCATCTGTTGATCATAGGCCACGAAAGCAGTTAAACGGGCACACCTATATAGAGGGTCAATCTAGTACTTGTATGTCATGAAACAATAGGGTTCATGACGACGAGACTTTGAGTAGGAGTAATACTGTATCAAATATGGCAAGGTATGATATTGCCCCCCCAAAAGGCGGAACTCCAAAGATTCCCGTTGCTACCCAACAATGCTCAAACCTCCAGCCGAGTAGGTTGCACATGAAAATGCAGTGCGTACCAATGCAGGAATATCTACACGTACGTCATCATGTGTAACAAGAAAGATCTCAGATCTCAGCTTTAGCTTTTGAAGCATGCCACATGCCATAATGTATGCGAGACCTATACTACCTTACAATTAGCCATGACCATACTTTTCTGAGGAGTAGCGATCTTTATCTGAAACAATTTTCCACCAACAGTTTGAAATATGTTGAACGGGGGAGCAATTCAATGCAGCCATATTTGACACTATGAAAAACAAGCACGAAGATGCATCCAAAACCGTGATGATTATACTTTAACGAAAGGAGAAGAAGTAAAACAGCAATCATTTGCCCACTGAGTTCAGATGAGATTCTGAAGGCTCTATTAAGAAATTGAAACTTGGGCAAGAATTTCATAGGTAACAGATTCAGGAAATATTTATTTTTGTAAAAAAACAAGCCTGGTAAGAAGAATGAGATGGTAAAGCTGAGGAAAGTGATGTGAGTGAAGACTGGAGAGGTGCGAATGTAGTAGCCTTGGCATGTGATGTGAACATATGGTTGCTCCTACTCACATGCGAGAAAGGGGATTCCTTTTTTGCACTCTTGCGGCGCCCTTTTTCTCTTTATGAAATGGCACTGTGTCTGGGGGTGCTCGTGCCCCCAATCAGATCAAGACGCTCCACGCCCAGAGCACTCTCGCACTCGCAGACTTGGCAGAGTACTATCAAACAATCTACAGCCAGAACCAGCTCAGCTTCGCTTAAGTGGCCATGGGTACCAAAATCTCATCCATAAGTCTCTGAAAGCTGGGACCCGGATGCCGGATGAGTTACCAGAGCAAGCTTCAGAAATGCTGCTGCAAAATGAATGATGTAGTTTGTTCTAAACCAACCTTTTCGTAGCACTAATGAGTTATCTAAAGGATCACAACTAAGCCTCATAGAAATGTCATATCTGAACAATCCTCTCGAGCAGTCATACTCCGAGCCTAAGAGGCTTGCTTAATCAGGCCCCGACCGGAGGACCCAAGTAACAATTCCTACCAGATAGCACACTTGGTTGGCTGCTGCACTAGTCACACCCCTACCTAGAAGGCTAGAACTAGAAGGAAAAGCAACCCTTCTCCTAACCACATCAATGGAACAAATACTAATTGCAACTTTCTTTGCCGTGGAAATGCTAATTGCAAAGTGGTCTCCAATCTCCAATGATAAGACAAACCGAACAACTTTCAGGAATGGTCTTCCATGACTGCCATCTACTTTTGGGGCGTGACAATGGCGTCGCTCCTACATGAATGAAAATTGAAGCCGGAAGAAAAACACTTCCACTGGCTTATTGCATTATTGACATAATACTATACGTCTACCCTGAATTGGTCTGGCGCCATACTGTGCTGTCTATGCAACCATCGACACCATCTGTCCGCGTCCGATGCAGAGGCCGGGGGATGACCTCCTTTTCAAAAAAAAAAAAAAATGCAACCATCGACACCGATAAGCAGTTGCAAGTCTTTAAAGACCTAAAGGGGGTCCCTAGAAACTACGGGACAAATGAGCAAACCTCTAAGCAGTCACTTGTCAGATAATTTAGGATGTGCACTTCCTCACTCCCTGTCGCCACTCACCAGCATGAGAATAAGTGTTCATGAGACTACAAGCATTGCTTTCTAAATCTTTGTCAATCCCAAGCAAGCAATCAAGTAGCCAAAAGGAACGGCAGAAAACTACACACAACCAATTGCCATTGGAAGACCAAACAGAGAGAATGATCAAATGTCAAACCCAAGAACGACCGATGCTCACTAAATTGAGGAGCAAGGAAAATTCATTTCTTAAGCAATGTTATCTAGTAGGAGTATATGCGTCAGAATTCAGAAAGTGGCAGTACTCACTGGGATCTGTGGTGGTGACCATGCCGGCGCCCTGGAAGTAGCAGGAGCCGCCGGCCTTGCCCTGCGACTGGTAGTAGGTGTTGAAGGCGAACGAGGCGTGGCTCCGCACGTCGTTGGGCTGGTAGCACCCCTCCCTGGGCTGTATCGCCGTGCAGTCAGACCGGCCGGGGCCGCATGCCCAGTCCATGGCAGCCTGCACCGCCTTCTCGTCCGCGTCGTCCGACGCGATGCAGAACGTCCGGTCCGTCGTGTCGTTCCCCAAGAAACCGTCCTTCCCGGTGACGTGGAGCAGGTACACCGGCGTGCCGTTGCCGTGGAAGAGCCCCCAGTTGGCCTCCGACGCCGGCCCCGGCCGCAGGTCCTCGTTGAAGAGCTCGTAGATGTACACGCTCGCCTGCGCGCCGGGCCGCATAGGCGTCCCGGGCTTCTCCGTGACGTGCTTGATGAGGTTGGAGTTGTAGGTGTTGGCGTTGTCCTTGCTGGCGTACGGCTCTTCCTTGCGGTCCCCGTAGGACGGCCACCCGGTCTCGGTGACCAGCACCGGGATGCCGGCGCTGACGTTGAGGTTCTTGAGGGCGACGTACACCGCGTCGAGCATGGCGTCGAACACGTTGGTGTAGTGGAGCAGCGTGTTGGGGTCGACCATCTCCAGCGAGGGCGGGAGCGGCTTGAACATGGCGTTGTCGACGGGGACGACGCCGCTGCTCTGCATCAGCGAGTAGTAGGGGTAGAGGTTGAGCATGAGCGGCGCGGAGGTGTTGGCGAGGTGGGAGAGGAGCGGGAGGAGGAAGGATTTGGCGAGAGACTGGTTGAAGTAGGCCTGGGACGGGGGGAAGGGCTCGAGGACGATGGAGAAAGGGAGCGGGGTGGAGACGGGGATGGAGGAGAGGTTGGCGGCGGCGAGCGCGGCGGCGAGGGACTGGATGGCGGGGAGGAGGATGGGGAGCGCGGAGGGCAGGGCGGTGGGGACCTCGTCGCCGACGGCGATGGCGGAGATGAGGCCCGGGCTGGTGGAGTTGGCGGCGGCGAAGGGGAGCACCCGGCGGGCGACCCAGGCGGAGGCGGTGGCCGGGGAGGAGCCGAGCGCGAGGAGCTCGTCGTTGGGGACGCCGACGATGGCGGTGGCGCCGGAGGAGGCGAGCGCGGAGAGCAGGCGTGGGTCGGCGTCGTAGAGGCGCACGTGGGTGATGCGCTGCGCGCGGAGGAACGCCGCGAGGTCCGACGGGGACAACAGGTTGGTCACCGCCGTGCCGATCGTCACGCCGACGTAGGGGTCGCCGGAGCCCGCCGCCGAGACCGAGCCTGCAGTCACACCAAGGCAAACATTAGCAGGCGCAGAAAGAGAGCGCAGTGGCAAGCAAGCGTATGTGGATGGAGAGAGATGGAGAGCTTACAGCGCAGACAGGAACGGAGGCAGAGAAGGTGGAGCGAGAGGAGGAGCAGGCTGCGTGTGCCTCCTCTGCTCCTAGCCCCCATTGTCCGTCCAGCTTGTCCTGCTCCTGCTGGGAAGGGAAGGGAAGGGAAGGGAATGGGATTGGTTCTCCTCTTTCGAGAGAGATTGGTGGTGCGTGCTTTGGAGGAGCTCCTCGCGTGCTTTCTTCAGGAATTTCCTTTCCTTGTCTGAATTGCGGAGTGAGTGCGAGGATGGAGGACGGTGGTGTGGGTGTGGGGTGGGGGGCAAAGGTAAGGTAAGGGGTGGGTTGGTGATTGGCGACGGAATGAATCTCGAATTGGCTGTTTGTTTCTTGCTTTCTTTCTTGGTTGTTAGCTTCCTTTCCGAGGGGAAGCTCTTTTTTTGAATGGATTCTCTTTATGATATGAGGTTTATTTGGTAGTAGCGGTACGCATTAATTAGTATCTAATCTTGCTTATTAAAAGTCTTTCTTTCTTGTGGGGAAGGGATAAGGTCCAGGCGGCAGCGAGCCCGTGACAGTGACACTGAGCCACCTGGCCGGTGGGGACTAAGATTAGAGAGATTTTAGAGTGGTTCACACTTCCACTTCACTCCAGTAGCTGGCTGTGCAAGCCTGTCTTTCTTGTCCTCGCCCGTTTCTTCTACTGCAACAGTCGCAACAACAAACCACTTGGCATGGGTGGTAAGCTATCTCAAAAACAGTCGCAACAACAAGTTCCTACACACACACGCAGATCTACGACGTCCAAATGCTGCCTGCGCCTCCGGAGGGATTCAAAAACATTCTTACGTATCAACATGGGAGCAACAAATCTCGCAAAAAAAAAAACATGGGAGAAACAAATATACGTACTTCTCCCCGTATTTATTCCTATTTGTGGCAGATGGGTTGGTAAATCTTTTGGGCAAGGAAATAAACAAGGGGAATCTAACTCCACTCAAAATTGCAAGGAACAGCCCCAGCATATCGAATCTCCTCTTCGCTGATGACAGCCTTCTATTCTTCAAGGCAAATGTGGATGAGGCAAAAGTCATTAGAAGGATACTGGAAAATTTTCAGAAAGGTACTGGTCAACTCCTTAGCAAGAGTAAATGCTCTATTTTGTTCAGCGAGATGTGCCCACCCGAAATTAGGGAAGAGATTAAGAACACTTTAGGGGTTGTCTCGTCGACCTTTGAGAGTAAATACTTAGGCCTGCCAACACCTGAAGGGAGATTGAAGGACGAATATTTCCAGCCTATCATGGATAGATTCAGGAAGAGATGCACCGATTGGTCAGAAAAATTTATGGCCTATGCGGCAAAAGAGGTACATGTGAAGTCTGTGGTCCAAGCCTTGCCTTATTACATGATGGGGGTGTTCCTCCTACCGAAAGGATTCTGCGAGAAATATGAAAAATTGATCCGTGACTTCTAGTGGGGAGACGAGAACGGACACCGCAAAGTACACTGGATGTCTTGGAAACGAATGACTAGGACAAAGAGGGCGGGTGGGATAGGATTCAGGACATGCACTTTTTCAACATAGCCCTCTTGGCTAAACAAGGTTGGAGGCTCCTTCAAAATTCGAACAGTTTATGTGCTAGGGTACTTAAATCTAAATACTACCCGAACGGTAATCTGTTGGATACAGTATTTGCGTCCGAGGCATCGCCGGTGTGGAGAGGGATTGAAGCTGGCTTGGAACTTCTTAAAAAGGGTATCATCTGGCGAGTAGGAGACGGGAAAAGCATTCAGATTCAGCGTGACCAATGGATTCCTAGAAACGAAGGCCTTAAGACCGCCACCTTCATTAGGAGGTCGAGATTAAGATGGGTTAACCAACTCATAGACCCAGTTAGCAAAGAATGGAATGAAAACTTGGTCAGACAGATTTTCCACCCGTTTGATGCAGATGAGATTTGTAAAATTCCCATTCCGAGGCTAGTGCCTCTGACTGTATAGCATGGCACTATGAGAGGAGCGGTATCTTCTCAGTCAGAAGCGCGTATAAACTTGCTGTCAACACTGGAGGGCAGATAAACTTGGCTGCATCAAGCTCCTCCTGTAGCACGAACGACCGCAGTATATGGGACCTCATCTGGAAAGCAAATGTCCCACCCAAGGTAAGGATTTTTGGATGGAGAGTGGCAACCCAGCACAACAAATGTAGACGAACCATTATACAAGATGGCACCTGCACCATATGTGGAAACGGAGGAAAACGAGCACCATGTTGTGGTTGACTGCACCAGAAGTAGAGCTCTTAGGTAGGCCATGAGAGAGCACTGGAATCTGCCACCTGAAAAGGCCTTCCGGGACACTGGGTGTGACTGACTGCAGGTCTTACTTGATACGGTGACAGAGGATATCTGTGCAAAAATCCTCCTACTGCTCTGGAGATGCTGGTACCTACGTGATAATTGTGTCCATGGAGGGGGACAGGAATCGATATTGGGATCTGTGTTATTCCTGCAGCGATATGAGGATGAATGGAAAACTGCTTCCGTGGGGGAGCCTTCGAAATCTGGAAAAGGCATTGGTGCCCCGCCCAACCAAGCTGCTAGAGTAGCCCCTGCACCGTTCATGCATTGGTCTGCTCCGGCCGTTGGCTAGGCAAAGTGCAACATGGATGCGTCGTTTATCCTGGATAGTGGGAACTGTTGGGCGGGAGTTGTGTCGCGTGATCATGATGGCCGTGTCCTTATATCCACCTGCAGAACTCTGAAACAGGCTCGATCTGCTGAGGAAGCAGAAGGACGGGCGGCTCTGATTGGCATTCAGGCCCTGGCAAAAAGTGTTCAGAGGGCCAGTTGTGTTGGAAACTGATTGTAAGTCTTTGGCTAATCTCCTCAACACGGACGCCCAAATCCGATCTCCTCAATTTGGCCTGATCCTGGATATAAAAGCTACCCTTGCATTGTTTGCGGATTACAAAATTGCACATGTTCCTAGGGAGTGCAACAAACTGGCCCATCAACTCGCAGTGGAAGCCAGACTTAGAGGAGATCAGGAGATTACTGCTAATGTACCTGTGAACATGTAGAGTCTTGTTGTCTCTGACTGTAACACTGCCTGAGTCTTGTACTCTAGCTCTCAAAAAAAATATGTACTTCTAGATATTTTCTTTAGATAATAAAACAAACATATTACTACCTCTTGCCTCTGCCCTACAGTCCCTCCTCCCATCCCTCCCCCGTGTGGCAGTGCCGCCCCGCACCAGAGAGCCCCCGCCCTCCTCCTACAGCCTCGCCCCTCCGCCGCCGTCGCCCGGGGCATCACAGGGCAAAGCCCTTGTGGCGTAGCGGCGGTTTCTCTTTGGATCTCGATCTGGTTGGGAGGCGGCGCCCCTCTCTTGCCAGATCTGCGGCGGTGGCGCAGATCGACGGTGACATGGAAGTGGTGCGGCAGCGGCGGGGGAGGACGGCACCAGCAACAGCAGATCTGGCCTTGATTCATGTCGGGCTAATTCGTTGTGCTACCGATCTCAATCACCGTCGGCGGGGCACTGCTCCTAGACTTGATCTGCAACATGAGGATGTCTGGGGCGCCGGCCCTAGGCTTGGTGGTGGTGGCCTTCTTCTTCGTCGGAGTTGGTCGGCCGACTGGCTGTGCTCGCATGGTCATGCAGTGATCGGCGGCTTGGCCGGTCGGCGGCGGCGGAACTTGGCCGGTGGCAGCGGCAAAGTTCTGTCTGGATCCCGGGGTGGCGGCCCTGGAGGGTGGAGGCCGGTGAAGCTCGGGCTTCCCGCAGCGGCATGACATGGTGCAGTCCCTGTCCAAGGCGGATCTGTGACGGCGATCTGCTATGGATTGGTTCGGATCAGAGACGGCGATGAGCGCGCGGGGTCCTTCCCGGCGGCTCTTGCGTCTTGGCGAGGCGGGGTGAGAGCCCTCCTCCTAGGCTCCAGTGGTGGCACACTCAGGCGGTGCGCTAGGGGTCCCATGGTGGAACTGTTGCTGCGGTTGGTCACCGGATCTAGGCGGCTGCACAGGTTGTTGGGTGGATTTCTTGGGACGGATCCGGGTGAAAACCCGATCTTCGGTCGATGGCCGGAGCCGGTGATGAAGATGCCCTTATCATTGTTTCCTTCATGAAGGCATCATCAAGGTGAAGCTCCCAACTCCACTCAATACCTCCGGGGGAAACCCTAAATCAGCTGATTGGATGTTGGCGGCAATCATGTGTCGTAACCCCCTTGGGGGCGGCATTCTTGGAGGTGCACTCGGCTTCATGGGACCAGCGGACGGCTTCTTTGGTGGAGCGGTGCTTCATCCATACATTGATGGCGACGGATCTGGACGGCGTGGCATAGTGCAGATTCGAAGTTCGGTGTGGGAGGATGGACTCGCGTAGGAGGACGACGCTATCTGGCGTCGTGGTGGCGTCGATGGCTGAGAGACCTGGCATGGTAGATGCAACAGTACAGCTCTGAAGATGGACTCGTGGCAGGTGGCTGTAGCGGCCCCATACCCGGCAGGCGTCCTGGTTGAGGAGTGCGCCGGACCGGTAGGTGCCCCATACCAGGCAGGCGTCATGGTTGGGACCTCAGGTCTTAGATATTTAGGTTTGGCTGCGATGTCTGTTTGGTATTAGGCCCAGACTATCAGCACCCCTTCATCAACTGGATAGGTGTAGCGACAGTTGTTGCTTAGACGGTGGCTTTAGTCTTACTGTTGTATGACTTTGTAAGGTCTTGTGAGAATAATTAATAAAATGACCGCATGCATCACCCAGATGCAGAGGTCGGGGGTCATCCTCCTTTTCTAAAAAACCTCTTGCCTCTGCACCCGAAAGTGCACGCATCCCACTATTTCAAGGCTCAGCAAACCTTGTTGAAGCAAAAAAGAACCAAAGCAGTCAACACGCTAAAATTCAGCCAGGTATTACAAAGCCATTGTGTGCTCTGGCTAATGTCCATTGAGCTGTAATAAGAGGATTGTTTCCAATAGTTTGTGCTGGAATTTTGTCTATTTTGGGTCAAGCCTAATAGCAGTTTCAGAAATTCCGAATAAATCCTAGAGGCCCACGAAGCCCATTCGTGCAAGGCAAGAGGTGGAACTAAAGTTTAGTCCCACATTGCTAGTTTAGAGGGACTTGGACCTCTTTATAAGGGAGGTTCTTTTCCCACTTGTATGAGCATGAGAACAAGAGGAACATCCATGCGCGCTCCTCCTCCGCCGCCGCCCGCCTCGACACGACGTGCCGCTCCGCGAGTTGCGGGAACGAGCCGATGTCTAAATTTTTGCCACGCACTACGGGTGTATGAAAGGTCACTCGGGAGCTGGGAAGTTTTGCTATAGTGGATACTGAATACGAACGCTGCACTCTTCGGTTGCTGCCTGTTCATTTCGTCTCCCTCATTCCCTTCAGCTCCCGGCGCAGCCTCTCGCCTCCTTCAGTTGCGCCTATAAAAGGGAGGTCGCTCCTCTCATAGAGACACACCAGAAGATCCTCTTCCTCTCGCCACAAAGTTCCTGAGCACTACGCTGCTGCTACGATCTTCCCCATCCCGGCTTGCGGCGTGCACCGCAGGTCAGGACAGTAGGCCTCCAAAACTCCACCTCTTTGAGTCTTGTACGGGAGAAGGGTGACAAGGTTTTTGGGGAGCGCTCGGCGTGACTACTGACTTCTTTGTCACGGACGCCCCGAACTCCGACGACTACTTCCTCGATGTCGACAAACTCGTCGACGACATGGCGGGTGAGGACACCGACCCGAAGACCGGTGCTTCTGCTCCCGTTCCGTACGTTCTCATACTCTTTATGTTAGAGATTTTATCACAACTTCTTGCTCTAGTGGCTGTTCTAGACGTGTTTCATTCTAGTTCATATACGCAGATGCTATTTACCTTCTCTCTATCGGTTTGCATGACTTACTTTATCTCTGCTATATTAGTCATGCATTATCTAGTATTTCTGTTAATAAAATTATTTGGTAAATTGCTCATATTTCCAACAATCCAAAAACCTTATTATATGCAATTTACCCCAAGTGGTTTTGCTGCTTCCATGAGACCTCCTATGTTTGAGGGTATCCACTATAAGAGGTGGCGCGTGAGAGCCGTTCTATGGTTTCAAACCATGAGCTGCTATGATGCCACTCTTGGCAAACCTGAAGGAGAGTATGATGCTCAACAGGCACAAGCTTTTCAAAAAATTGATACTCTGTTTAAGGCTGCTCTTTTGAGTATTCTTGGTGAGAACATAGTTGATGCTTATGCATCAATTGATAATGGAAAAGATATGTGGGACACACTCGAGGCCAAATTTGGGGTCTTGGATGCTGGCACTAAGCTATACATCATCGAGCAATTCTATGATTACAGGATGACTGAATAGCGCTCCATGGTTGAGCAAGCTCATGAGATACAGTCATTTGCTAGAGAACTTGAGCACTTCAATTGTATGCTACCAGACAAGTTTATTGCCGGAGGTATCATCACTAGCTTCCTCCCACGAGGAGGAACTTTGCTACCTTACTGAAGCATAAGAGGCAGGAGTTTTCCGTTCGGATCTCATTGGTACTCTTGATGTGGAAGAAAAGGTGAGAGAAAAGGATAACCGTGCTCGAGGTATTGAGGGAGGTTCTAGTGCCAATCTGGTACAGAAGAAAAACTTCCAGTCCCACAAGTTCAAGAACAAGGGCAAGTTTGATGGTAAAGCAAAGTTTGATGGGAAGAACAAGGCTATACATCACACGAACTTCAAGAAGAAGAATGACAAGAAGAAAGGTGTTTGTCATGTGTGTGGAGATCCTGATCATTGGGCTCCTAGTTGCCCTAATCACTATGACAAGCGTCATCTTGGGAAAGGCGGCAAGACCGCTAATGTTGTCATTGGAGACACTAACATGAAGGATGCTGGGTATGGTATATTTCCCACTATTCTTTCAGTATGTTATTCTCCTGATTGGTTAATTGACACGGGTGCTAATGTGCATGTATGCGGTGATATTTCCATGTTTTCGTCTTATAAGACCCCAGGAACTTCCACCGTGCTGATGGGCAACGGTTCAAGTGCTTCTGTTCATGGTGTTGGCATGGTCGATCTGAAGTTTACTTCGGGGAAGATCGTGCGGCTGAAGAACGTGCATTATGTCCCCTCCGTCAATAAAAATCTTGTTAGCGGATCTCTTCTGTGTAGAGATGGCTACAAGCTTGTCTTTGAGTCGAATAAATTTGTAATATCTAAGTATGGAACCTTTGTTGGTAAAGGCTATGAGTCAGGAGGCCTGTTTCATTTATCCTTATCAGACGTTTGCAACAAAGTTGTTAATCATATTTGGAACAATAGTGAATCAAATGTGTGTCATTCACGTCTCTGTCATCTTAACTTTGGTTGCATGTCGCGACTAGCGAAGTTAAACTTAATCCCTAGTTTCACCACTCTCAAGGGATCTAAGTGTCAAGTGTGTGTGTGCAAGCTAAGCAACCTCGTAAGTCTCATGTGACTGCGGAAATGAGAAATCTTGCACCACTAGAGCTCATACACTCAGATTTATGGGAAATGAATGGTGTTTTAACAAAAGGTGGAAAGAAGTACTTTACGATGTTAATTGATGACTCCACTAGATATTGTCATGTGTATCTTCTGAAATCTAAGGATGAGGCTTTGAACTATTTCAAGATCTATAAAGCTGAAGCGGAAAACCAACTTGCTCTAAAGATCAAGAGGCTTAGGTCCGATCGTGGTGGAGAGTATTTATCAAATGAATTTGATTCCTTTTGTGCGGAACATGGTATAATCCATGAGAGGACGCCTCCCTATTCACCTCAATCAAATGGGGTGGCCGAAAGAAAGAACCGTACTCTAACTGATTTGGTTAACGCCATGTTAGACACATCAGGTGTCTCCAAGGCATGGTGGGGGGAGGCGATATTGACGGCAAGTCATGTCCTAAACCGAGTTCCCACAAAGAACAAAGAGATAACTCCATTCGAGGAATGGGAGAAGAAAATGTTAAAGCTCTCTTATCTACGAACATGGGGTTGTTTGGCGAAAGTCAATGTGCCAATTCCAAAGAAGCGGAAGCTTGGACCAAAGACTGTGAATTGTTTTCTTGGCATATAATTTTCATAGCATTGGTTATAGATTTTTGGTTGTAAACTCTGAGGTACCTGACATGCATGTCGGTACGATTATGGAGTCAAATGATGCGACTTTCTTTGAAGATATATTTCCCATGACGGATATGGATACCTCATCTAATGAGGAGATGCCTAGTTCATCGACTCAGGAACCAGTTACAACTACGGAACCTGCCATTTCGATGGAACACTTTGAAAATCATGCGGAGGAGAACAATGAAGTTCCTACTAGGAGCAAGAGACAGAGGACTGCAAAGTCTTTTGGTGATGATTTTCTTGTGTATCTCATAGATGACACTCCCAGTTCTATTTTAGAGGCCTATGCATATGAGGATACTGACTACTGGAAGGAAGCGGTCCGTAGTGAGATGGATTCCATCTTGGCAAATGAAACTTGGGAGATAACTGATCGTCCTTATGGGTGCAAACCTATAGGATGCAAATTTCAAGAAGAAGCTTGGGCCTGATGGTACTATTAAGAAGTACAAGGCTCAGCTCGTGGCTAAGGGTTATACCCAAAAGGAAGGTGAAGACTTCTTTGATACCAACTCACCTGTGGCGCGACTGACCATTATTCGAGTACTACTTTCACTAGCTGCCTCACATGGTCTTCTTGTTCATCAGATGGATGTTAAGACTGCTTTCCTAAATGGAGAGTTGGAAGAGGAAATTTATATGGAACAACTAGATGGGTTTGTAGTAGATGGTCAGGAAGGAAAAGTGTGCAAGTTGCTGAAGTCTTTGTATGGACTTAAGCAAGCACCCAAGAAGTGGCATGAGAAGTTTGTAAGAACTTTAACAGCCGCAGGCTTTGTTGTAAATGAAGCTGATAAATGTGTGTACTATCGCCATGGTGGGGGTGAGGGAGTTATCCTTTGCTTGTATGTTGATGACATACTTATTTTCAGAACAAAATCTAAAGGTTATTAAGGAGGTCAAGGATTTCCTATCTCGTTGCTTTGAAATGAAGGATTTAGGAGTGGTTGATTTCATTCTGAACATCAAGTTGTTGAGAGACGATGATGGTGGGATTACATTGCTTCAATCTCACTATGTGGAAAAGATCTTGAGTCGTTTTGGCTACAGTGACTGCAAGCCCTCTCCAACACCATATGATGCTAGTGTGTTGCTTCGAAAGAATTGAAGAATTGCTAGAGACCAATTGAAATATTCTTAGATTATTGGCTCGCTTATGTATTTAACCAATGCTACAAGACCTGACATCTCTTTTGTTGTTAGCAAACTGAGCTGGTTTGTCTCAAAACCAGGAGATGTGCATTGGAAAGCTCTAGAGAGAGTTTTGCATTATTTGAAAGGCACTATGAATTATGGAATTCACTACACTAGGCAACCAAAGGTGCTTGAAGGGTATAGTGACTCAAACTGGATCTCTGATGCTGATGAGATAAAGGCCACGAGCGGACATGTATTCACTCATGGGGGTGTTGTTGTTTCTTGGAAGTCTTGCAAGTAGACCATCTTAACGAGGTCAACAATGAAAGCAGAACTCACATCACTAGATACAACTACGTCGAAGCAGATTGGCTTCGCCGGCTCTTGAATGACTTGTCGGTTGTTGAGGAACATGTACCGGGTATCCTTATGAACTGCGACAATCAAACTGTGATCACGAAAGTGAGCAGCTCAAAGGATAACATGAAGTCATCAAGACACGTTCAGAGAAGGTTAAAGTCTATCAGAAAAATGAGAAACTCCGGAGTTATTGCATTGGATTATATACAAACGTCTAAAAAGCTGGCGGATCCTTTTACTAAGGGTCTATCACGTAATGTAATATATAATGCATCGAGAGAGATGGGTATGAGACCCACAATATAAGTTGTTCACAGTGGTAACCTATTCTTTGTGATCGAAGATCCCATGAATTAGATGTGGAAGACAAGCTATTGGTCAACTGAGAGGAGAGTATCCTTACTGTTAACAATACCACTCCATGAAGATGCAATACTCTCCTAATCTGCATGGCAGGTTGATGTATATCTTAATGTGTTCTAAGTGGCTCTTTTAAGCAGAGATTTTGTCCTGCAGAACATCTTTTGAAGACCACACCTATATGAGTCTGATTGTTAAATGATGCAATCTATGAGAGTAGGGTTCTCTCTAGTAAACTCATGAAAGGTCTCGGAGTATGACGCATAAGCTCCACCCACGGGGAAGACCCACGGTAGCTGTTGGGGATTTGACTATTAGGTATGACCCGCCCAGGAGGGGCCGGGTTATACCTATGGCGGTTCGTCAATACGAAGCCCATGAGGATATTGAAGATGGCAGTTCATGAAGCAAGGGTCCAAGGCCCAAGGGCGACTTAAGGCCCATAGGGGTAAACCGCCATATGTGTATGACTTATATTGTAAGGCAAGTATATTTAGTCACCGAGCCAGACACATTGTCTATGAGCCGGCCGGGACTCCATGAGCCGCTGGGCATCAACCTGTGTATATAAAGGGACGACCTGGCAGCGGTTCAGGGCAAGAAACAAGAGATCGAAAGCTAGGTCAAGCGTATTCTCTCCCTGGTAATCGAGACATAAGCAATACCACCTCAAACTGGATTAGGCCTTTACCTTCACCGCAAGGGGCTGAACCAGTATAAACTCTTTGTGTCCTTTGTCCCGTTTAACCCCTTTAAGCTAACCTAGTTGCGATGGCTCCAGGACTAAGTCCTCACACTATGACATCTGCCGTGACTATTCCACGATAGTTGGTGCCCACCGTGGGGCCAGCGCACGGTGGTTTTGAGTTCTTGAAGGGCAGCTTTGAAGGGATCAAGGGATACGCTGTGGGTCGGATGACCAAGAGTCGTCGCGGCAAGCTCTACATCGATGATGCAGGCTGGGCCCCCAAGGCCTGCTCAATTGAGTACGGGTACCGGGTCCCCTTCGGCGGAATTCATGTCTTCATCGACAAGATCGGCGAGCCGGGCCCTGAGCCGGACATCTGCACGACATCATTGAGACGGCTCAGCGTGTACGACCTGCCTGAGTTCAGCCCGCCATGAAACGTGCCTTCGTGGGATTCATCCATGGGGCGGAATTTGAGGACCGATCCATGTCTGGTGGTGAGACGGCCATCTATTCTGACGGTGAGTCATCCACGGGTGAGACTACTTCATTGTATCAACTCCAAGATGGCAGGCTTGGGGGCTGTTCCAATGGCGACAGTATTCCAGACCCCTATGGGCTGCCGAACAGGGTTGCAATCTTCATGGCCGGTACACAGCCTGGGCAGAATTCTTCGACTGCAGCAGCGATGGTTTCTGGGTCAGCAGCGGCGATGGCAACTGGGGCAGGAGGCCCTGTGCGCCCGCCGGCTCAGGTTTTGACTGATTTGCTGGATAATCTGACAACCTTGTTAACAACAGAGGTTAACCCGGCGAATCAAGATCAGCATAACACGGAAATTGCAAAACTGTGTGACAAGGTAGCGCAAGCTAAGGAAGACCTAGCGGCAGAGAACGCTAGGATGACTGCAGAGCGAGCCGTTTTGGATGCTCAAGCGCAACGGATCCAGGCTAATTCCTTCCGGCTCTCGTTGGACCAGAACGCTTCAAACTAAATCATGAGGAGAAGGCACCGGAGTCGTCTCCCGCCGGTTTACGAGGCAAGGAACCTCTTTTGCACGCCTGGAGCAGGGACTAGTAACCAACCAGAGATAAATCGGGTTGAAGCGCCCGGGGCTGGAGCACCGGCTCAAGCGCGCACGACGGAACCACCTTGTCTGAATAACACTCCGCCTCAGCATGTGTCGACACCACCGGGTCATTATTCCAACCCTTTGGATAATATGATTGCTGCGGCGACACGGTTAGCGGCTCTCCCAGTTGAAGGTGATTCTCCGGCAGCGGTTGAGATGCGGAAGGCTAGGGAGCTTCTCCAAACAGCATTGGTACAACAGGAGGCATATTCTTATAGTCGAGAGAGGATTCATTCGACCCCTCGCCCAAGCCGGAGTTATAGCAGACACATGGACTCACCGGCCGTTTCAAGCAATGACCAGCGTCGTAACCAGCCACGAGGGCATGACCCGGCGCGTGATGGTGCTCATGATTTGGTCGATCAGGACATGGTACGTCGAGAGGCTGAGCAGGCGGCTTAGCAGGCGGCTCATCAACATATTTCGGTTTATCCAACGACTTCGGTGGAGGCAGCGTGACCTCTAGAACCACAGGTATACCATGTTTAGTGCTGGCTCTACGGAATGAGCGGCTGCCCAAGGATTTCAAAGGACCTCATAAGGTGCCTAACTACACAGCCGACATACCCCCTGAGGCGTGGATTGAGAGTTATGAGATGGCCATGAAACTGTTAGAGGTCAGCGATGCTACGTGTGCCAAATACTTCACCATGATGCTGGATGGGATGGCCCGTACTTGGTTAAAAGGGTTGCCTGCCAATTCCATCGGGTCATGGGATGAGCTAAAAGCCCGGTTTATCCAGAACTTTAAAGATACGTGCAAGCAGCCCATGTCAATTGTGGATTTGGATGCTTGCGCCCAAGAAGAGGGATAATCAACGACCCATTGGGTGCACCGGGTCAAGGCTATCCTGCACTCATCGAATAACATCAACGCCAGTTCAGCAGTCCTAATGTTGGAGAAAAATTGCCGTTTTTGCCCCTTAAACGGAAGCTAGCGCGGCTCAAGCGCCATTGCAATGATATGGGAGAGCTGATGGCGGCTCTAATTAAATATGCATACTCTGATAGTACCAAGGACCCCGAGTCTGATGATGAGAAGCCGGGAAAGGGAAAGAAGAGTGGCAACACCAAGGGTCAGCAGCATAACCCGGCTTGTCAGGGGGTCAATGGTAAGCGCAAGGCTGATGGTAATTCAGATTTTGTGGCCAATACTAATACATAGAATAATGGTCAGCGTCGTAAGGGGAGGCCACCTCCTCGGACAGGTGGATCAGGTCTCAATCTTGAGCAATTGCTGAATCAGCCCTGCCCAAAGCATGGCACGAAGGAAAGGCCGTCCAGTCACCTTTCGAACGATTGTCAAATTATGAGGGAGTTCAAAAATTCCGATTTATTCCAGAACAATCATGGGCCAGGCGGCGGCTCAGGTTCTGGTGGTGGCGGTTCTCATGGCCTGGGTTACGGTGGTGGTGGTTCTAGTTCCGACTTTCAGGGTCACCAAAACCATCAAGGTAATCAGGGTGGTTACAATCAACAATCCGATCAGGGGGGTCAGCAGCAGCAGCAGTCTGGATATCAAAGCCATCTGAAGCAGTTGAATAGAGGGAAGTACCACGTCTTCACCACAAGTTTATGCAAGCTCCATAAAAGGGCAATGAATGCCGTTGAGCCGGCAGTTCCCCATTACTTGCACTACAAAAAATACACTTCCGTGATGATACGTGTTTGTCACAGTAGGTCGCGTTTTTTGTCATGCATGTACATCCATGACAAATTTATGACAGAATCAAGATAGTCATACCTGTGCTGTCGTAGAAGTGTTCCATGACATTACCAAAATTATCATCACGGAAGTGTCCACTTCCATGACGATAAATCGCGCGTCACAGAAGTGCTTTCGTCAAGGGTGACCGACACGTGGCATCCACCGTAACAGAACGCCGTTAAGCTATCGGGTCGGGTTTTGGATCTGATAACCCGTTAACAACCCCGACCAATGGGGATTTTCCACGTGTAAAATCATCATTGGCTGGAGGAAACACGTGTCGGCTCACCGTTGGGACAGATGTCATCCACTCATTGGACGGAAGACGCCTATGGTACGTCGACACGTGGCACGGCCCAACAGAGGCCCATTCCTGTGAAAAGGCCGGCCCAGTAAAAATTAGCAGGCCAGCCCATATAAGGCCTACTTGTGTCAGGTCCATTTAAGCCCACGGCCCATACGAGATGAGCCAATTCGGCGCGTCAACGTCCCGTTAAAGATTTGACACCATTGCAGCCCATCGTCAGTTCGAGCCCGTTAACAGCCCGCTATATATTTGGGCTCAATATCGGCCCGATGAGATTTTGGCATGTTAACGGCCCGTTTAATGGATGGGCCAATTTTCAGGATGTACATGTTTCGGCCTTTTAGAGACCCATTTAAATGTTGGGCTAGTTTCTGGCCCGATGTGTCTTTCAGCCCGTTGACGGCCCATAAATCTGATGGGCCATTTGTTGTCGGACCTGAGTTTCGGCCTTTTAGCGGCCCATTTAAGTGTTGGGCCAATTTTCTGGCCCGGTGTCACTTTCAGCCTGTTGACGACCCATAAATCAGTTGGGCCATTTTTAGTTGGACCTGAGTTTTGGCCTTTTAGCGACATTTAAGTGTTGGGCCAATTCCCGGCCCTGTGTGACTTTCGGCCTGTTAACGGACCATAAATGAGTTGGGCCATTTGTAGTCGGACCTTAGTTTTGGCCTTTTAACGGCCCATGCCCTTCATGGTCCAATACCAGCCCGGTTTCTCTTTCGGCCTGCTAAGGCCCACAACACAGTTGGGCCATTTACAATACGACCTGACTTTCGGCCTCTTAGCGGCCCATGGTATTCATGTTCCAGTACAAGCCCGCTGTCTCTTTCGGCCTGCTAAAGGCCTACAGTATAGTTGCGCCATATGTAGCCCAAACTTAGTAACGGCCTGTTAATGGCCCGTGAAATAAACTAGGGACACCTGTTGCCCGCTTCGATGTCGGCCTGTTAACGACCTGGGAGGTAAGAGGGCCGACCATTGACTTTCAGCCTAGTAACGGCCCATTAACTTAATGGGCCCACTAAAGTCTGTACATGTCTTTAGGCCAAATTAGTTAATTTGAGCCCATTACGACGAGAAATTATGCACAGCACCAAAACCGATCACGCAAAGGTACGACATACAGGGAATAACGCTGCACATCCAGCATATATTACAGGAAATTACATCCACTGGGCAATCAAAGATTGATGCCAGTGCAAATAAATGAGCAGAACCTAACCATCTACAACGTCAAAATTTGCAACCTCAGCACAGATGACGCCCATAAGCATGTGGGCAAGTTCTTTCTGCTTTGCTACACTGTCTCTGAAAACATTGATCAGTTGTTGTGTCGCACGACTCTGCACCTCTGATTCATCCACCATTTCCATCATTACTTCAGCCATTAATTGGTTCACAAACATACATTTATTCCGTTGCATTCCAGGCAGAGGATACTGAACAGATTCAGATGGCGATTTTGGCAGGCTTGTATTATTGATAGTGGAGAGTGTCTCGACCACTTCATCATAACATAAATTAGGACGGGAACCAAACAGATTAATCATGAGTTATTGCCATATTACCTAGCCTAGATTTACTGGAAAGAAACAATGGGGTTGCGTTGCTGTTTTCAGAGTTTGTCTTATTATCTTTAGCAGCCTGCACAAAATTAACACACTAGCATTGCTATCATTGGCCAAGTCAGATAATAGGAAAGCAACATTGACACAACGAACGTTTGGGCAAGTAGCCTACACCAAATTAACACAATATGGCACAACTATCATCAGCCAGGTAAGGTAGTACGAAAGCAACATTGACACAATGAATGAATGGGCAACCAGAGAAGCACTACAATTCAGTAATGTGCGTGATATGAGATAGTACATTAATGCAACTCAGTATGCAAAACTACCAGGCAGTTTCCTTACAAAAATCAACATTGGCGCCTTTAACATTTTGCTACAACTAATTTTAGATCAGATAAAGAGATTCATGCCGATTAACAAAATACATGTTGATGTAAAAATACAGTGATATACAACAGGTACTTACATCAGCATTGGAGCACAGAGAATTCCCGCAAGATATTTTCCTCGAATACGATCCCAATGGAGGAAGTCTTCTATCGTTTAACCTTATTTTCTAAAAGAGAGATGGGTAAGAAACATGTAGAAAATATGATCAGAATGCTATCAAATTTCATGACGCGAGGATACGCACACGCTTCTTAGAATGGAGTTGACATTCTTTTGCTAGACTGGAGATGACTAGTTCTTTGGCCACTGGAATCTGCTTATTATCAGTGGGAGTTGGGTTTCTTTGTGCTGGAGTAGTATCTATGAAAAATGGAGTTGGTTTATTATCTCCTGGCGTTTGGATCTTTTGCAAAGACCTGGTTTGTAACCCTTCAGATTCTAACAGAGCCGTCTTCCCCTTGCATGCCTTATATAGAAGAATGGTGATTTAGTTATAAAACATGCTACAACAGAGATGGAATAGGTACTGAAGAATAGAAAGGCATGACATATTGGCATGTATTCCCTCCATCCGGAAATAAATGGACGGGTCGAGGCGTATTTCAGTTCTAGATACATCCAGCTTTATCCATTTCTGCGACATTTAATCCGTACGGAGGGAGTATGATGTAAGAGCTAGGGATACGACATGACAACACAGTAAAAACACATTGAAAAGCCCATTGCAGAACCAAAGTATTCAAACCCACTAATATGAGATAGTACACTCATGCAGCTCAGGATGCAAAACTACCAGACAGTTTTCCTTACAAAAATCAACATTGTGGCCTTTAATCATACATTTTGCTACAACTAAATTTAGATCAGATAAAGGTTGGATTCACGCTGATTAACAAAATACATGCTGATGTAAAAATATAGTGATATACAATAGGTACTTACATCTACATTGGAGCACAGAGAATTCCTGCAAGAATCTTTCATCATAAATGATACCATTGCAGAAATTCTTCTATCTGTTAAGCTTATTTTCTAAAAGAGAGATGGGTAAGAAACATGTAGAAAATATGATCAGCATGCTATAAAATTTCATGATGCAAGGATACGCACATGCTTCTTAGAATTGAGTTGACATATTTTTGCTCGACTGGAGCGGACTAGTTCATTGGCCACTGGAATTTGCTTATTATCAGTAGGAGTTGGGTTTCTCTGTGCTGGAGCAGTATCTATAAAAACTGGAGTTGGTTTATTATCTCCTGGCGTTTGGATCTTTTGCAAAGGCCTTGTTTGTAACCCTTTAGATTCTAACATAGTCGTCTTCCCCTTGCACGCCTTGTATAGAAGAATGGTGCATTAATTATAAAACATGCGATAGCAGAGAGATGGAATAGGTACTGAAGAATAGAAAGGCATGACATATTGACATGTATTCCCTCCATCCGGAAAAAATGGATGAGTCTAGGCGTATTTCAGTTCTAGATACATCCTTTTTTATCCATTTCGGCAACATGTAATCCGGACGGAGGGAGTATGGTGTAAGAGCTAGGGATACGACAGGACAACACAGCAAAAAAAACTAGTTGAATGTAAAACTATATGCTAGCGGAATATGTACAGAAATAACTAAGGCAACATACACGTGTATGATTGGGAAAATAAGATGGCATTGCAACAAAGCACTAGAACAGCACTTCAATGTAAAAAAAACATGGTATGGCAGACAGATGAAGTACATACTGATGAATAACAATGCATAAGATATTCAAAAGCATGATGTCCAAATTAAGCAGATGGCATTGCGATAGAGTAGAATGACAATACTTGAATTTGAAAACATGTTATCATGAATGGAATAGGTACTGAAAAACAGGAAGGCATGACATATTTACATGCATGATCAGCATGCTAAGCACATGGCATTGCAACAGAGTAGATACACTGCAGGACATTATATGCATGTTGTACCCGTATCATAGGCCAAGTTAGAGCAAGGACCTTGTGGGGTGAAGAGGATTCATCATCTTTCTGCAAGTCTTCTGAAGAACTGCCTTTACATGTTCCATCATATTGGGTATCATTGACATCAAGTTTATTGGCCTTTACATTGCTCCGTGAGGTTCTTGTGGATATATCAGTGTGTGCAATTATATCTGACATGCATGGAAGACAACTAGTAGTTAGATTTATGTAAATGAGTGCCTGTAGGAGACGACATAAATAGTAGGACTGGGGTTAACTAGAATCAACACGTCTCATAAACTAAAGGGAGAACACAGATGAAAGCTACAGAATATGTATCATTTGTACTTGAGATTAACTAGATGGCACACAAAAGTATTAAAGAACAACATAGGTAATACTAGAAGTGGTATAATACTATAATCACCAGCCTGTGGGATAGCATTGGCTGAAGGATGATAACTATGGAATAACGTTACCTAAAGAACAAGTATCTTAGCTGAACTATGGAACAGTGTGAACTCCTGAACAAGACTCGTAAGAGATCAGCATGAATATACAGTGAAATGTGATGATCTATTTTCCATGCTTAGATGAATAACAAAGCCATAAATGTTGCACACAAGTAAGATGAGGGTACAATCTATCTGGCTACCATCCATAGGAGTGAGCATCATGTGCTGACTTGTCGATGGCCCTGCAGTTGTTGTGGCTATCCATGTCGGGCACACGCATTCGATGCAGGGAACTGTTGAGTGGGGACTGTAGCTCCCTTCTGGTGTATGCTTCCCTTGTTGGAGCAGCTGCGGTGAGTCGGAAGACGGTGTGTCTGAAGATGTAGATAACGCATAATGTTGAGAATGACATATCTCTTTGATCCGAAGAAATACACTAAGAGATCAACAGCAAGGTACGAGAGTGGTCACACGTCTCTTCACTGAAGACTAAATTGGGGTCACTTGATTTTATTTTATTTTGGTACTGTCCGATCTACGCCGGATGGCTTGATGGCCGTCTTGTGCCTCCCGGCTGACACTGTTCGGAATCTTCCCCGAAGAGCCAACGACCAACGGCAGAGCAGCCTGCCTCCTCTGTCTGTGGCCCCGTCCAAAACTCCGCTCCCCGCCCCACCGCACTGTCGTGGTTGTGCCGCCCCCGGGCCAATCCACAAAGACTCCCCATCATCCAGATTCGGCGGCGGCAGTACCTTCAACCCACACAACTCTAAAAGATAGCCATATAAGCGCTGCTTCCGCGGCGAACTTGCGGCCCCGCACCCTTATGTTATACACCAGCCAACTGGCAGCCTAGGAGCTCCGCCGCCTCGAGGGGTGCTGCTTCCCATTGGGAATCGATTGGCCCAGAATAAAAATTCAGACAACTGACGCCTAAATAAAGTGATTTCAGATGAGGGTGCAACCTATCTGGTGGCATGGTGAAGTAGGCAGGTCCAGCTGCCGAGTCGGTGAGGCCGGCGCAGTTGCGGTGGCGACCGGCGGCAGGGAAAGAGCGATGTCGCCACGGTCGACGGCTACGCGGAAGCAGCGCCAGGTCTCTGGACGGATCCGAAGTTGGAGTTGCTCCAGTGCCTTGAACAACGGCGGGGGTGAATCGGCTCCAGTACGGTTCACGCGGCCGTCGTCGAGGCAGCACCAGTAGCACGGAGTAAGAGGCACACGGCCCAGTGCACGACGACAATTGGACAGCGTCTCCGGCATTGGGGAGGAGGGCAGCTGTGAAATTGGTGCGGTGGGGGTGCCATGGAGGTGGGGCTGAGGTTTCGCGGCTCCGGAGAAGGGAGCTT
>NC_041383.1:275891828-275917949 GCF_002162155.2 Triticum dicoccoides
GGAGGGGAGTGGAACCATGTCTTACGGACGCATTTGTCTGAAATGAGAGGGGGAGTTACAGTTCTACCCTTGCATATAGGCTTCTCGGCTTGGGTCTGTGTACTGAGGGTCGGGGATAGTAGAGTAACTTTGCTTCTCCCCAAATAGTGGGCGGGAGCGATTTCGGGCGAGGAGGGCGTGTTTTGAACTATAGTGGGCGTGAGCGAATTCGGGCGAGGAGAGCGTGTTTTGAAATAGTGGGCGCGAGCTATTTCGGGCAAGGAGAGCGTGTTTTGCCGACCATGGTTTATGAATTATTCGGCACATGTCATTTCGGTCGAGGAGAAGGCGCGCTTGGATGAAGTTACGAACCTACCCTCGATGTACAACGGGCCAATTGATGCGTGTCCCACATAGGACGGTAATTTCGCGTCTCCCATTTATTTGCTCGGGTGAATTCCACCGAGCAGAGAGGATGTTTAACGGTTCACTCAAATTTTGGGAGAACGAGCATCCACGTCTACCTTACCAAGTCGATTCGAATCAAATTTTGAAATATTAGCTTGCCACTTCTTTTTTAGATGGAGAGATGATGCTCGGGTGTAATGTGTTTTTACATGCTCGTTGCTAGCGATTTACTATATGACAAATAGTTGACCCACTCAAAAACGCAAATCAAACCCAAAATGAAATATCTCGATTCAATGAACTAGCTTGTTTAGTAGGTCAAAATAGTGAACTAAATCCAAAATTGAACACCTCAATCAAGTAGCATGTTGTACAGTATTATAGTACTCCATGAACATGTTGAAAGTCAAATTAATGAACTTGTTTGATATACGCATATATCCGTTCATGTGTGGATTGCAGACAACATGTTCTCCAATTTAAATATTTGAATTCAAGTTTATATCGAATCATGGTTTATATCAGTCTTTGATGCATAAAACGCGACCTCCCCCTCTCCCGGACTCCTGTTCTCTCTCTCTCTCTCTCACACACACACACACACACACTCGCCGACAATCTTCAATTCTGTCGCACGCATCCGACACAAAAACCTTGTTGGTCCCTCTCCCTTTCTCTCTCTCTCTATCTCTCTCTCTCTCTCTCTGTGTGTGTGGGGGGGGGAGGGTCTTTCTAGTCCGCATTCATATATACACCATCTATAGGTCTCTCTCGCACACTATGTATGATACTCTAGCTAGTCCAAGCTAGATATCTTGGGTGCACTCATCGTACGCACACAAATTCCTTGGCTCTTTGCCCGTAACTCTCTCACGCACCACTATGTCATCTCGGAGCTCTTCCCCCCTCTCTCAAACTCTCCATCCACCCGGGTCACACATACACATGCATATCTCACTCGCACTCGATAGGCCCATCTAAAACTCTATCTCTCTCCATCGTTCTCTCTCCATCTCACACGCACACACACACACAATCTCATGCCCAGCTAGCCAAGTATGATGGTCTCTCACTCAATTGTAGGCACGCGCAGTCCCCCTATATGTATATGACTAGCTAATCTTAGTCTCCATCACAAACATGTGCATGGTCTATCTCGATTTCTCTCGGGGCATCTTTCTATCGCGCACGCACTCCCTCGATCTCCCACCCATATAGTCCCCTCACGATCTCGAGGGGATCTCTCTATCACAAACACACCCTCTCTCCCTCCCCATGCGTCCATGCCATCCATGTGTCCCTCTCGACCTTTTTTCCTTGTTGGCCAGACCTCTATTGGACATGTGCTACAGGGGTGTCTCTCTCCGTTGCAAACAATCACACACTAGCTATCTTCGTGTATCTCCTCGCCTCGCTTTTCCATCTCGGAGATGCATGTGTGATATGTTCGCATAAGAAATGAAAAAACACACTCTCTCTCTCTAATTTATCGTTTGTTGTCACTTTCTCTTTCACACACATACTATTTTTGCACACTTACTCATTCTCCTTCACACGCACTTGATCTGTCTCGACTGAGGCACTCACCTCCGTCCATAGCACATACATTTATTGAAAAGTCAAACATCACAAAGTTTGACCATGTACGTGGAGAAAAAGAATTACATCTAGTACGGCAAACATATACCATTAGATTCATCATGAGATGTAGTTTTGTCTGATGTATCTTTGGTATTGTAGATATAAATAACATTTGCGTAAATCTGATCAAAGTTTCCAAAGTTTGACTTCTAAAATTTTTACATGCACTGCATTATCGAGCGGATGGAATATCTCTTTCCCCCTCTCAGCTATCTGACGCACCACTCAGCCTTATCGGGGCTCCTCAATCTCTCTCAAACTTTATTGGTCAGTTTGGTTTGTGACCTGACCCTCATGCCTTGATGGTCGGTACTGCCTGGTGTGGATGTGAGATGTAAAATATTTCTGCCTGGCCAGGCTTGTGTGGTGCCGAAGCGTTTGGTTCATGCCTGGGCCAGGCAAAGCATCAACGTCCCATCAATCAATCCATGCATCAATTATTTAATGCTAATATCCATCCATGTTGCTGTTAGCCTCATGGCCGCATGACCAAGCACGGCCAACCATTCGAAATCGGTCGCTTGGGCCAGGCTACTTGCAGTGTCTGGAGTTCAGCCAGGCTAATTAAAGTGCAAGGGAACCCAGCCCAGGCGGGCTTTCTTTTTCACAGGGTAGCAACCAAACAAGCGTGCATGAAATCCAGCCACAACCCCAGGCCACGCAAAAGATGCTCACGACGCAAGCCAAACGAGCCTTATATCTCCCTGATTCACACATACACATGTCTCGCTCGCGCTGTACATATAGACCCATCCAACACTCTCCGCCCTTGTTCTCTCTCCATGTGACACGCACCCCCCTAAGTACCATAATCCCTCACTCCATCATAGGCTCTATTTGTATCCATGTGTTAGAGTTAGTTTGGGTTAGTTTGGAGTCAACTAGCCCAAAAAGATCCAAACAGGAGGGTTAGTTTAGGTTAGATGCATCTAACCCATCCAAGAGGTGCTTATTTGGGTTAGTTCTTCTCGGGACCACTAATAAACACTTTTTTCTCTCGCTCTCCCCGCAACAGATCCCTCCCCACTTCCTCGAAGCTTCTCGTCCTCTCCCTCTCTCCCTCTCGCACCGCCCGTGAAGGTGCCTCGCCGTATCCACGCTCCATCTAACCCTGCCATCCAAACACCTCTTTACTTAGAGTTAGTTCAGGGTTAGAATCTAACTCTAACCTCTAACTGAGTTAGAGTATCCAAACAGGGCCATAGGCGCAACCACTCCCCCCTCCTAAGTATGATTATCTCTTACTAGCCATCAGGAACACACGTATTGTCTCCTTCCATCCATACGTCTATCTCGATATCTCTCGGGGCATCTTCTATCACACACACACCTTGTCACTCGATCTCCCACCCATGTAGTCCCATCACGATCTCCAGGGGATCTCTCTATGACAGACACACACTCTCTCCTCCCCATGTTTGCATTTTCTCCGTACGTCTCTCTCGACCTCTCTCCCTTGTTTGTCAGACCCCTCTTGGCCACGTTCTAGGGGTCTTCCTCTCTCGGTTCCAAACAACCACACACTATCTCCTCACCTTGCCTCCGTTGTCGAAGATGCATGTGTGATATGTTTGCATAAGACACGCACACTTTTTCTCCACTTTTATCGTGTGTTGTCCATGTCTCTTTCACACACGCACACACGCTTTTTTCACTCTCTCTCTCTCTCTCTCTCTCTCTCTCTCTCTCTCTCTCTCTCTCTCGTCAGGAACTCTGTCACGTCCATAAGCATATGGATGTTTTGAAAAGTCAAACCTCAGAAAAGTTTGACTAGGTATATGTGGAGAAAAACATTTACATCTGGAACGATCATTAGATTCATCACAACATGTACTTACTTCATACTATCATTTATCTTTGGTATTGCCGATTTAAGTAATTTCTTTATAAACTTGGTCAAAGTTTCAAAAGTTTGAATTTAAAAAAATGTAGTAACTACATTATCGAACGGAGGGAGTAGCTCTTTCTCTCTCTCTCTGCTATCTCTCACGGGCCTCCCCTCTCACTCGAACTCTCTATACCGACGAATTATACGCTCACTGCGTCAGCGTATATGTCACATCCCCAGTTCAGGCCTTGCTTGTCTTTGCTTTATCATCCATGCATCATGTATAAATTTATTGGAAACTTGAAATAGGGATGCTTAAACCCTAGCACCAAATGAATTCAACTAGGGTCAAAATAAAATCTTTTTCATTGAACTCAAAATGCCCTCTAAAAATGTTCAACATTTCTGGTTTGAGGTGAAAGCATCTACCAAAAATGGTTTATATTTTTGCAGGACATATTGGGCTCTGAATTAAATCATACTCTATTTGCATTTGGGCATTTGAATGCTATAAAATATTTTAAATGCTCAAATAATCATAAACAAAAATGTTTGCTGTTGGATATATTCTAAACAGTAGCCATGATTAGTTTCATGATTTTTGGATCTGTTTAAGTATTTTTAATAAAGCCACAAACTTACAGAAAAAAATAGAAAACAGAA
The DNA here is from genome assembly GCF_002162155.2 of Triticum dicoccoides. Taxonomy (NCBI): domain Eukaryota; kingdom Viridiplantae; phylum Streptophyta; class Magnoliopsida; order Poales; family Poaceae; genus Triticum; species Triticum dicoccoides. The sequence continues at coordinate 275,896,348 of NC_041383.1, forward strand.
CTTAAAGCAGAGAGCAGAGGACTTACCTGGCCGCAGCCCACCTGGCAGGCCCAGCACTGTGCTGGCCCATGCCAGCCAGCTGCTTCGTCCTCGCCAGGCAGGCACAGAGGTGACGCCGACGAGCGCGAGCTCGCCACGACGCCACCTGCTTGCCGCCCGCGCCCCTGGACACCTGGGTGAGCTCCACGTCGTCGCCCCGACGCTGTGGACACCTCACTCGCCCCCCTGCCTCTCTCCCTCACTCTCTCCCACGATGGCCGACGCTGCCGTAGTCGCACCGTCGCCATAGCCGTGCCCTCCGTCGTCTCCATGCCACGCCACCATGTCAAGGAGCTCTACCGCCCTCCTCTCCATCGAGTAGACCGAGCCCCGAGCGCTCGCTCACCCTGGAGTTACCGCCTCGTCCTCGTCTTCGCCGAGCACTGCCGCAGATCCCTTTCCCCGTCGCCGCCGCATCAGCTCGTCCCCGACCTCGCCGACTGCTCCGACGTGATCGCCGTGAGCTTATCCACCTCCCCATCCTCTCTGTTCTCTCTCTCGTGCACCGTAGCGACTGCACGAAGCATCACCGGACGCGCCACCGCCGAGCTCATCACCGACGTGACTCTGGCACCACCATGACCAACGCACTCACCGAACTCGCAGGAACCCGTAGCACCACTCCACACGCCTCGCCGTGCCCACTAGCGCCGTGTTCGACCTCGGCCGAACTCCGGAGACCACCAAGGTCGTCGCCGGCAACGTTTCCGGCCACCCCGAGCCCAACCACCGCCACCAAACGCTGCGGCTTGCTCCCAGCTACCCGTAGATGGTCTCCGCCGACCATTTGGTCGCTGGAGCGCGAATTTGCACTTCCTCCGCCGTGTCTGGCCTCGCCGGCGGCTAAACGCCGGCGGGTTTGACCCGTTGACCTTGACCGGGTGGGCCCAGGTTGACTCCCCTGAGTCTATGACAAGTGGGGCCCGCTCTGCTAATTAATTTAGGTTAGCACTAACTAATATTAGTTAGTTAAACTAACTACTGACACGCAGGGCCCACAGGTCAGTTTGACCTGGACCAGCCCCGTTGACCGCTGATGTCACCCTGATGCACTGCTGATGCAATAAAGCATTTATTGGATTTATTCTTATATAGGAAATTCCAGAAAATAACCAGAACTTCTAAAAATCATAGAAAATCAACCGTAACTCCAAATGAAATAATTTATATATGAAAAATGATCAGAAAAATCCAATCTATCCATGTGTACCATTTTAATGCATGTTTGAACAACCTAAGGTTGCTGTATATGACAATTTGCATAATTGGCATTTAAATAAGCACATATGGAGTTTGAATTTGAACCTAGGGTTCAAACCAACTTCATTTAACTTGCTGCTAGTTGCATTAGCTCAAAGCACAGCATATTGACATGTCATGATCATGCATCATATTGTGCATTGCATTGATTGTATTTCTTCTCTGTTGCCGGTATTTGCCCCCTCTCGATAGACGTGTTCCGACGATGAGTTCGATGACACCGATGAAGAGCTATATTATCTTTAGAAGTGCCAGGCAAGCAAAACCCCCTTGTTTATTCTGATACAATCCTACTCTCTCGCTCCTGCTCTCTTTTACTCCATTAGGACAACAACGATTCAACTGTTACTTGCTGCGGTAGCTGAACCCCTTTATCCTCTGCATGACCTGTCATTGCCACAGTAAATAGATGAAACCCACTAGCATGAGTAGGAGTTGTTTGAGCCCTGTTGTGCCTACTCATTCATGCTTGTTTGTCATGCCTGCTACTGCTTAGAGTTGAGTCAGGTCTGATTCATCGGGGGTGAATCAGAGGTGTGTGAACATGTCCTACTGTGTGTGAGCTAAGTGTCTGAACACGATTTGGTAAAGGTAGTGGTGAGAGGCCATGTAGGAGTACATGGTGGGTTGTCTCATTGCAGCCGTCCTCAGGAACTGAGTGCTGTGTTTGTGATCCATGAAACAGTTACTACCACGCATTGGGCCCGAAATCAATGGACCCTCTCGGCTTCTTATTGACCCTTGTCCTCTGTCCAGGAGTTGCAAGTAGTTTCTGGTGTTTGTAGTATGCTGGAGGCCGTGCGCAGCGCTGACCGGAGGGGTGGGATGTGATGCGGTAGGCACGTGGCACGGTGTACCGGGCGCCCGTTTGGTGTCTCGGGAACCCTGCACACATCGTTTGGGGCCGTGAGCGAAACTCCGGCCGGATCTCCTCGCGGATGGAACCCGAATAGGCAATAAACCTGGACTAGAGACTTGAGTGTTTAGGTAGGTCGTGGCCGACACCCTCGTTGGGCTTCCGCTTGAAGGTTGCCGAGTACATGTCGTGTAAACGGCGGTAAGTGGTGAGAGCGTGTGTGAAGAAGTACACCCCTGCAGGGTTAACATTATCTATTCGAATAGCCGTGTCCGCGGAAAAGGACTTCTGGGTTGCCTGTACAGTTCATAGACAAGTGAAAGGGGATACTTTAAAATGTGCAAGATAAGCGCGAGTGCTATGGATGGCGTTCTCGTAGGGAGACGGGAGTGGATCCATAGTGGTGTATTGGTTGGTGAATATGTGGACTCGTGTGCGCCACCTCAAAAGTTACTTGCAGTCATAGTTCAGGATAGCCACCGAGTCAAAGCTGGCTTGCCGCAGTTAAACCCCACCATCCCTTTGTTGATAATGATGCATATGTAGTTAGTTCTGATGTAAGTCTTGCTGGGTACATTTGTACTCACGTTTGCCTATTTTATGTTTTTGCAGAGAGACTTCAGTCTCACTAGTAGTTCTGCGTGGACTTCGACGTTTAGCTTGTTACCTTAGCTACGATCTTGTTCCCTCGGCAGGATCTAGTAGATAGTCAGGCTTCTCAGCCTTTTTCATTTATAGTTGTCTGTACTCAGACATGTTGAGCTTCCGCTTGTGTTTTGACTTGTTTGCTCTGAATGTTGGGTCGTGAGACCCATGTTTGTAATATCTCGCTCCTCAGAGCCTAATGAATACATACTTGAGTCGTAGAGTTATGTTGTGATGCCATGTTGTATTTACACATATCGAGCATATTGTGTGTATGTTTGAAATGCTTGGTATGTGTGGGATCTGACTATCTAGTTGTTTATCCTTAGTAGCCTCTCTTACCGGGAAATGTCTCCTAGTGCTTCCACTGAGCCATGGTAGCTTGCTACTGCTCCGGAACACTTAGGCTGGCCGGCATGTGTCCTTCTTCGTTCCTGTGTCTGTCCCTTCAGGGAAATGTCACGCGATGAATACCGGAGTCCTGTTAGCCCGCTACAGCCCGGTTCACTGGAGTCCTGCTAGCCCAGTGCTACAGCCTGGATTCACTCGCTGTTGACCGACACGTTCGATGTTGGGTCATGGATGCCTGTCCCTGTGAGTTTGTGCCACTTTGGGTTTACAACTAGCCATGTCAGCGCGGGCTCCTTATCATATGGATGATAGCGACACTATCATATACGTGTGCCAAAAGGCGCAAATGGTCCCAGGCAAAGGTAAGGCGACACCCATGGGAATACCGTGCGTGAGGCCGCAAAGTGATATGAGGTGTTACATGCTAGATCGATGTGGCATTGAGTCGGGGTCCTAACAGTATAGCTCTGTATATTGTTTAGTTGACCGGTCAACCAATCCACATGCTGCGTTGTCAGCTCGTGTTCTGTATCTTGGTGTGTTGGCCCATGTGGCAGTGGGTGAAAATAAGTAAACTAGAGGCCCATCTGACACGCGGTGAAGGAAACAAAGTTGAAACCACTCGGGGTAGCACCCCGCATGCTAGTAAATTGAGGGTGCATTGAGGACAAACTTCTTGCGCGCGAAGGATGCACTCGTGCACAATTCACCACTGCGCGGCGGCATGCACAGAAGGACGCACTCGCGCACACCCAGCACACAACACACACCAGCACACGTGTACACCGGCGTCACTGCCGGTTGAGATGGACGGCGAGGCAGCCAACAAGCGGAGGCCGCTCGAGCCAAAACCGCATCCAGCGAGCCTGGACTTCATCAGCAGCCTCCCCAACGACATGCTGCTCATTATCATCGGCCTCCTCCCCACCAAATCTGTCATGCGAACTGCCTTGCTCTCCCGGCGGTGGCGCCCCCTCTGGCGCTGCATCCCCCTCAACCTCACCGTCGACAGCTGCCTCTGCGACGGGGATTGCAAATGCATGGCCGCAGTCTCCAAGATCCTTTCATCGCACCCTGGGCCAGCCAGACGCCTTGACATCCGCATGTTCAGTACCAACTGCAAGGTCCAACCCAAGTTCGACGAGTGGTTCTTATCCCCCGCCCTAGATCAGCTCGAGGAGCTCAGCTTTGAAGCTGGACGATGTCGCTCTCTGCCGCCGTCCGTGCTCCGCTTCACGCCAACGCTACGCCGCGCCAGCTTCAGCTCCTGCTATCTTCCCCAGATTAATGCCGCGCCCGCCCTTCTTCTCCCTCAACTCAAGCAGCTCGACCTCTTCGACGTTGTCATCTCGAAGAAGGCTATGGAGCACCTGCTCCGTAGCTGTACTGCGCTCGAGTACCTTCATCTTGAGCAGATCCACGGGTTCATTAGCCTCCACATCGCCTCGACGAATCTCCGATGGATTTATGTGTCTTGCTGGCCCTGCAACAAGACATCAATTGGGAAGAGATCACTCCAGCTGTTCCACGTTATGGTCATTGAGAATGCGCCTTTCCTTGAGAGATTGCTTGTATCGGATCTAGAAGGTCCAACAAAAATCAGGGTCATTGACGCGCCGAAATTGATAGTGTTGGTGTACTCGTCTGCCAAATTCTCCGAACTCTTTATTGGATCTGTAATCGTTCAGGTACAGCACTCATCTTCTTCTCCTTCTTGAAATTCACATTTTTAAATTTCTTCTTGATGTATTTACGACCATCTTCCAGAAAATGATTCCCACAAGCTTGACCCAGTCCATGCGCACAGTGAAGATCTTAGCACTAAAACCTATCGGCCCCAATCTGGATCAAGTTGTTGGATTCCTTACATGCTTTCCATGCACGGAGAAGCTACTCATCGAGGTGAAACTTCTTTCCTATTAGTAAACGGTAATCACAACGTAGCTCAATTTTTTCGTAATTTTCCCAAATTACGATGACAAGTGTAGTGTTCAAAACTACATCTATGCACTGCACCGAAAGAAATGTTTTTAGTATTTTTTCTGACGTGATCACTTGCATCATTTTTATGCTGTACTACTATAGTAGCCTAGGCTAGTCATAGTGGAAAGTAACTTAGACTACTCCAGTAACTCTATGGTTACCCTAAGGGCAAGTACTACCTCCGTCCTGGTTTACTCTTCCAATTTTGTAGTATCAAAATTTGACCATAGATTTAACTGACAAAATGTTAATGCATGTCACTAAGAACTATATTGTTGGATTCGTATTTGAACATAATTTCAAATGGTGTAATTTTTAGTGACATGCATTGGCATTTTCTTAGGTAAATCTATGGTCAAAATTTTATACTAAATACGAGGTAGTATTCCCTCCGTCCCAAAATTCTTGTCTTACATTTGTTTAGATACGGATGTATCTAACACTAAAATGTAACTACATACATCCATATTTAGACAAATTTAAGACAAGAATTTTGGGACGGAGGGAGTACAAAAGTGGGCTATGTAGGCCAAAACATGTGCCAAATTCACTTGTGATGCATTTGGCATCGATGCCCCTCCATTGCTCACCTGGTGCCCCAATCTGGAGCACCTACTTTGCTCCGGTGCCAAATTAACTCACGCAATGAAAAAACACTACGTGGGAGAGAAAGAGGACTGAGGCAATAAAAAAACACTTGTTTGGGAGAGTGAGAGGCTGGTGTAGTTGGTTTGATTGATTTGTTTATACATGTGGGTTTGTGTGCACAGCGGTGTCAACTCTCTCACATCGCGAGAGCGGTGCCAAAATCTTTTGATTTGACATCAATGCGTATTATGTGGCATACTTTTGCGAAATATGGCATCGGCCACATAGTGGAAGGCAACAAACTCCCAAGCTCTTCACGTGCTCCTAGTTAAATGAGAGGAAACAGAAACAGAGAGAGAGAGAGAGAGAGGGAGAGAGAGTGAAAAAATATCACTAGCCAGCCAACCCTATCGTATGAGCGAATGATATTGGTACCTCTTGATGACACGGCAATCTTATGCAGCCAGCTGCTCTAATATGTTCTCTTCTTTTGCAGATAAAAAAAGACCCGAAAGTGAAAAATGTGCTGCACTATAACAATCTCATCGAATGCCTTGATCTCCATCTTACAGAAATTGATTTGATCGACTACCGAGGCAGCACATCTGAGATTAAATTGGCCAGGTTCTTTGTTCTGGAGGCAAGTGTGCTCAAGGTAATGAGGTTTGGCGTTCTCTGGCGCAACAATGAATGGCGTGCTGATCATCGCAAGTGTCTAAGCCTAAATGACAAAGTCTCTGCAGAAGCTGAATTTGTTTTTGAAACATCAAGTGGCCAGAGACTCGAAAACTTATTTGCCCATTAGTGACTTGTCAGGGCGGTGGTTTTAGTTTGTACGATAACGCTGCATCCACATAAAGTAACGAAAGTTCTTACGTGAACTTCCTAGTAATTCCCTCTTCCTAGGTGCAACATTACTCCTAACATTTGTAATATCAGTTTGAAACTTGTAATATTGCCGTGTCCTATTCCTGCGTTTTCAAAATCCTGCGAATCAAACAGGTCCTAAGTTGGTGATGATGTTGTGCCTCCCATCTTTCACCAATAGCCGTCAGATCTAGATCTGACGCATACAAACCAAGCTTCTCCATTTTTGCAAAAAGATGCCCGCACTTGTTCCCTATTTACAAACAACTCCTTGTCTCTCACAATCAGCCTTATCTCCTCCCCACCACATCTAGAAGGCCGTGGAAAAATCTGGCGCGATGGCCGCTGCCGGTGCAGTCCACCCCCAATCTTGGTGTTCCGTGCAATGCACGGGCATCTAAGCACGGGAAATTATGTCTAATAGGGCTAGTTGTAACCAGGCTAGCTCTACAGCCATGATGATAGTGACTGCAGACGGTGAGGCTGACTATGGTATGCCGAACACGGCGCCTATACTCAGGTGTCATCTCCGGCGCAAGGTCTTGTCACTTCACTGTGAGGAGCAACACATAATAATTTGACCAACGGGTAGTACAGTGCTAGTACTCCTAGGAGTACTACATTGGTAGTACTGCTACTAGTACTAGTAGCACCACCGTCTGGATTTAGGAGTACTACCACGTCCATCTGGATTTTAGTATCTGACTAGCAATATCTAGTAATGCATGTCATAAAAAATGTACTACTCCCTCTGTAAATAAATACATGGTGTTTTATTCCTATCGGCGAGAGAACTTAATGTTTTCTTGCTAACTAGAGTCTTAATAGGATTGCATGCAATGAACTAAATACTGCATGTCATGTTTGGTAGTCTCAAGTCAATGAAAGCATGCACGGCCCACATCTATCATTGGTTGACATGTCACGAAATAAGAAACAAGGAGGGAATTAATGCACCGTGCCTAAGTGTTTTGGGATTATTTGGTTTTCGTCATGTGACTTACACAACATTTTTGTTTACATGCATTAACATTTTATTAGTTAAATCAAAGGTCAAAACTTGGCGCAAAATGCAAAGGGGACCAATAAACCAGTAAACATCAAACTTCTCTTGTTTGGCCCCAACTAAAGGTCCGATGAGATGACTATACTGCACCGACACAGAGGGGGGCGCAGCTTCATTGACTTACGGCAACTGCCTTTGGGTGAATGACACGTGGGCCCAGGGGGTGGCTGGCCCACCTATGATACAGCCAAAGGCAGGTGCAGTAGAGGGCCGAGGAGTAGTACGAAATCCTACGCACCTATGCACGCTAACCAAGGGCAAGAGTGATCACTCGAATCGCAAGATCAGTTGACTACTACCACCTCCGTCCTGGTTTATTAGTCTCATTTGTAATTTGTGCTAAATTTTGACCAAATATTTAACTAACAAAATGTTGATGCATGTCAACAAAAATTATATTTTTGGATTCGTATTTGAACATAGTTTTCAATGATATAATTTTTAGTAACATGCCTAAACATTTTGTTAGTTAAATCTGTGGTCAAAATTTGACACGGATTAGAATGGGGACCAATAAACTAGGACAGAGGTAGTAGAAGCTAAGCTAGACCCATGGAGGCGATGAGCGCGAGCATCAGCCGGCTGTGCCAGATGATCCATGACGCCGGCCAACGGCCCGGCAACGAGGAACGTCTCCAGGTAGTATTGCTTGAAGCCGGCAGGGCGAGGGGCCGCTTGGACGACAGCTTCGTCTCCTTGTTCGACGAGGTCCTCGTTGGTTTCCTCGACAAGTTCACCGTCGTCAAGAAGCTCGCAGACGACTTTGACGTAAGCCTTCAGCCGACGCGCCCAGGCTCTGCGATGCCTGCCACCCTTAATAGACACTATGGTGACAACCTCTTCGACGCACTGGTGGCCCTGCGACTGCCCGCCGTCGCGCCAGAGAATGTCCACCTTGAGGTCACACTCGCCGCGTAGCGCCTGGCGCAGCAAGACACCATGGACATAATCACCCACGTCTACACGCATGCAAGAGGAGGACGATAGGACGCTGGCCTTCTTGGACCGCAGGGCAACCTTGGACGGCACTGTTCAGAAGCACGTTGAGCTCGCCGCCAACGCCGCTGCTCCTCACACGTCGGTTGGTGACCCGGTGCACTAGGGCGTGAGGATGTCGTTGATGGATCCGTATGTATTTTTATCTTTCCGTCAAATCCATGTAGTAATATATGATACTACAGTAATTATCTTACCTTTCGCATCAACTTCATAATTTTCGCACGTACTCCATGCATGAACGGCGCCAAAACCAAACTTCTCATTACTCTAGGCAAAATCGTTATTTTCTATCTATCGATCGTGCCATGGAGCAGAACCAAATTTTACAAGTTACGAGTTCAAAAGGAAAAGCCTGCCGTGTTTGCATCGCACCCCCACACGGTTGGTCTGGCACGCCGCTCAAGCGGGAATGCGTGCGGTGTTGCATTTTCACTTACAAGTGGGACCATAGTTGAGCAAACCGACTATCAGCAAACCCCCACCCCGCCCACCGCGCGATGGCTGAGAAAGCAGGAGGGAGAAGAGACGGCTGTAGCACAGACTCCAAGAAAATTGGTGTCGGATGGGATTTGTGTGGGTGGCGTGTGCTGTACTGCTAGACGTGAATGCTAGTTATGGCCCATGCCACCCCACTATATCGAACCTATATCGAGGTACAGTACGTAGAACAAATTTCCTGCAGTCCGTGCTCAGCACTCCTCTATCTCTCTTCTCAGCCAGCCAGCGAACGCGCGGAGCCCATCGTTTGTTTGCTCACATGCGGTCCCACATGTCAGTGAAAACGCAAGCGGACCCACTGAACCTGCACATCTTTCACCTCGACGTGCTGGTGATGAAAAACAAATCCAAGAAAGATCTTCGGTGGCCGCTTTTGGAGTTACTCAAGAGTAGTAAGATTCTATTTATAGTTTAACCCAAGATGCACATCTCGTGGCTTCAACTACCACTCTATTTTCTTTCATGACACGACTTGGATGCTGGATGTCCCACGTGTCGGCAAAAGGAGGAAGAACCCAACCAAATCTTCGGTTGTGCTCTCGGATTAGACTAGTTGTGCTAACTTAAAAAATTTATTGTGTACTCCCTCCGTTCCAAAATACTTGACTTCCATTTGTCCAAAATTGGATGTGCCTATATACTAAAACATGTCTAGATACATATATATTTTGACAAATAGAAGGCATGTATTGTGCAACGGAGGGAGTAGAATGGATGCAAGTTTTTGTATTGGGAAGAAGAGTACATCCATATATTGATAGAGCGCAATTTAGTAGATGTTCTATCAGTTTTAGCTAGCACAGAGGCTATAGATGAGATTAGTGCACTTGTTGATACTCCTACTTGGTATGCATGTTGCTGCTTAGATGCAGAGAAAAACGGACTAGAGGGAGTACTAGAATAGAGGCTAGACATGAGACTAGATGCGAGGAAGCAACGTCTACTTCTTTACACTCGAAGAAGAAAGAAACACGCAAGATCGAGCCTCCGCAGATCAACAATGAATGCATCGAGAAGGCACTAATCCAACTTACAGGAGTAGTAAAATGTATTCTTGTGGTTCTTGTTTTCTTTGGTCTTGCTTTTCTAGTCAAAATTATCGTTGGAGTTCGTGCAAAACGGAGGTCCGTTTGGGGTCGTGCGTTGCAGTTGGCCTTACAAGTGGGGCCGCAGTTAAGGAAACCGACTATCGGCAAACCCCCACCTCGCCCGCCGCGCGATGGCTGAGTTAGAGAAATGATGAGGTTGAAGAGATTGCTCTAGCACAGACTCCAAGAAATATGGTGTCAGATGGAAGTCGTGCTGGTGGCATGTGCCGTACTCTTGGACGTGAATGCTTGTTCTGGCCCATGCCACCCTACTACTCCTACTACTTAGTACTATATAGTACTACTAGTATCGAGGATTCGAGGTGCTGGTTACGCAGTACAGTATGGCTATAGTAAAAACACCCGCACGACGTGCAAAGCATGTGAAGCTAGTACAAATTGTGTACTACTATTGTTGATTGGCCTCATCCGATAACCTGTTGCAATGCACGTACAATTATGTATTCGGAAAATATTTTTTTGCCTCGTCGCACCACTTACTCACAGAAGCAACTCGAAAGCCATTCATAAATTTAGTAAGTTTATCACAGGCATATTATTTTATTACATACAACAGGTCATCAACCCACATCGACAACGAGGATACATTATAAATACTAAAGTTTTCACCACACAACAAATAACAAGCAATGAAATGAACTTCAACTCAACCATTCCTCGGCGTTGGAAACGCTTGCTTTGAACCACAAGTGATTCTCTGGGACGGGCCATCTATTGTCGATCTGGAGACCAACGCAGGACTGATCATCCAGGTTGAAGCGACCTACTATATCAGTACCAGGGTAGGGAACCACCCAAATGTCCGAGGTATAGACACAGTTGCTTCTCATAAATGGTAGTAACGTTGTGTCAACAGCAGTTAGATCGCCTTTCACCATCATTGGATAGTTTTGTCCAAGGAAGAGCGAGTTTTCTCCAAGACTATCAATTCTGTACCAGGGAGAAGGAGTTGGCGCTAGCACACTAGTATCCATCCCGAATACCATGCAACGGGTGTTGGAATAGGTCTGGAGAGTGTGACCATGGGAGACTACACCTGCTTCCTTAGCAGTAACATCATCAGTGGGCTGTATACACACGAGAAGAGGTGATCCATCAAAATTAGTTGCCAGGCGCCAAATAGTATATGGGCGCTGCTCGTCCTCATGCTCATGATCATCACCATCATCATCTCCCCCTTGGTTATAAAAATCTTCAAGTATAGGTGGTGGAATGTTCACAGGACCTTGGAAACACAAGAAGAAGGTTAATTAGTAAGGCTGGCCATAGTGGGGGTAACATAAGTAGTATCATGCACTTGGGACTCGCAAACATGCTTATGTGGGAGGCAATTAAGGAAGAGAGAGATGGTTATAGTAACATAGGTAGATACCGTAACATAATAAATGTGATGCTACTATGTGTCATGCATGGCAATAAATGAGACCACCTATGATACTAATCTAAGATACTATGCACTATAGAGGTAGTAACATAAACTAGTAACATATGCATGTTACTAGTCTAAGTTACTCCCCACTATGACCAGCCTTGCTAACCCGCATGCATGTGGATGAAACAATTATAATTACGGTGGAAGACAAACGTACCGAAACAACGAGGATGCCATGCAAAAACAGTGCCACGAGTGGTGGCAGAAAACACAAGGCCCTCGTATTGAATTGCATCATAGTACTCATCCGTGTACAGAAACTGATTTTTGAGCAATATCCATCCAGTCAAACCATTGACGACGGCAACAAGCTTGTAGAAGATAGCAACAACTTCATAGTTGTTGTAATTCCAAGAGCGGTTGGGGACTCGAGAAATTGCTATCTTCCGTAGAAGACAGTCACCATGATTGTATTTGAACGTGCGTACAATACCGGTGTGCTCAACCTCTGGGTAGTCTACTGAGATTTTTGGAAGTGGAACCCGGTCACGAGTGTACACATTCACAAGTTCCCACTCGCAGTTGGACCCAATGTAAACAACCCAATCTCCATTTGCGCCTGCCCAAGCCTTGCCCTCAAGCGATGGCATCTTAACATCATACGTATCATTATCAAGCGGCATCAACTTGCACAGGGCGAGGCCTCCGTCGTGACGGCGCTAGTCATCAGGGTCACGGCGAAGAAGATAGGGGAGATCAAACCGCTCCTTGACTCTTGGGTTCCTTGTAATGATGTTATTAGTTGAGTCAAGAATGGGCTTGAACGAACCTGCCATGCTAGCCGAGGTGATGACGTCGCACCGATCAATGAGTTCCTCCACCACGTCATCTTTCAGATTGGGGAAAGAATAACGGGGTCATTTCTATCCTGTTCCCTCCATGGAGAAGACGATCGAACAATGGCAGAAGAAAGGGTGAAGGGCTGAAGGAAAATGGAGGAGGGAGAGGAAGAGCGTGCGACAGCAGTTCCAAATTGAGAGGGAAAGGTGAAGAGTCGGTGGACGGTTTCCAGTTTGCCACGGTTCACGAAGGGGCGCCCCGGCCTACACGTCGGTTTGGAAATACTCCTACTACTCACCGTCGTCTCACTGATATGTGGAACGGGACCACATGTCAACGAAACATGGTGTGTAATTTCTCGTGCAAAATGCGATCTGGCTGCGTTGGCCCGAGGTGCCGCATTAGTTATCGGCCTTTATTTTTTTAATGGCGTGCCATTCAGTTTTGAAGCACGACTAACTGGTACTGTACGCAGAGAAAATATAAACTACTCTACCACTACTCCACCTCCAGTACTAGTAGTATAAAGAAGATATATAGGCTGGAGCTTCAGCGCTTTCTTGCCAAGGGCTACCCACTTGCTTCTCAAACTACCACCCTCTCTCCAGATCTAAAAAAGACGGCCCCTCTATCCCTCCTCACCGGTGGTCACAGATCCGCTGGGGAAGAAAAGGACTTGCAGCGTTGACGCACTCGTCGTCGGCGAGCGAGGTCACGCACTGACGACAAGGCCGTCCTCTCAGACCTAGCGCCCGCACGGGATCACTGCCGTAGTGTGTGCGGAGGACGACGACCACGAGCAAAGCCAGTTCCCACCGACCCTCAGGTATGCTACCTCTTTTCGAACCATACCCTTGTTCTATTGCCCCATCTGGCACGTCGTTGCATGTGGTTCTTTTTCCACTCCACCATCTTCCCAATTTGCTATCCTCTGCTCTGCTGGCCATGCAGATGAAAACCATAATTTGCACCATTAAAGGAAACCCTACTTCATGTAGACTAATGCATGTCTGGGTTGAATAAGGAAAGGAAGGGAGTACTGTCCAAGAGAGTAGGCATCGAACCCGCATCTAGGTTGAAAAGGGGAAAATCAGTAGCTAAGGAACGAGTCTCGTGTCTCTTGGTTGAAGAAGGGTATAAAGGCTTGACAACGCAATAGAGAATGACTAGGTCGATCGGTTTGTTGTCCTCACATAGGAAAAGGTGGCTAAAGAGAACAAAAATGGGACGTAATCCACATATGCTGCCTGGATATTTGTTGCTCTGGGCAACCATACCTCCCTCACCACTCTGCGTCCGTGGAGGTACATCGTACTGGTGCGCCCACTGTCCGAATGGGACTCCCATGCTCTTATTGCCACTTTTTTGCTGTTAGTATAACGCCAGCAGTCAAGTCAAGCAATGCTACTGCTAAAGTGATGCCACATTTAACTAATGCCGCTCTCAGTCTAATGCCACAGATAAATTTAAGCAGTGCCATTTAATGTCACTGGATCATTTCAGGGTTAGCTGTTGATTGTGGATGTATTAAAGATTTTTCAGCTAAGGCATTCTAATGCTATTGCACAGCCAGTATACCAACGATGAAACTTGTTACTACCTTCAGATTTTTGCACTGTTAATGCTTATAGATTACATACCTCACTTTCATGAGATAAGTTAATTTTTTTATACAGTGTCACCAAAATGCCAAGGCGCTGATGTCATTTTATTTTGGTTAAACTGCACAGACAATTATGAAGACAAGAGGAAAGGTCAAGAGTGGGCACCTCCTCCTCCGGATGTTCTCTTGATTCGTTCGATCAAGTTTTTATGTTTGATCGATTATCAAGATTGGGATAGCAATTTTTAAGGTCCCCCCGAGTTCGAAATGATATTTACCTTGGAGGTACATGGTTTGCAATTTTTTATACTGTCATTAGTTAATAATGCTAGTTACCTTCAGACTTTTGTATTTGGTTTAATGCTCATGCACAACTAGTATACCAATGCTGAAACTTGTTACCTTCACATTTTGTATTGTTAATTCTTATAGAAACCTTCCAGTGCTAGAGTTTATTGAAATTTGTTCAGTAAAACCATTGTACTATACCCTGTAATAAACTAACTACTCTACTGTTGCACTAGCCACTGGATTAGTGTATATTTTTAGTATTCGAATGGTGTTGCGTTAGTGTATGGACATAAATAAAGTGTGGCAAGCTTTCCGAGATATGTGCTCAAGAAAACCACTACCTATTTTTCTAAATACTAGACGTTTGGGTACTTTAAATTGAACCGCGAAAACGTCTTATATTAAGGAACAGAGGGTGTAGAGTTCACTCAAATTATCCCGGTAAAGCTAGTCACACCTTTGTTAAAATTAATGTTCATTATGTTATCGAAGGAGGTCTGTATGTTTGTCTCTAATGCATGTCTACTACATACTCGACATCATGATGTAATGTTAAGTCATTTCCTTTTGTACACTGTAACTAAATTGTCAAGGTGGTGATGGCATTTTATTTTAGTAGAACTGCACAAAATTTTCTTAAAAGAAGAGGAAAGGTCAGGAATGGCTCAGTTTTTCAGAAAAAAAACTATGTATGCCTTCCTGACATCAGCCGCCGTTGCTTTATTTATTCTTTCAACCAGGTGGTTAGAAACAGTCTTGCTACCTTTTCCCATTAAGAAATTGGAATGCTTATATTTGTGAGTCTATGCTTCAACTAGTGCCACTTTTATAGTAATCACACTTTCAATATCTATGCAAATAGGGATGCTCGATTTTAGTGGAGCTGCACAAAAAGTCCAACTGGTTCAACATTAGGAGCATGTTTTTTTTCAAACCTTTATATCCAATTGGTGGCACTATGAGCTGTTCATTACGAAGGTACATGGTTTGCTACTATCTTGCTACTCTTTTTGTACTGTCATTAGATAGTAATACTAGTGGTTTGCATGTGAATTTATTGGCAGGGTGGACCTACATTGGAGGTGCAGGACAGGATTCAATGATTGGATGCTCAATTTCGGTTGTATCGATTTCGCCTCTTCCATCACTGCGAACATGGTGTGGTATATGTTTACTAGCTGCTTGATATTTGTGCACACATAGATGTCTGCCCGTTGCTATTTGGCAAACAAACAAAGTGTCCACAATTTTGGTTGAACTGCATAAGAGAATAGTATAGTCACTGCATGCAGTGCCATTTGAAAATAGACACAAAGATTGGATAGTCACTTCATGGACTGCAGAAAAGTAGTATTGTACTATTTAGTGGCCAACACTTGGTGCTTCATTGCTTTGGTCTGATTATACAATGGGCATCATTTTCCCTAAGTTAAAGTTTGTATTCCGAAATATTCTCGCGGTGTGATCGAGAGAAGACCAAATCATATTGCAGTGGATGTTCCTCCATCATGTGTGGTTCATTCTCATGGTTCCAACTGTTGGTGAAACCACTTACGTTTGCAAGAGGAATTGTAGACTTCACAAGCAAATTTGTCTTTCAGTCTGTACTGAATGTTGGCGAAGAGAAGCATCCATGTTAGTAGGAAGAACAGATGTTTTTTCTAGATCTTTGCTTTTGGAGCTACATATTTGTATATGATCTGTGAACCATTGAGATGCATTAACATGTTGATCTTATGTATGGGAATCGTACTAGTTAGTTTTAGTTGCGACGCAAGATCTGAAGTGGCTGATCTTTGCTTTTGGAGCTACATATTTGTATATGATCTGTGAATCATTGAGATGCATTAACAGTTACTTATTTCTGTTCGCTCAGTGTTTACAAGTTACTGATCGATCACTAGCTAGCCTACAAATGCACCTGGCAGTTTTATTTGCGACGCAAGATACGAAGTGGCAGTTTTTTGAATAAAAATGCCTACCTCTGAAGAAACTGACAAGCTACACTATCGATCCTACACGGATAAAAATGCCTACCTCTAAAGAAACTGACAAGCTACACTATTGATCCTACACGGATAAATAGCGTATCACGCACGTACTACCTCCTTTCCGGTTTGCAGGGCTCAATTCAAGAAACGACCTACTTGATCCTACACGAATAAATAGCGGATCACGCATGTACTAGTACCTCCTTTCCGATTTGCAGCGCTTAATTCAAATCTCTCACCAACCAAGGTACTCCCTCCGTCCGGGTTTATTAGTCCCGTGAGCAAAGCAGCAAGACCAAGGCATGGCAATAATTAACGGCATGCAGAAGTTTAAGCCTAATTAATTCCAGTGATTTAAGTGGCTGCATGCGTGCCCTCGGCTGCGACTCGTTGCATGCTACTTCGCGTACTACCTGCGAGCGATTCTGAGTGCCTGCATGCAGCCGGCCGTAATTAAGGCAGCTAACTGATGCGAAAAAAGATACGCTTTAATTGTTGCGGGCTTTTTAAATCCATGAAATCATTATTGACAAGGAGGGAGATGATTCGAGTGCACTCGTTTGACCGCCATGCCGGCGTGCGACCCAGACGGGACGGGACGGCACAGTCATAATTTCAGTTTCCCTAGTTTTCCACGGCAAGCTGGCGCACTAAGCCATTATGCATTGAATTCCGATGACCGTCGCGCTACCTTCCCCCTATAAGTACTGTTTCCCGGCATTCTCCAGTGCCACCGTGACCCAACTCGCCATATCCTCATAAGCCCCCACCAGCCCGACGTCGCTCGCCATGTCCGCCATGCCCCCGCCCGTCCGCGGCAGGCGACGCCGGAGGCGGTCACCGCCAGAACTAGTGTTCAGTTTTCATCCGAAGGCAGACAGAGGGAGGAGGCATTCTATCTGTCTTTAGATGGCAATGCGCAGATCGAGGAGTTGTTGGAGCGCGACCGCATGGCGGAGGAGCAGGAGTTGTTGGAGCACGACCGCCTGGCGGAGGAGCAACGTATCGCCGATTTGCGCCGCCAGCGAGACATGGAGCAGCAGCGCACCGACGCTCTGAGTCGCGAGCAGAGCGCCCGCAACTGGGCCGACTATGTGGAGGCCGGCGCCTGGCAAATAGCCCTGGAGGCTGTCGGGCACGCACGCATTCGCGACGCTGATTTTTACTACCAGCTCGTCAAGTGGGTTTCCCGCTTGGAAGCCGAAGCTTCGGTGGACCACGCCGGCATGGAAAGGGCCAACGCGCGCGAGCAACACGCCCTATCACACCTCTGGCAAGTCCGAGGCGAGGCGCAGGACGCTGGTGCTGGCGTGTAGCGTGTACCGCCGGCATCGTCTAGTTAGCTAAGAGTAAGTTAGTACTTGTCTAGTTGGAGTAGATAGTTAACTTGGCTATGATGGTTGTCAACGTGGAAGTTCAGTACTCTATATGTGGATCAGACCTGTTACTTTGCTTTGAATGTTGAACTTTCCGTTTGAACGTATGGAATGGGCTGTTATTTTTTTAAATGGGTTGTATTTGTCCTCCACGGGTTTAGAGGCTGACTTGTGGGCCTAGCAAGTTGACACGTACACAATCAGGAGATGATTGTATGTGGAGAGGATGACGGCAGGGACCCGCCAAGGTCATGGCAGTACGCAAGCAAGTGCCTCCTTATTTCAAGCCAATAAAAAAATGGCTCCTCCTAGTGGATTTCTGACATCTGGGTCCCATGCCATTGTCAACGTAGTCAATAAACGAGAGAATTGCACAGTGAGCGGCTGACACCAGGGACCCAACAGCTCGCCTAGTTATTTTTGTTTTGGGTTAATTTGATAAATGCCTCCGAGAAATGCCACTGCAATTTCCAAACTTTGAAAAATGTCATTTCATGCCATTTCTAGTGGCATTTTTTGAAGTCTGGAGTGGCGGTTTTCAAAGTTTGCAAACTGCAGTGGCGTTTTTCAAAGTTTGCAAAAATTGCAGTGGCATTTTTCAAAGTTTGGAAATTGCAGTGGCATTTTTATGAATCGCCATAATTGGAGTGGCTTTATCTAATATGTTTTTGAGACGGAAGCAGGGTGTCAACTGGGCTGTGTGGGACACTCTGGCCTGTCTAGACAGCCTTTTCTTTTATGTTTACCACAGACCAGCCCAGTAGTTTTTTTTCTTTTTGAAAATGGCTAGCCCAGTTTTTTTTTGTGATTTGTCAAGTAAGTCACTTTATCAGGCCTGTTGGGCTAGACGAGGAGAGATTCATTCGGCTGGGCGAGAAAATGGCCTATCAGTAATGAGAAATGGGATGTACATTTTTAAAACACATCAAACCGGCAATTAGTTTCAAATATCTTTTTTTCATTTCGAGATTTTAAATTGCATTGATTTTTATGCGTGGACAATTTATTGGATTTTATATTGATATACATTTATTTTTAAAATCAGTCTGAATGTGACTCGAAATTTCGGGATTAAAAACAGTTCAGACCGCACCGACATATGCAAAATTTCGTATAATTTTTTAACCGTGGCCACAATATGGGCTGTAATGCTAACAAAAAGAATATGGGTTCCAAAAAAACCCGTAAGAATTAGCAAATGAGCTGTAAACTATTTGAAATAATGGCAGATGGGTTGTATGATGTTTTCCACAGATTTGAGGCTTTCCGCAGATGGCCTGTATATTGTTGGATGTCCATCCAACGGCCGTCGTGCTTCTTCAATCTCTGCTCTTCCTGCTCCAGCCGCTCAAACAAGCGCTGGCGGGACTGCCTGCTCCCTCCTCCCCGCGGCTGGTTGTGCTGCCGTGCAGGCCTCACCGCCCCATCGTACTCCCATCGCTGGCCTAGCTATCCTCTACTCACCCTCAGTCCCACACATGCTGTTATTCTCCGGCGACGACAGACGAACCAGTAAACCCTCGTACTCCTCCGCGTGGGAAATAACTGCTGAGTATTCCCTGGCTCCGTGTCGTTCCCTTCCTAGGCCTCGCCGTCGTCCACTGCCCTGGTGCTCTCGGCGCGGCCTGGTCAACGTGGTCAATGAACATCCATCGGAAGTGGACTGTACATGGAGAGGCTGACAGCTGGGTCCACGGCCGCACGCAAGGAAATGCCTCCTTATTACGCGCAAAATAATGATTCCTCCACCTAACATCTGGGACCCACCGAAAGGGCCTCTGTATTTCGCGAAAAAACGTTATCGCCGCTGACAGCTCGGACCCACCAGCTATATCTTCGCACGCAAGGAAGTGCCTCCTTATTACGCCCAAAAAAAGAATACTCCCCCTGCTAGCTAGGACCCAGTATAGTGGCCCTACTAAGTTGACGGGGACGAAGGGCTTTGTCAACTTAGTCAATATGCACGATTCTAGCTCGACTGACCGTACGATGTCTATCCAACGGCCGTAGTGCTTCTTCAACCTCTGGTCTTCTTGCTCCAGCCGCCCAAAGCAGCGCCCATCGTGTCGCCTGCTCCTGCCTCCTATGGTCGGCCGTGCTACCGCGGAGTCCTCACCGCCCCCATACTACTCCCACCGCTGGCCAGGCCATCCCTCCATTCCACTCACCCACACCCCATGTTATTCTGCGGCAACGGCAGCGCAGCCGAACCAGTGAACCCTCGTAGTCCTCTCCGCGTGGGCATCCACTACCACGTCTTCCCCAGCTTCGCGTCGTCCCCTTCCTAGGCCTCGCCGTTGTCCACCGTCGTGGTGCTCTCAGCGCGGTGTGGTCAATGTGGTCAACGACCGAATTCCATCGGAAGAATATTGTACGTGGAGAGGCTGACAGCTGGGTCCACGGCAGCCGCAAGGAAGTGCCTCCTTATTACGCGGAAAATACTTATTCCTCCACCTGACAGCAGGGACCCACCGGATGGGCCACCAGTATTTCGCGAAAAAAATGTTTGCCCTGACTGTTGGGACCCACCCGACGGGCCACCGTATTTCGCGAAAAAAACGTTCCCCCTGCTGTCAGCTCGGACCCACCGGAAGTGCCTCCTTATTACACACACAAAAATGAATACCCCCCAGCTAGCTGGGACCCACCTTGGTGGGAGGCTGAGTTGTGGGCCTACTAAGTTGATGGGGACGGAGGGCTTTGTCAACTTAGTCAATATAAATGATTCTAGCTCCAGTGACCGTATGATGTCCATCCAACGGCCGTAGTGCTTCTTCAACCTCTAGTCTTCTTGCTCCAGCCGCCCAAAGCAGCGCCGGTTGTGCCGCATGCTCCTGCCTCCCGTGGCCGGATGTGCTGCCGCGGAGGCCTCACCGCCCCTACTATTCCCACCGCTGGCCAGGCCCTGCGGCGAAGGCAGCCTCACACGGCAGCCGAACCAGTGAACCCTCGTACTCCTCTCGGTGCGGGCTTCCACTGCCGCGTCTTCCCCGGCTCCTCGTCGTCCCCTTCCTAGGCCTCGTCGTCGTCTACTGCCCTGGTGCTCTCGGCGCGGCATGGTCAACGTGGTCAAGTAACGATTTCCATCGGACGTGGACCGTATGTGGAGAGGCTGACAGCTGGGTACACGGCCGCAGCAAGGAAGTGCCTCCTTATTACGCGGAAAATAATTATTCCTCCCCCTAACAGCGGGGACCCACCGGATGGGCCACCGTATTTCATGAAAAAAACATTTCCCCCCTGACTGCTAGGACCCATCAGCTACACCTTCGCATGCAAGGAAGTGCATCCGGGCAAAAAAAATGATTCGCCCCTCTGACTGCTGGGACCCACCAGCTACATTTTCACACGCAAGGAAGTGCCTGACAGTCGGGACCCACCTGGTCAAAGCGTACGTAGCATTGTCATTCTGGTCACGAACATGTACGTACATACTGGTCGTTGTGGAGGCGCGCATGTGTCGTAGTAGAGGCGCGCACGTAGCATGTACACGTACGTACAGCGGCCAGGGTGCAAGAAAGAAAATACGGCCACGTATGTGTACATACGGGCGGGGTCTCGAACGCCTAGTCGCGCATACGTACGGCAAGGGCTCGTGTTCATGGGGAGGCAACGGAATGCGTCGTGTTCATGGGGAGGCAACAGAATGCGTCGTGTTCATCGGGAGGCAACGGAATGCGTCGTGTTCATGGGGAGGCAACAGAATGCGTCGTGTTCATCGGGAGGCAACGGAACACGTGGGAGCCAACCGGCTTGGACGGAACAGGCGATGGAAACGAGGCCTGGCATACCGCAGAATGGAGGAAACGGACCTCCTACGATCAAAACGGGGGTCCTGTTGATCGGGAGGGGTGTGGCGTACCGCAAA
>NC_041383.1:275918780-275972139 GCF_002162155.2 Triticum dicoccoides
CTCACTGTTCATCCAATCGATCGGCTTCAGTTAGCAGCAGTAGCCAAGGAATCGCTCCATCGGGTTCAGTTAACAGCCATCGATCGATCGCTCGGGTTCAGTAATGCGTAGCCTGCAGTGCAATCGCTCGGGTTCAGTTAGAGCCCAATGCCTCGCTCGGGTTCAGTTAGAGCCAACGCCTCGCACACATGCGCGTACCTGTACGAGAGAAACGCGCATCGCTCTCCCACCGTAACCGGCAACTCCCCAAAATTTTCCTCCCCCTCGCTTCTACCACGGTTTTTTCCGTCATGGACGGTCCAAAGAATGTCATGCAGCTGCATCTCCGGCCCGCCCAGGACGAAAAGCCCATTTTCTGTCATGATTTTTTGTCATAGAAGTAGGAGCCCACCACATCTATGATGATACCGGGTTTTGTCACAATTATCGTCATAGAAGTGTCATATGTATGACAGAAAAAAAATTCATTCGGCCCAAAATTTCATGGATGTGTCTTTTTTTGTAGTGTTGTGATGGTCTGAGCAACCTATTATGTGGAGTTGAGAGGATCACCCGCCCCGGGTTGATAATCTGGCTCACTTGGCTTTGGTGGTGGCGCCTCAAGTTGGTCGATACAAATTCACTAAGGTACTCATGGATGGGGGTAGCAGCATTAATATCCTTTACTATGATACTTTCCATCGCATGGGGTTGACTGATAAAAATCTTAAGCCGTCCAATACTGTTTTCCATGGAGTGGTGCCTGGTAAGTCGGTGTATCCTGTAGGTAGGATTGATCTCGAAGTAGCCTTTGGGGATGAACGTGATTCCAGGGCCGAGAAATTAACCTTAGAAGTGGTCAAGATTAGAAGCCCGTACCACACTCTATTTGGACGACCGGCTTATGCCAAGTTCATGGCACGGCCTTGTTATGTTTATCTGCAGCTCAAGATGTCGGGTTACAAGGGGACCATCACAGTGCATGGAAGCCGGAAAATAGCTTTGGAGTGTGAAGAAGGTGATGCTGCTGTCAGATATCGGGTTCCGGCAAAACCCTTAAGGTTCAAACTCTGGGCTGCGCATGAAGATCTGCTCCCTACCGATCCGCGCCCCAAAACCTTGCCGCGAATCTAAGCTACACGATGAAAAACACAAGGGACACAAGGTTTATACTGGTTCGGGCCACCGTTGTGGTGTAATACCCTAATCCAGTGTGTGGTGTGGTGGATTGCCTCTGGGCTGATGATGAACAGTACAGAGGAAGAACAGCCTCGTGAGAGGTGTTCTTGAGCTGGTGCGGTGCTCTACTTGGAATGGATTTGATCAGCTCTGGATGAGATGATCTCTACTGTGGTGGCTATCTCTATATATAGAGGCCCTGGTCCTCTTCCCAAATATTGAAGGGAGCCAACAACGGCCACTTTGAAGGGGGACAACTAGTAGTTATCCTGATTAAAGTTGGTCTTCGACTGCCAAAGGCACTGGCGATGACGCCGTCCTGGGCTCCACGGTGACCTCCATCCTGCCGCTCTGCTGGTCTTGGTCTCGTTGCACCGATATGGTAACCTTTGCTTGATGCCTCGGTACTCCGCGCCTGCACTTGCCCCCTTTGCACCAAAGAGGAAACAAGGACACTGCGCTGCCTGGTGCCCGTCTGGCGCCCGCCTGATCTTGATCGTCATGGCTTGCGTCACGAGCACCTTGCGAGGTACTCCATGCCTTGATCTCTCCGCCTTCTCGCGAGCCTGCCTGGTGAGGCCACCCCTGAGGAAGCTTTGCATCGTCCGCCCTGTGAGGCTTGGCCCCTCGCGAGGGTCTTGAGCTTGGGTTGATGTAGACGGGCCGTACTGGGCCACTGCTTGAACCATGCCGCAGGCCGCAGGCAGGCAAGTCTGGGGCCCCCGTTCCCGAAACGCCGACAGTAGCCCCTGGGCCCAAGGCGCGCTCGGACTTGGCTTAGCAGCGAAGCCAAAGGGCAAGTGCGGAGCGCTGCGGGCCCCAACAGCATGTGGGCTTGGTTGCCGCGTGACGGTTGATATGACGCGAGCTTTTCCACTTTCTCACGCTGCCTCGGCAACTGCCCGATTTTACGAGTCCCTGCTGCATGCAAAAAGAGTTATGATTACTTGTGATCGTGGAGGCCGACGGTTGGTCTCCTCTAGGCTATAAATGTAGAGGGGCGCAAGACCCCCACTGCACATCTCCCTTCCCCCGCCTATTTCTTCTTCCTCCTTGCTCCAGTTGCTTGTCGCGTCTCATGGCGCCCGGGAAGAGGTTCTCGGTCGCGGAGAAGGGGAAAGCTCGCCAGGAAGGGACTGGCTCCCCTCCGCCCAAGCGCGGCCGAGGTCGTCCCTGCAAGCACCCCATGACTCTTGCAGCGGCTCCTCGTGGTCGCGGTGGTGGTCCTTCACATGGTGATGGCCACCCGGTTGGCGGGGGAAGACGCGTCGTGGCTGCGCGGCCTCCACGGCCACGCTTTCACTTGGTAGAGGTGCTTCCGGAGTTTGTCGTGTGGTCGGCAGATCCGGTCGGCAACTAGCTCCAGCTCCCCTGCATCTTTGCAGGCGAACTGCCGGCCGATGGCCCTGGTGGGCTCTGGCTGCAGGCAGACGGTTGCAGCAGTAGGGCTTCCTGGGTCGCGGTGAAGATCTCCGTCGCCGGGAACGTGGCCCTGGCCCGCGGCTGGCAGACGTCTGCCCGCGCGCGTGGCCTGGGCTGGCGGTGCACCCTGCACTTCAAGTTCGACGGCGACGCGACCCTCTACGTGAGGGTGTTCGGGGAAGATGGCCGCCGTGTTGGGTGTTTCCCCTAAGATGATGACGGCGACGAGGTGCTTGGCCTTGGCGAGGGCGAAGGCGAACCTACTCTTGGCGGTGTCCGTAGCTCACTGAGCTTCAGCGGCTCCTCCTCTAGTGGTAGCTCCTCCACTGGTGGCCGTGACCAGCCACCACGTCGTCGCGCCCGCCTAGAGGGCGGTAGAGGGCCATCCCATTGCCGTGCCTCGGTGAAGCGTGAGGCAGAATCTGATTGAGCTCGAGAGGACGGTGCGGATCCCTCCTCGCGAGCCGTCGCGGGGCGCGCGCCGCTTTTATTTTGTTCCTTTTTCCTACATTGAGAGAGAGAGAGAAGTACGGTGCCCCGTGGGGGCGTGCAAGACTATTATCCCTAATTATCATGCTATTTCTATCGTTCTCGTGATGTGTTAGGGTGTTGCGGCTACGTGCTTGCATGTGGGAACAACTTAGCTCGGGATGCTTGCTGCAGTTTTTGCCTCGCGAGGTACTTGCCTGAGGCCTCGCCGGGTGTCTTAAGGTCTGCAAAGATCGGTCGGGAGAATAGTTTTCGAACCTTTGTCACGAGGGTGACCAGCTCAGGTCCGGCGTTTTGCATCGCGATGCCCGTGGGGCATGGACCGGGAGGGGTGCTCCCGCCGTGAACTTGAGTTAGGGAGCCTCACAAAATCAGGCGAGAAAGGGCTCACGATGGCGCCCGCATAGCCCCCTCGCGAGGCTTGCGAGAGAGAGAACGAGTCGGGCGAAAACCAAAGACAGAGAACAAGGGCAGGGAACGGCAAACAACACTAGAAGCAACTCCAATAAGTTTCAAACAAGGGAGAACAAGCCAACTGCGGAAAGCAAATGAAAAGCCGCGTCCGGCACCTAATCTAGTCTTCGACGTCTTCTCACCAGCGCGGAGCTAAGTGCTGCCACTGGGCGGGAGCCCCTGAGGCCCAAGGGCGGCACTCCAGAGACTTCGGGGCATGTACAACCCCAACTCATTATTACATGAGAGTGTCACGGGTGGCAAGCTTCACAGGTGTTGGGCCTTCTTCACAGGCACCGGGCCTTTCTTGGGGCGGCGAGCTTCACACGCACCGGGCCTTCTTTATAGGCACTGGGCCCTTCTTCACACGCACCGGGCCTTCTTTACAGGCACTGGGCCTTACTTCAAGGGTAGAACCTCCGGAGGTGCTGAATGTTTCATGCGTTCGAATGGGCACCCCTTCCTGGGTCTCCAATCGCGCGACGCCAGTTCTGGAAACATGAATAACCTTGAACGGGCCCTTCCACATGGGCGAGAGCTTGTGCAGCCCTTCCCTGGAGAGCACCCGCCTGAGCATGAGGTCACCTACCTCAAGAGTCCTGGGGCGGATGTGGCGGCAGTGGTACTGCCGCAGCGCCTGCTGGTATCTTGCCGCTCGCAGCTCGGCCTCCCGACGGTGTTCCTCCCCCAGCACGAGGTCCATCCCCCGGCGTCCTGCTGCGCTTCGTCAAATGCTAGGACCCGCGCAGAGTGACGCCTGACCTCCTGAGGGAGGACTGCCTCTGCTCCGTAGACGAGGAAGAACGAGGTCTCGCCAGTCGACTTGGTAGCGGTAGTGCGGATGGACCACACCATGGACTGGAGCTCATCGTACTAGCCCCTGCCGCAGGCCTCCAGCTTCTTCTTGAAGGTCCTTGTTTTGAGGCCTTTCAGGACCTTTGCGTTGGCGCGTTCAGCCTGGCCGTTACTCCGGGGATGTGCCACCGAAGCGTAGCATATCTGCCTTCCAAGGTTAACACAATATGTTTTGAAGAGATTGCTGGTGAACTACGAACTGTTGTTGGTGATGATGCGATTAGGGACCCCGAATCGGCTCACGAGGCCCTTGATGAATTTACTGCAGAACCAGCCGGGATGGTGCGGACGGCCTCCACCTCCGCCCATTTGGTGAACTTGTCGATGGCGACGTAGAGGTAACAGTAGCCCCCAGGCGCCCGAGGGAACGGGCCCAAGATATCCAGGCCCCAGACCACAAATGGCCACGAGAGTGGGATGGTCTGCAGGCCCTGAGCTGGTTGATGGATCTGCTTGGCGTGGAATCGATAGGCTTTGCAAGCCTTCACTAGCTCGATTGCATCGTTAAATGTTGTAGGCCAGTAAAACCCGCTGCAGAACGCCTTACCAACGAGGGTCTGTGATGACGAGTGGTGCCCACAAGCTCCACCGTGAATATCTGCCAGCAACTCCTTCCCATGTTCCCTGGAGATGCAATGCAGAGAAACATCATTTGGCCGCTTCCAATAGAGCTCTTTGTCTTGGATGCAGTAGGCCGTGGCCTGCCGGGCCACGCATTCCGCGTCCTCTTCTTTCGCTGGTAGAGTCCCTTGCACCAGGTAATCCTTGAACTCCGCAGTCCAGCATCCCTCCTGAGGCTCCAGCACTAGGAGCAAGCATGCTCCCGAGGTCAAGCCACAGGCCGGGGCTCCTGAGGCAGGTGGTTGAGGGATTTCTTCCCGAGGTTGTGCTGTGCTTGATAGTGACGGTGCCGCCGAGTGCTTGAAGAGCCGTTCCTCGAATACACCGGGATCTTGATGCAACCACCTGGATGCCCTCCTGGTGATGTCATCAGCCTCTTGGTTGGTGCCGCGGGGCACGTGCTGCAACTCCAGTCCCCAAAATTGCTTTTCTATCCAGCGTACCTCTGCGAGATATGCCTCCATGTGCTCGTCCTTAGGCTCGTACACTTTGTTGGAGAAGTTGACGAGGAGCTGTGAGTCGCCCTTAATGATGAGGCGCTTCACCCCCAGTACTGATGCAGCCTTTAAGCCCACTATGAGGCCTTCGTATTCTGCTATGTTGTTGGAGACCTTCTCGCTGTGCTGGAAATAGAGTTATACAGCGTAATAGAGCTTGTCCTGAGTGGGGGATATAAGCACCGCGCCGGCCCCCGCACCATGTCGCGAGAATGCCCCATCGAAGTACATAACCCAGCCGTCCGGTGCCTCGCTTCCTGGGGAGAGTGACCGGTCTTCACCTGCTTCAAGCCCTGGCGCTTCTGTCCATTCTGCCAGAAAATCTACAAGTGCGGCCCCCTTGACAACTCTCGTCGTGCTAAATTCCAACTGAAATGCTTGCAGCTCAATGTTCCATTCGTCGACCCTCCCAACGGAATTGGGGCTCCGGAGCACCCTTTCCAATGGGTAGGCCGAGACAACCTTGATGGGGTGACCTTGAAAGTAATGTCGCAACTTACGTGAGGCCACCAATAGTGCGAGCAAGAGCTTCTGAGGCATGGGGTATTGTGCCCTTGCATCCCGCAACACCGTGCTGACGAAATACACAGGATGCTCGATGAGGGTGGGCGTGCCGACGAAGCCCGTGCCCTCCGGAGAGTTAGGTGCAACCTGAGATGTCGAAGCCCCCAGCTCCAGGCTGCCTGGTGAGGCCCCTTCAGCCCCGAGGGTGTCTTCCTGTTGAGGTGGGTCTCCATCTGCCGAGTCCGTGGTCTTCGCGAGGCTGTCTTGGTCTGGTGCTCCCGCGGTCGGGGCCACGTTCGGCCGCGATGCGGCCTTGTCTTGGCGCTCTTCCCGAACCGCCACCAGAGCTACGCTGGCGGAGTAGGGCGTGGCAGCAAGGTAGAGCAGCAGGGGCTCCTGAGGGCGTGGCGCCACCATCACCGGAGGGCTGGTCAGGTACTTTTTGAGATCTTGAAACGCTTCATCGGCCTCTTGTGTCCATTCGAACGGGCCCTTCTTCTTCATCAACTTGAAGAAGGGCAGGGCGCGTTCCCCCAGCTTGGAGATGAAGCGCCCTAACGCAGTTACGCGTCCAGCGAGCTTCTGCATTTCCCTGAGGGTTTGCGGCGGACTCATGTCTTCGATTGCCTTGACCTTCTCTGGGTTGGCCTCGACCCCCAGTGGGACACGAGGCAGCCCAGAAGCTTGCCAGAGGGAACACCAAACACGCACTTCTCCGCGTTGAGCCGTAGGTCCACTTCATGAAGGCTCGCGAAGGTTTCTTCCAGGTCCTGTATCAGGGTCTTCGCCTCCCGAGACTTCACCAGAATGTCGTCGACGTAGGCCTCAGCGTTTCTCCCGAGCTGTCGGCCCAAGGCGATATGCATCAGTCGCTGGAAAGTTGCGCCCGTGTTGTGCAAACCGAACAGCATGTAGGTGTAGCAGTACACCCCGCACGGGGTCAGGAAGGTTGTCTTCTCCATGTCTTCTATCGCCATCTTGATTTGGTGATAGCCCGAAAAGGCATCCAGGAAGCACAACAGATCGCACTCAGCGGTGGAGTCGACAATTTGGCCGATGCAGGGGAGTGGGAATGGATCTTGAGGGCAGGCCTTATTGAGGTTGGTGAAGTCGACATACATGCGCTCCTTTCCTCCCTTCTTCGGCACAACAACAGGGTTTGCCAGCCATTCGGGGTAGCGAACCTTGCAAATGACACCTGCAGCTTCCAGCTTGCGGGTTTCTTGGACGATGAAGGCCTGCTTCTCGGTGGACTGCCACCTTGCTTTCTGCTTCACGCGGTACACATTGGGGCACACATTCAGGTGATGCTCGATCACCTGCCTTGGGACCCCCGCTAGCTGCTTGGGTTCCCACGCAAACACCTTCTTGTTCGCACGCAGGAATTTCACCAAAGCCTCCTCCTGGTCGGGGTCGAGATTGGCACCTATGGTGAAGGTGGCGCCGGAGGATCCATCCTCATCAACTGGTACCTGCTTGGTCTCTGCCTTGTCTTGGGTGAACAGCTGCTTCTTCTTGGTTGGCGCAGCCCCCTTGGCCTTGGGGGTGTCGGCGCTGGTGGGCTGCGCTGCTGCATCTGTCTTGAGAGCGAGCTTGAGCGCCTGCAGAGCATCTTTTGTATCTCCAGCTATGGTGAGGATGCCGCTGCTCCTGGGCATCTTCATGAGGTTGTAGGCCGGATGAGTCGCGACCATGAATTGGGCCAAGGCAGGGTAGCCGAGGATGACGTTGTACGGGAGGCCGATGTGGGCGATGTCGAAGTTGACCAGCTCCGTGCGGAGTTGTCGTGGGTGCCAAAGGTCACCGGAAGGCGGATCTGCCCCAGGGAGCCGGAGGAACCACCTCCG
Organism: Triticum dicoccoides; assembly: GCF_002162155.2. Lineage (NCBI taxonomy): Eukaryota > Viridiplantae > Streptophyta > Magnoliopsida > Poales > Poaceae > Triticum > Triticum dicoccoides. Next base: position 275,926,627 of record NC_041383.1, read on the forward strand.
ACGCCCGAGAAGGGCTTGCTGGGTCGGAGTCGTTCTAGCGGCATGTGGAGGAGGCTGAAGGCCTCCACCGAGAGCATGTTGAGGCAGGCACCGCCATCGATGAGGGTCCTGGTGATAGCTACCTGGCAGATGGTGGGCGTGCAAAGCATCGGGAGCGCACCCGAGCAGGCGGTGTTGGCAGGGTGATCGTCTGAGCTGAAGGTCAAGTCGGCCTTGGGTGCCGCCCAACCCGGAGGGGCTCCGTGGCACGTGAGGGCGGCGCCGATCTGGCAGATGAATGGCTTGACGTGGCTGCCCGAGGGTGGCGCCTGCGAGCCGCCCAGGAGAGCTGCGATGACCGGGGGCACCGGCGCAGCGTAATGGGCGAGGAAGAGGTCGCGTAGCTCCTCCCAGGAGGCCACAGAAGCCATTGGCAGGTGGAGCAGCCACATGTGTGGGACACCGGCGAGGCCCATGGGAAACCCATTAGCCATGACCATGTCATCGCCCCCGGCCTTGAGGACGGCCTCCTCGTACGCCAGCAGGAAAGCCAGCGGATCCGTCGCGCCGTTGTAGTGCGGTGGCATCTCTGGCTTGAACTTGTGGGGCCACTGCACCTGTCGCAAGGTGGGGGCCAAGGCTCGGAGCCCCCTGGCCCCAGCACCAGCGTCGGCCGCCAGAGCGGGCGGCACGTTGTCCGCCATGAGGGCGAAGCGCGGTGTTGATGGAGAGCGGGTCGACGGAAGGGAGAGCTCCGGCGCACCCCTACCTGGCGCGCCAAATGTCGGATATCGGGTTCAGGCAAAACCCTTAAGGTTCAAACTCTGGGGTGCGCACGAAGATCTGCTCCCTACCGATCCGCACCCCAAAACCTCGCCGCGAATCTAAGCTACACGATGAACAACACAAGGGACACAAGGTTTATACTGGTTCGGGCCACCATTGTGGTGTAATACCCTAATCCAGTGTGTGGTGTGGTGGATTGCCTCTGGGGCTGATGATGAATAGTACAGAGGAAGAACAGCCTCGCGAGAGGTGTTCTTGAGCTGGTGCGGTGCTCTACTTGGAATGGATTCGATCAGCTCTGGATGAGATGATCTCTACTGTGGTGGCTATCTCTATATATAAAGGCCCTGGTCCTCTTCCCAAATATTGAGCGGGAAGGGAGCCAACAATGGCCACTTTGAAGGGGGACAACTAGTACAAGTTATCCTGACTAAAGTTGATCTTCGACTGCCAAAGGCACTGGCGATGACACCATCTTGAGCTCCACGGCGACCTCTGTCCTGCCGCTCTGCTGGTCTTGGTCTCGTTGCACCGATATGGTAACTTTTGCTTGATGCCTCGGTACTCCGCGCCTGCGCTTGCCCCCTTTGCACCAAAGAGGAAACGAGGACACTGCGCTGGCTGGCGCCCGCCTGGTCTCGATCGTCATGGCTTGCATCACGAGCACCTCACGAGGTACTCCTTGCCTTGATCTCTCCGCCTCCTCGCGAGCCTGCCTGGTGAGGCCGCCCCTGAGGAAGCCTTGCGTCATCCGCCCCGCGAGGCTTGGCCCCTCGCGAGGGTCTTGAGCTTGGGTTGATGTAGACGGGCCGTACTGGGCCATTGCTTGAGCCACGCTGCAGGCCGCAGGCAGGCAAGTCTGGGGACCCCCGTTCCCAAAACGCTGACAGCTGCTTATGTTGAATCTATCTGTGCAACAGAGGAATTGAAATTCTACAAAGACAATGTTGACCCGGCGGATATGACGTCTTTGAAAAAGCCAACTACAGAGCATGATCCAGTATTGAAGTTTAAGTAGGCCGATGACACTAAGCTAGTTGACTTTGTTCCTGGCAATTCATCCAAGTAGTTCAGTATCAGTGCTAACCTGGATCCAAAATAGGAAAGCACGCTCATCGAGTTCATCCGTGAGAACCGGGACATCTTTGCATGGAAACCTTCTGATATGCCGGGTGTGCCGAGGGAACTCGTTGATCACACTCTTAATATTGATCCGAAGTTTAAGTCGGGCAAGCAATTCCTTCGTTGCTTCAATGAGGAGAGGCATAAGGCCATTTGTGAAGAAGTGGCCCGGCTCTTGGCGGCTGGGTTCATTGTTGAAGTCTTTCATCCTGAGTGGTTGGCTAATCCGGTGCTAGTGCTTAAGAAGAATGTCACTTGGCGTATGTGTGTGGACTACACGGACTTAAGCAAGGCCTATCCGGCTGATCCTTTTGCTCTCCCTCGTCTTGATCAAATGATTGATTCTACGGCGGGTTGTGAGCGTTTGAGTTTTTTGGATGCTTAATCTGGTTATCATTAGATCAAGATGGCAATTAAAGACCAGGAGAAGACATCTTTTATCACTCCCTTTGGATCCTTCTGCTATGTGTCTATGCTTTTTGGGCTCAAGAGTGCCCAGGCGACTTACCAGCGATGTGTGCAGAATTGTCTTCACAGTCAGATTAGGCGCAATGTTCATGCTTATGTGGATGATATTGTGGTGAAATCGAGAGAAAAGGAAACTCTGTAGATGATTTGAAGGAGACCTTCAATAATCTTTGGGTCTACAATATGATTCTTAACCCGGCCAAATGTGTTTTTGGTGTGCCAACAGGCAAGCTTTTGGGTTTTTTGATTTCTAACAGAGGCATCGAAGCTAACCCAGAGAAGATCAAGGCCATCACCTCCTTGGCAAAGCCGGCGTGTATCAATGATGTTCAACGGCTGGCGGGTCGTATTGCTGCTTTAAGCCGGTTCATAAGCCGGTTGGGTGAGAAGGCCATACCACTATACCAGATGATGAAGAAAATAGATCACTTTGTCTGGAGTGATGCTGCTAATGATGCATTTGAAGCTTTGAAGAAACAGCTAGCTAAGCTGCTAGTCCTTGCTGCTCCTATTGATAAGGAGTCATTGTTATTATATGTGGCTGCTAACGCTTGAGCTGTCAGTGTACCTATTGTGGTGGAACAGAAGGAAGCAGGCAAGGAATATCCGGTTCAATGGCCGGTTTACTATATCAGTGAAGTAATCATTGAATCCAAGCAGAGGTATCCGCACTGGCAGAAACTCGTTTATGGGGTGTTCATGGCCAGTCGGAAGCTTAAGCAATATTTTCTGGGTCATCCCATCATTGTGGTTAGCTCTGCTCCCTTAGGGGATATTATTCAAAACAGAGAAGCCACAGGTCGGGTAGCCAAGTGGGCCATTAAGCTTGGACCTCATGGTTTGAACTATATGCCTCGCACAGCCATCAAGTCTCAAGCACTTGTGGATTTCATCAATGACTGGACAGAGCTGCAGATGCTTGAAGAAAAGCCAGATAACACATATTGGACTATTCACTTTGATGGGTCCAGGTAATTGGAGGGCTCGGAGGCTGGAGTGGTCTTAGCTTCCCCTCGAGGTGACAAATTTTGCTACGTTTTAAGGTTGATGTTTCCCTGTACTAACAATGCAGCTGAGTATGAAGCCCTGTGATACGTCTCCAACGTATCTATAATTTTTGATTGTTCCATGCTATTATATTACCCGTTTTGGATGTTTATGGGCTTTACTTTACACTTTTATATCATTTTTGGGACTAACCTATTAACCTGAGGCCCAACCCAAATTGTTGTTTTTTGTGTGCCTATTTCAGTGTTTCAAAGAAAAGGAATATCAAATGGATTCCAAACGGAATGAAACCTTCGGGAGCGATCTTTTTGGAACAAATGCAATCCAGGAGACTTGGAGTGGACGCCAAGAAGCAGCCGAGGCGGCCACGAGGCAGGAGGGTGCGCCATAGGGGGTTGGGCGCGCCCCCCACCCTTGTGGGCCCCTCATGGCTCCCCTGACCGACCTCCTTCGCCTATATATATCTATGTACCCCGAAAACATCCAGGAGCACCACGAAACCCTATTTCCACCGCCGCAACCTTCTGTACCCATGAGATCCCATCTTGGAGCCTTTTCCGGCGCTCCGCCGGAGGGGGAATCAATCATGGAGGGATTCTACATCAACACCATATCCTCTCCGATGAGTTGTGAGTAGTTTACCATAGACCTTCGGCTTCATAGTTATTAGCTAGATGGCTTCTTCTCCCTCTTTGAATCTCAATACAAAGTTCTCCTCGATCTTCTTGGAGATCTATTCGATGTAACTCTTTTTACGGAGTGTTTGTCAAGATCCGATGAATTGTGGGTTTATGATCAAGTTTATCTATGAGAAATATTTGAATCTCCTCTGAATTCTTTTATGTATGATTGGTTATCTTTGCAAGTCTCTTCAAATTATCAGTTTGGTTTGGCCTACTAGATTGATCTTTCTTGCAATGGGAGAAGTGCTTAGCTTTGGGTTCAATCTTGCAGTGTCCTTTCCCAGTGACAGCAAGGGCAGCAAGGCACGTATTGTATTGTTGCCATCAAGGATAAAAAGATAGGGTTTATATCATATTGCTTGAGCTTATCCCTCTACATCATGTCATCTTGCCTAATGTGTTACTCTGTTCTTATGAACTTAATACTCTAGATGCATGCTGGATAGCGGTCGATGTGTGGAGTAATAGTAGTAGATGCAGAATCATTTTGATCTACTTGTAGCGGACGTGATGCCTATATACATGATCATGCCTAGATATTCTCATAACTATGCACTTTTCTATCAATTGCTCGACAATAATTTGTTCACCCACCGTAATACCTTTGCTATCTTGAGAGAAGCCACTAGTGAAACCTATGGCCCCCGGGTCTATTTCTCATCATATAAGTTTCCGATCTCCTTTATTTTGCAATCTTTACTTTTCAATCTACATCATAAAAATACCAAAAATATTTATCTTATCTTATTATCTCTACCAGATCTCACTTTTGCAAGTGGCCATGAAGGGATTGACAACCCCTTTATCGCGTTGGTTGCGAGGTTCTTGTTTGTTTGTGTAGGTACGAGGGACTTGCGTGTAGCCTCCTACTGGATTGATACCTTCGTTCTCAAAAACTGAGGGAAATACTTACGCTACTTTGCTGCATCACCCTTTCCTCTTCAAGGGAAAACCAACGCCGTGCTCAAGAGGTAGCACCCTGCTCCATGGCCTTTGGATGGCTAAGGAGATGAGTTTAAGCCGGATACGATGTTTCGGCGACTCAGACTTGGTGGCTCAGCAAGTTTCCGGCAAATGGGATTCTAACGATCCACTCATGGCGTCTTATCGCTGCGAGGTTGACACTATTGCTGGATACTTCAGGAGATATCATCGATCGGAGGAAAAATGAGGCAGCTGATGCCTTAAGCCGGTTGGGGTCCCAGTGTAAGCCGGTGCCACCTAACACTTTCTTGGATATTCTACATAACCCTTCTGTCAAGTTGCATATAGAAGAAGATCTGGCTATTCCTGACCCGGAAGCACAATTGGTGGCGGCTTTTCACGCTATTCCTGATTGGACAATTCCATATTTGGCTTATATGACCCGGGGCAAATTACCTGAGGAAGAAACTTTGGCCAGACAGATAACCCAACGGTCTAAGTCAATGACAATTGTTAACGGAGAGTTACACCATTGCAGTGTCACTGGGGCATTTCAATGTTGTGTTTCTCCTGAAGAGGGTCATGAAATTCTTCGCGAGATTCATGAAGGATATTGTGGTCATCATGCCGGCTCTAAATCTCTCGTGGCTAAAGATTTTCGTCATGGATTTTATTGGCTGACAGCTCATGCTGATGCAGAGGATTTGGTCAGTAAATGTGATGGTTGTCAGAAATTTTCACGCCGAGCTCACGTGCAGGCTCAAGAATTAAGGATGATTCCAATTACTTGGCCGTTTGCAGTTTGGGGGCTTGATATGGTTGGGCCTTTTAAAAGGTCTAAGGATAAAAAGACCCACCTTTTGGTGGCGGTTGACAAATTCACAAAGTGGGTCGAAGCAGAGCCGGTCTGTAACTGTGACGCAGCAACGGTGGTTCAATTCATCAAAAAGGTGATTTTTCGCTTTGGTTTTCCCCATGGAATTATAAATGATAATGGCACTAATTTCTCCAAGGGTGCTATGAAAGAGTTTTGTCAACGTGAGCATATTCGGCTTGATGTGTCGTCAGTAGCTCACCCCTAATCCAATGGTCAAGCTGAAAGAGCCAATCAAGAAATTTTGAGAGGCATCAAGCCCCGGCTTATGGTCCCCTTGTAGAGGTCGCTGGGTTGTTGGGTGGAGGAGTTACCTTCAGTGCTATGGAGTATCAATACTACCCCCAATAGATCTACGGGTTACACGCCTTTCTTCATGGTTTACGAAGCAGAGGCGGTTCTCCCTAGTGATATCCGTCATGACTCGCCCCGTGTGGCGGCTTATGTTGAAGCTGATAATGAAAAAGCACGTCAGGATGCACTTGACCTATTAGATGAGGAGCGTGACCTTGCGGCGGCTCGCTCAGAGATTTACCAACAAGATCTACACCATTATCACAGCCGTCGGGTTAAGACCAGAACCTTTCAAGAAGGTGACTTGGTGCTCCGGCTTATCCAGGATCAGACTGATATGCACAAGCTATCCCCACCTTGGGAAAGACCCTTTGTGGTCAACAAGAATTTGAACAATGGATCATACTACCTTATCGATATTCGAGACCACAAGGACTCACGTCATGGAATATTGCCCATCTTCGGCCTTACTACACTTGAGCCACCGGCTCTTATGATGTACGTATTTTGACAATGTATATATTATGATGTTCATAATAAAGCCGGCATCCCTCATAAAGGAGGGCCTTTGTCATTTCATCTCCAAGAATAATGAGTCCTTTTCATCATAATTTCAATGGTCATTTGGGGGCTTCCTGCTCATATTTGAAGCACAACTGTGAATATCCCTCTTGATCGGCGCAATGCCAAAAATTATGGTCACTTGGGGGCTTCCTGCTCATATTTGAAGCATAGCTGTGAATATCCCCCTTGATCGGCGCAATGCCAACACTTCTGGTCACTTGGGGGCTTCCTGCTAATATTTGAAGCATAGCTATAAATATCCCACTTGATCGGCGCAATGCCAAAACTTATGGTCACTTGGGGGCTTCCTGCTCATATTTGAAGCATAGCTGTGAATATCCCTCTTGATCGGCACAATGCCAAGACTTATGGTCACTTGGGGGCTTCCTGCTCGTATTCGAAGCATAACTGTGTATATCCCTCTTGATCGGCTCAATGCCACAAACCACTTGGGGGCTTCCTGCTCATTGAGCATAGTTGTGTAATAACCCTCTTGGTCCGACTCATACGCCATGATTACAAAGCACGTGGGGGCTTCCTGTTCAAACATAGGTGTATTCACCAAAGAGAACATAGTGTTACTACCCTCGTGAGCTGGCTTTGGACGATAAGTCGCCAGTGTATAATGATTTTATGTGCTTAGAGCGCTATGCTTTAAGCTTTGGGATATTACCCCTTGCTGCATATGGCGTGATAAGTCGGCGGTATAAATCAATTGAATAAGGCATTCCACTCTCAATCTTTGGGTCGTAACCCTTACTGCATTGGTATCATAAGTCGGCAGTACGATTCAATATCACAGGTATGATGTTTTTTTATAATTATAACATGATTATGTTTAAACGGGCCCTGGTCATGAACTATTTTAGTCACCAGTGGTTTTATATGGGTTATTATGACCCGCCCTGCGGTAAACCGCCAGAGCTCTTGTGGTCTACTTGTGTGCAGGATAAGACTAAATCTCATCTGCATAAATCAACATCATCATAAGGATATAATGATAGTTTCCAAGTGGCGGATCAAACAGTGTTGGGCAAAACACAAACATGCACGATGGCACGACAGAGCAAAGTTTTTACTAGCCTATTACATGACTTAAGGAGCCAAAATGATTAAGTGTTTTCAGAAGATCAAATATATGAACCGCCCAGTGGATCAATCTTCCTGGCCCTAACGGCTTGAAGCTTCTGGATCATCCTTCTCCGGTTCTTCGTCCTCCTCTACTGCTGGAAGTTTGGTGATGACCAATCAATGCCACACAAGGCTTGGAATTCAGCTTCATCATCTATAAGCTTAGACGGTTCAACTTTAGGAGCAAAAGTGTGCTTACGGATTGGGGGAATTAGATCCATCACTTTATAAGCCGGCGCAGGCATCTTCTGGTTCTCCATGTCATAAGTCGGTTGATATCTTGAAAGATCTATTTGATTGGCAATCAGGCTGGCCAGGGGACGTATCTCCTTCACGCAGGTAGCAAAATCTTTCTTCTCAGAGGGAGTGCCATCTTCCTTTAAGCTTGGATACCCAGTAGATAAATTGGCCGGGTCTAGCTCTGCTAGCCATGCCTTGGCCCGGCTTAAAGCTGTCACAGCACTGGCTCTTGCAGATGATCGCTTCATCTCGTTAATCCTCTCAGGAAGAATAGAAAGCTTTTTCAAGACATAACTCAAGAGAGTAGGTGCTTGATTAGTCGGAGAAATTGTGGCCAATGCATGCTGAGTTCCAGTATATAACTGTTCAACAAGTGTATAAACAACCTTGAGCTTCACAAGCATCTCTTGACTCAGATTGTTGCTCCTGGGACCTACATCATAATTATGTATGGGTTAGAGGCGGTCTATACCATCAAGGAAGATATCCAAATTTGATACTAGCAAGGCGACTCACCAAAGATAGCAGAAACCATCTGGGATACATGGTGTTTTAAACCGGTAAGCTCAATGGTCACCTCGTGAAGAGCCGCCTCCGCCTTTATGGCCCCTGTATCAAAGCAGTTTTTTCTTCAGCCTAGGCATTTCTTTCAACCTCAAAGCTGGTCTTCAGTTTTTTCGTTTCATCCAAGCTAAATTGGAATTTTGAGTCTGCTTTCCAGGTCTCAGATTCTTGGTGCTCCAGTCAGGTTTTCACGTCAGTCAATTGTGCTTGAAGTTGAGCAGTGGTGTCCTATACATACACCAGTTCAAAATTATGTGGGTTATAGAAATGAAGTCCCAAGCCTTTTGCAAGCAACAACACTTGGCACTTGGGGGCTAATGCCTGCCGAAAAAATTACTCGTGCAACGGCTTATGTGAGTAAGTCTCAAGCACTTTGCAAGCAAGAGTACTTGGCACTTGGGGGCTAATGCATATCGCTTGTATCTTATTACTACTTTATGATGACCCGTATGTGCCGCAAATGATCATAGCCGGCTCATGGGGATTACACAAGTAAACTTTGATTTATAAGCAATGATGCACAGCACCGGCTCATTCATGCTGATTAAACCGGCCCTTGGGGGATATGGATGCAGTGTTAAAGATCTACTCGGATGGTGTAAGCCGGATTTTGAAAGATTCTATCAAGGGTACTATTTATACTCGTGATCATTCTAAGTCTACAGCATATTCAATTCTATCATACACAATAGACTTGGGGGCTAACAGGATATGCGTAACTCATTAAAGAAGGAGTTCATACCTCATATTTTTGATACATCTGCTTCACCATGTCAACTTCACGGTCGCGGCTGGTGTGCACTTGATTGAGATAGCCAGAGAATACTTCATCAATACTCAGTTGAGAGTAGTTGGCAACATCAAATCTCACTTTTTGCCTCTCAATATGTTCTTCTTTGGCAGAATGCTTGGCCAAGACAGTAGGTCTTCCCGGCTCTCTAAAGCCGGTGCTAGTAATCATCACATCATCGACATGCGTTTCAGCCAGTTTAATCGGGCTTGATGATTCAACATTCAAAGGATCGTTGTTTGCCTGGTCAATGGAAGGGTGAGGAATTTCTGGTGGGACGTCAGGAATATGTTCTTCTGGTTGTGGGACGGAGGTGTCAGACACTGGAATCTGTTGCTCCGGTTCAGGGACTTTGGGGTCTTCAGCCGGTTTGTTCACCCTTGCCTTCTTGCTAGGCTTGGCCTTTCCACTACATGGGTTATGAGAGGTAAGTGTAAATATAAAGGAGTGATACGTCTCCAACGTATCTATAATTTTTGATTGTTCCATGCTATTATATCATTTGTTTTGGATGTTTAATGGGCTTGATATACACTTTTATATTATTTTTGGGACTAACCTATTAACCGGAGGCCCAACCCAAATTGTTGTTTTCTTGCCTATTTCAGTGTTTCAAAGAAAAGGAATATCAAACGGAGTCCAAATGGAATGAAACCTTCGGGAGAGTTATTTTTGGAACAAACGCAATCCAGGAGACTTGGAGTAGACGTAAGGGAAGCATCAAGGAGGCCACCAGGGTCCAGGGCGCGCCCTACCCCCCTAGGCACGCCCCCACCCTCGTGGGCCCCTCGTGACTCCCCTGACCGACTTCTTTCGCCTATATATATCCATATAACCCGAAAACATCCAGGAGCACCATAGATCGGGAGTTCCGCCGCCGCAAGCCTCTATAGCCACCAAAAACCAATCGGGACCCTATTCCGGCACCCTGCCGGAGGGGAGGATCCCTCACCGGAGGCCATCTTCATCACCCCGACGCTCTCCATGACGAGGAGGGAGTAGTTCACCCTCGGGGCAGAGGGTATGTACCAGTAGCTGTGTGTTTGATCTCTCTCTCTCTCATGTTCTTGAACTGGCACGATCTTTATGTACCGCGAGCTTTGCTATTATAGTTGGATCTTATCATGTTTCTCCCCCTCTACTCTCTTGTAATGGATTGAGTTTTCCCTTTGAAGTTATCTTATCGGATTGAGTCTTTAAGGATTTGAGAACACTTGATGTATGTCTTGCATGTGCTTATCTGTGGTGACAATGGGATATTCACGTGATCTACTTGATGTATGTTTTGGTGATCAACTTGTGGGTTCAGTGACCTTGTGAACTTATGCATAGGGTTGGCACACGTTTTCGTCTTGACTCTCTGGTAGAAACTTTGGGGCACTCTTTGAAGTACTTTGTGTTGGTTTGAATAGATGAATATGAGATTGTGTGATGCATATCATCTAATCATACCCATGGATACTTGAGGTGACATTAGGGTTTTGGTTGTTTTGTGTCTTAAGGTGTTATTCTAGTATGAACTCTATGATAGATCGAACGGAAAGAATAGCTTCGTGTTATTTTACTACAGACTCTTGAATAGATCGATCAGAAAGGATAACTTTGAGGTGGTTTCGTACCCTATAATAATCTCTTCGTTTGTTCTGCGCTATTAGTGACTTTGGAGTGACTCTTTGTTGCATGTTGAGGGATATTTATATGATCCAGTTATGTTATTATTGTTGAGGGAACTTGCACTAGTGAAAGTATGAACCTTAGGCCTTGTTTCCTAGCATTGCAATACCGTTTACGCTCACTTTTATCATTTGTTACCTTGCTGTTTTTATTTTCAGATTACAAAAACCTATATCTACCATCCATATTGCACTTGTATCACCATCTCTTCGCCGAACTAGTGCACCTATACAATTTACCATTGTATTGGGTGTGTTGGGGACACAAGAGACTCTTTGTTATTTTGTTGCAGGGTTGTTTGAGAGAGGCCATCTTCATCCAAGCCTCCCACGGATTGATAAACCTTAGGTCATCCACTTGAGGGAAATTTGCTACTGTCCTACAAACCTCTGCACTTGGAGGCCCAACAACGTCTACAAGAAGAAGGTTGTATAGTAGGCATCAAGCTCTTTTCTGGCACCGTTGCCGGGGAGGCTAGGTAAGCGACACTAACACCCCGTCAACTAAGCTCTTTTCTTGCGCCGTTGCCGGGGAGGTGAGTGCTTGAAGATATATCTTTAGATCTTGCAATCGAATCTTTTAGTTTCTTGTTTTATCAATAGTTTAGTCTATAAAAGAAAATTAAAAAATGGTATTGAGTTTGCCTCATACGCTTCATATTTTTAATATCTTTCGTGAGAATGATGGAAAGGAAAATTGTGCTCAAGTGCTAGAAGAAGAAGTCTATAAAATGTTTGGCACTAAATCTTTGAATTAGGAGCATGATTGCAATGTTGTTAGTATGAACTCTTTGAATATCCATGGTACTAATGATGATTGCACTAGTCATGATGAAAATGTCTCTTATAAGCATGTCAATTTTTGTGGAGTGCATAGAGTTAGCAAGTACACACCAAATAGGGAAGATAGATTTTGCAAGAGGCATAAGTATTTAGAAACTAAATGGTTGCAAGAAAGGCTAGATGCTTGTGCTGAAAATTTAAGATTTCGTTGCCATCCTTGTGAACTTTGCAATGAACATGATCATTTAAATCCTCAATGCAAATTGTTTCATGATAGTATCGTGTCCAAAATTTGTGATGACTTGATTTCCCTTGCACATCATAATGAACTTAGTTTGCTTTTGGGTTATGAAGAAATAAAACGTATAACTAAAGATATGCCAGAATTTGTCCTTGATAAAGTTCTTGATTTTGATCTAGAAGAAATTTTTATGTATTCTGCGGTGAATTGCATTGAAAACCCTTATGTTGCCAATTACATAAAGAAAAGAAAGCAAATAGAAGATGAAAATAATACTAATGAAAGGGAAGAGACTTCCCAATATCCTCCTATTATTTCTTATGATGAATCAGGTAACGAGGAGGAGCTTTCTATTCAACCAATCTCATTAATAAGGAGCTCAAAAAGAGGGTTAAACCCACACATGATGTGAAGAAGAAAAAGAAAAGACGGAGAAGCAAAGGTAGAAAGGTATCCCTCCCAAATGATGTTGCTCCTATTACTCATCATGATGATGATAATTGCTATACTATTGGTGCTATCCATACTATTAATGATGAGAGTGATTATGCTTATGATATGAAAAGGCCCAAGCTTGGGGATGCTATGTTTGACGAGAATGACATGTTTGAGAATATTGTAGGACCTTGAAGTATGTCTAGAGGGGGGTGATTAGACTACTTGACCAATAAAAACTTAATCTTTTCCCAATTTTAGAGTTTGGCAGATTTTAGCTACTTTAGGACAAGTCAAGCAATCATCACACTATTCAAGCAAGCATGCAAAGAGTATATAGGCAGCGGAAATTAAAGCATGCAACTTGCACAAGAAAGTAAAGGGAAGGGTTTGGAGGATTCAAGTGCAATTTGAGACAGGAATGTTTTTGGCGTGGTTCCGATAGGTGGTGCTATCGTACATCCACGTTGATGGAGAATTCAACCCACAAAGGGTAACGGCTGCGCGAGTCCACGGAGGGCTCCACCCACGAAGGGTCCACGAAGTAGCAACCTTGTCTATCCCACCATGGCCGTCGCCCATGAAGGACTTGCCTCACTAGCGGTAGATCTTCACGAAGTAGGCGATCTCCTTGCCCTTACAAACTCCTTGGTTCAACTCCACAATCTTGTCGGAGGCTCCCAAGTGACACCTAGCCAATCTAGGAGACACCACTCTCCAAGAAGTAACAAATGGTGCGTTGATGATGAACTCCTTGATCTTGTGCTTCAAATGATAGTCTCCCCAACACTCAACTCTCTCTCATAGGTTTTGGATCTAGTGGAAAGAAGATTTGAGTGGAAAGCAACTTGGGGAAGGCTAGAGATCAAGATTCATATGGTAGGAATGGAATATCTTGGCCTCAACACATGAGTAGATGGTTCTCTCTCAGAAATGGTAAGTTGGAAGTGTAGGTTCGTTTTGATGGCTCTCTCCACGAATGAAGAGGAGGTGGAGGGGTATATATAGCCTCCACACAAAATCTAACCGTTACACACAATTTACCAAACTCGGTGGGACCGAATAGTTAAACTCGGTCAGACCAATTTAGTAAACCTAGTGACCGTTAGTGATTTTCGGTGGGATTGACATGCATCTCGGTGAGACCGATTCGGTTAGGGTTAGGGCATAACGTAATCTCGGTAAGACCGATTACACAAACTCGGTGAGACCAATTTGGTAATAAGCTTTCCAGAGAGTTGGTCAGGTAAACTCGGTGGGACCGATTTGCTCTTTTCGATGAGACCGAAATGTTACAAAAAGGAAACAGCCCTATCGGTAAGACCGATTTGCTTAGGGTTTGTGGCAGTGGTTATGACTTTTGGAATCGGTGGTGCCGGATAGGAAGAATCGGTGTGACCGATTTTGGCTTTGGGTTTAGGTCATTTGTGGATGTGGGAAAGTAGTTGAGGGTTTTGGAGCATATCACTAAGCACATGAAGCAAGAGGCTCATTAAGCAACACCTCATCCCTCCTTAATAGTATTGGCTTTTCCTATAGACTCAATGTGATCTTGGATCACTAAAATATAAAATGAAGAGTCTTGAGCTTTTGAGCTTGAGCCAATCCTTTGTCCTTAGTATTTTGAGGGATCCACTTTCATCATCCATGCCATGCCATTCATTGAGCTTTCCTGAAATAATAGTCTTGGAATAGCATTAGCTCAATGAGCTATATGTTGTTATGAATTACCAAAACCACCTAGGGATAGTTGCACTTTCAATCTCCCCCTTTATGGTAATTGATGACAACATATAGATCAAAGCTTCGACAAATGATAATAAGATTGAATAACATCGTCGCTTTGAGAAGTATGTGATAAGCAAGAGCTCCCCCTAAATTTGTGCATGGGTTAAGATTTGCTTTGGACTGCAAATGCACAATGAATTAGGCTCATGGGTTACTCTTCCATGTCACATACATCTTTGGTGGAGCGCTCAAAATAATAAACAATGAATACATGCACTCATCACCAAGCACAGTGAATGATCACATAAGATAGATAGGATAATATCAAGTATGCATAAGTGTAGCTTATGATCAAACACATGATCATCAATGTCTCACAAGCATAGTATCTCAACCAAAAGCAAACAAAGTTTAAAGGCCACCAAATAAAGCAAGAGAGAACAAAAGCAACACTCTCTCTCTCTCGAAGCCTATGATCTATACATTTTTCTCCCCCTTCGGCAACAAGTTACCAAAAAGTTCATAGAAAATGCATAGTGCTAGATCGACTCTCAGGCTTGATCTTCTGGTGGTGGTGTAGAGATGGCTCCCTGGACGAAGGCTTCAGTTGAAGTGGATGGAGCTGGAGGAGTTGGTGCTGGAGCTGGTTGCACTGGAACTGTAGGGGCAATGGCTGGTGCTGAAGTTGTTGCTCGAGTGTCTGTCACTGGCACTGAAACTGACCTCTAGGGTCTGGGCACTCTGGCAAACACATTGGTGGTTGTCTTGCCCTTCCTCTCCTGCATGTCATCCTGCAGCTGCTCCACAACTGACTGAATCTCAGTTACTTTGACATCTAGATCATAGAATTTTTGTTCCATGATTCTTTCAAGGCTCTCCTGATTCTGAGTGAGGGTGGCCAACCCTTCTCAATCCTCAGAGTTGATGCTATCAAGTAACCAAGCTGCTCCTGTTTGGTTTTCAAGAAATATTCAGATGCCTCCTCTTGAGTTGGCATCTTGGCAGCCTTCTCCTTCTTAGCCTTCTCCTTCTTCTCCTGAGCTTGAACTGATTGTGGATCATCTTCATTCATGACAACCTCATTGTCCTCAAAGTCTGAATAAAGTGGAAAATGTTCCTTATCCAACTGATATTTTCCTGTGCCCATCTTTGAGTTGATCAATTCCTGAATCTGAGGTGCATATCCACAGCTCCTCTTCTGATCTGCTGCAGTCCTCTTGATTATTTCAATGATTAGGTTCATAACTTTGAACTTCTGAGGTACATCAAACACATGCAGCATGTTGATGGCATGCCCTCTGATCATGTTATGGTCACCAGACTTGGGCAACAAAGTGTGCCTCAGAATCCAATTGATGGTTGGCAACCCTGACAGCAGAAAGTGAACTGATCCAAACTTGTGAGTCTCTACTGCCTTGTTTGGGATCTCCTTGTACATGTGAGCCATTGAATTGTGACCCAACTTCTTCTTTGCATAAATGTCCAGGTCATCCTCATTTTCCTTGGGGGCATTTATCAGACTTGCCCATTCTTCAACAGTGGACTGGTACCTTGTACCTTCAGACATCCAAACAATTCTACCATCTGGGTAAAAATGTGTTGTGGAGTAGAACTGCATGGTAAGCTCATCATTCCAGTTGGTGAACTTCTGTCCAACAAAATCAGCAACTCCACAAGCAACAAAGCTGTCTTGCACTCCAGGGTAGTGCTCTTCATTGTCCTTGATGTAGGTCCAGTCGACCCACCTCATGTCACAGACTATAGGCTTTTTATCCAACAGAATTGTTTCATAAAAGTCCTATTGTTCCTTTGTATGGAACATGTAGTCAACAGCAGTTCTTCTTCTTGAAGCATATGGATCTTCCATCCTCCACAGTCTCAGCCATGAATCCTTCCTGATTCTCATGTCCTCAGCCACAGGATGGGCATCATTGTGGTCTGGTATCTTGGGCTTGAGCTTTCTTAAGACCTGTCCTTCTTCATCCTCATCTTCAGCAACATTGGGCACTGGGGCCTTGTTCTTCTCAGCAGCTGGAATACTCCTAGTATTCCTCTTTGGAACTTGCTTGGCCTTGGAGGCAGCTTTGGGTGCTTCCTTGGGCTTGGATGTAGCAGCCCCTGATCTGATTGCATCACCCATAAGCTTAGGTGCCTTAGGTACTGGTGCAGCATCCTCTTCCTCTTCATCAGAATCCCTTTTCATTGAGGGCTTTCCAAGGACCTTGGAAGTTGTGGTTCTTGCTCTCTTCTTTTTCTTATCCTGATCACCATCATCCTCTGATTCAATTGTGAACTTCATAGTTGCACCAGTGGGGAATTTCTGAGGTTTGGATGATGTATCTTTCCTTGCAGGTGCCTCTTTGGGTTGAGCCTGAGCTGGCACTTGAGTGGACTTTCTGGCCTTTGGCATTGGTGTCCTCTTGGCAGGAACTTTCCTTTTCAGACCTGGTTTTGTGCTCTGTGCAGAGCCATATTCTTTCTTGAGCACCACTTTCTTGGAAGTGGCCTCATCTTCCTCAGCTTTGTAATCTTCATCCTCAGAATCTGAATTTCTTTTCCTCCTTTGCCTAGTTGCAGCCTTAGGCAAATTGCTAGGAGTACTTTTGCTCCCTTCATCTGTAGTTGAGGGACTAGTGCCCTCACTCAAGTTCATCTGCTCTTCTGACCTGTTCTGGCTGTCACTCTGATCTGACATACTGCAAAAGCTGACTGCTGACCCTGTGAAGAGTTATAGATGAGATGGAAAAGATGAGCATCACAAAATGCAGAGATTTTTCCAAAAGAATGATTCAAAAGTTCAGTTTTAGTTTTCCACATAAAGCATTTTGGATCAACCGATTTTCAAACTCGGTGATACCGAAGCAGTTTTGGAACCTAAACTGATGATCTCGGTTGGACCGAGTCACAGTTCGGTGGCACCGAGACTGCTAGGGTTTCACAGAATCTTCAAATCGGTTGCACCGATTAGTAATTCTCGGTCAGACCGAGAGTCACTAGTGCAATGGCATAAGCCAAATCGGTGAGACTGAGTTTTTCAACTCGGTGGGTCCGAGATGGTTTCGGCGGAAACCTAACCCTAAAAATTTGAATCTCATCTAATCTATGGACTACTTTGGCTGGATAGAAGAGTTACAATCGTGGCAAGAATCAATATGAATACAATGTGCTAGGAATCAGACGTGGATAGCACAAAGATCAAGTCCATACCCTAACTTGGCGGTGGACTTGCTACGGCGGCAACGGCGGGGACAAAATCCGTTGACGGCGGCGGAGACCAGCGACAGGAGGCTACTGGCGACGAGGAGACGATCCGGAGACCACGATGGCAGAGCGAGCTGTTGCCCGGGCGAAGGGTTTCGGAGAAATTTCCAAAATTTTGCCCGTGGCTATATATAGCCCGACCATGTCGGTGTGACCGAGTGGAACAACTCGGTGGCACCGAGATGCATAACTGTGTTCAGTACAGCAAATCGGTGAGACCGAAAAGTTCAAATCGGTTGCACCGAGATTGAAAATCAGATCAACTTGATGATCTTGGTAGGACCGAAATGGAGGAATCGGTCAGGCCGAGAATCACAAAGAGGTTTTGGAAGTTTAAGTCTATGACGAATCGGGGACTCCGAGTGCTCCTCACACAGAGTGGTTCGAATCTGACTTGATCAAATTTTGTGATGTAGCATGAATAGAGTTTGAGATGAGAAAATCATAGATAGCTAAAGAAGGTTCTTAGGCATTCTTGTCCATCCATTTGGCAAAAAGAAAACAAACCAAACAATCAAAACAATAAGTGGATGTCCTTGAATGTGTAAAATATGCACCAACATGCTCACACAGTAAGATAGCAAATGAAATATGTGGCAAAGCATGCACAACCAATTCTAGCATCTATCAAACAATTGGCGATGACTAGGTCATCTATATATGAGTATATTGACTTAGGAGTCAAATGAGAACATTTGATCATAGGTCATACTCATCGTTTAAGCTCAAGTGGGGTTACCACTTTTACATAATGTATTAATGTGTTCACACCATTAGAGTTGCTTTGACTCAATTCTTAGAGTTAAGCTCCCCTAGATGTGAGATCCCCCCTTAGAGGGATGAACTAACCTTTGGTTTTGTCGATGATGACTTCATGTAGGTGTTGAAGATGTAGATGCTCAATGTTGGTGTAGATCATTTGGAGCAATCCTTTGGAGTGAGTTGCACTTTCAACTTACCTACATGGGTTAGTCCCACAAGGAACAAACAAGAATATCCATAGACATAGAGTGATGCACAAACAAGATGATGTCCATGAAATCATTAGGTTACCTTGTCCCTTGCCTTACCAACATGAGGGTTTGTGACTCCTTGAACTAGTGCAAGATGTGGAAGTTGATTGCACTTGTTCTTGCCAAAATGATATGAGTGAAGAATGTTGGCGGAGTCACCCTCAAGAACTCTGTAGTTCTTCTTCTTCGGGATCCACATCATCTTGATGGGAATCCTTGGAGTTGTAGTTATACTTGATGAAGTAGAACTTGACGTAGTCTTGGGGACCCACTTGAACGAGGCTTTAGGTGCTTCTTCAAATGCATGAATCTCTTCTTGAAGCTTGTCCTTGCCTTTGTTCTTGTGGTCTTGTGGTGGAAGATCATCTTGAGCTTGTGTTCCCTTGAAGGAAGTAGGATCATACTTCTCTTGTTGAGGAACAAACTTCGTCTTGGGGTATTGATCTTCTTCCCACTCAACTCCATTGGCATTGAACTTTCGTTCAAAACCAACACCTTGATTCTTCCGGTGCCTTCCTTGCTTGCGTACAATTTCCTCGAATTGCTTACTCCCGGCAAGGCTCTTGTAAACACCTTTATCTATAATTCCCTTCAATAAGCTATTTTCTTGCTCAAGTGTAACTTGGCTAAGAGAATCATTAGTGGAATCAAGAGAACTACTAGAGGCAACAATATTGGATTTGACATTATCATTATTGTTACTACTAGAGGAAGTATCTTTCTTGTACTTGTTACTAGACTTGACTTGAGGCATGTAAGTGGATAAGAGTAAACGCTTGACAATATAAGAAGAACTTTTCTTGCGAAGATCATCATTGATTGCTTTTAAGAACTCATGCTCTTGCTCAAGATTGAGCTTTTCAAAGCATAACTTCTCATGAGCCCTTAAAAGTTCTCGATGATCTTCGTAGATAGTTTCATGAGCTAACTTAAGAGAGTTTAGTTCTTTAGTTAGAAGCTCAATCTTCTCCTTATCATTGTCATTCGTTTTATCTTGATTAGCATGATTAATTGACATTTCATCATAGTATTCATCACTAGAGTTGTCAACAAGTAAATCATCATCCACAAGCAAGTCATCTTCATCACTATTAAAATCAACATACTCAAGATGTGTTACCTTTGGACCTTTGGCCATGAAGCATCTTCCAACACCTTCATTTGGTGAGTCAAATATGTCGTAGGAGTTGGTTGACACAAGTGCTAGACCGGCAACACCTTCATCTTGAGTATATTCGGAGTCGGAGTGATAGCTTCTCTCGGAGTGATTGTCGGAGTCGGAGCCAAAATCCCATTCACCAACATGAGCTTGATGTCTTCGTTTTGTGTAGCTTCTTGATGACTTGTCCTTCCTTTCCGAATCCTTGCTTCCCCGTGAGGGTCTTTGTTCATAACGATCATCTCTACTCCTCATCTCTCTTGGTGGTGATTCTTCTCTTTTGCTCCTTATTGGAGAGTCTTCTCGTCTTTTGTAGGGTGCCGTACACTCATTGGAGTAGTGTCCGGGTCTCCCACAATTGTAGCAATTGCGCTCTCGACTAGAAGATCTTTTGTCATTGTAAGACCTTGACTTGGAGCTTCTTTCTTTGCTTCTACTCTTGTAGAATTTGTTGAAGTTCTTCACCATTAAGCTCAATTCTTCATTGAAGGTTGGTTTCTCACTTGATGATGTGGGGGCTTCACTTGAGGCTTTGTAAGCACCACTTGACTTGTTGTGAAGTTCCTCCTTATCCTTGACTGACATCTCATGAGCAACAATTCTTCCAATGACTTCCGTTGGCTTGAGATCTTTGTAGTTTGGCATCATTTGGATCAATGTGCACATGGTATCATACTTTCCATCCAATGCTCTTAGGATTTTCTTGATGATGAATTTGTCGGTCATCTCTTCACTCCCTAAGCCGGCAATCTCATTTATGATAAGAGCAAGCCTAGAGTACATTTCAGCGACACCTTCACCATCCTTCATTTTGAACTTGTCAAGCTGAATTTGGAGCACATCCAACTTGGATTCCTTGACGGACTCGGTACCTTCATGCATATCAATCAAAGTATCCCAAATTTCCTTTGCATTCTCAAGACGGCTGATTTTGTTGAATTCTTCGGGGCACAATCCGTTGAAGATGATATCACAAGCTTGAGCGTTGTATTGCAACATCTTCAATTCTTCCGCATTAGCTTCACGGTTCGGTTCTCTCCCATCGAAAAATTCACCTTGCAAGCCAATACAAATAATTTCCCAAACGGCAGGGTTATGTCCAAGAATATGCATTTTCATCTTATGCTTCCAACTAGCAAAATTAGTACCATCAAAGTAAGGACCTCTACGGTGATAATTTCCCTCGCTAGACGCCATACTCTCCTAGGTTGTGAAACCAAGGCTATGACCACAAAAAGCTATGGAAATCAAAGCAAATGGAGACCAAAGCTCCGATACCACTTGTAGGACCTTGAAGTATGTCTAGAGGGGGGGTGATTAGACTACTTGACCAATAAAAACTTAATCTTTTCCCAATTTTAGAGTATGGCAGATTTTAGCTACTTTAGGACAAGTCAAGCAATCATCACACAATTCAAGCAAGCATGCAAAGAGTATATAGGCAGCAGAAATTAAAGCATGCAACTTGCAAGAAAGTAAAGGGAAGGGTTTGGAGGATTCAAACGCAATTGGACACACGGATGTTTTTGGCGTGGTTCCGATAGGTGGTGCTATCGTACATCCATGTTGATGGAGACTTCAACCCACGAAGGGTAACGGCTGCGCGAGTCCATGGAGGGCTCCACCCACGAAGGGTCCATGAAGTAGCAACCTTGTCTATCCCACCATGGCCGTCGCCCACGAAGGACTTGCCTTAGTAGCGGTAGATCTTCACGAAGTAGGCGATCTCTTTGCCCTTACAAACTCTTTGGTTCAACTCCACAATCTTGTCGGAGGCTCCCAAGTGACACCTAGCTAATCTAGGAGACACCACTCTCCAAGAAGTAACAAATGGTGTGTTGATGATGAACTCCTTGCTCTTGTGCTTCAAATGATAGTCTCCCCAACACTCAACTCTCTCTCATAGGTTTTGGATCTGGTGGAAAGAAGATTTGAGTGGAAAGCAACTTGGGGAAGGCTAGAGATCAAGATTCATATGGTAGGAATGGAATATCTTGGCCTCAACACATGAGTAGATGGTTCTCTCTCAGAAATGGTAAGTTGGAAGTGTAGGTTTGTTCTGATGGCTCTCTCCACGAATGAAGAGGAGGTGGAGGGGTATATATAGCCTCCACACAAAATCTAACCGTTACACACAATTTACCAAACTCGGTGGGACCGAATAGTTAAACTCGGTCAGACCGATTTAGTAAACCTAGTGACCGTTAGTGATTTTCGGTGGGACTGACATGCATCTCAGTGAGACCGATTCGGTTAGGGTTAGGGCATAACGTAATCTCGGTAAGACCGATTACACAAACTCGGTGAGACTGATTTGGTAATAAGCTTTCCAGAGAGTTGGTCAGGTAAACTTGGTGGGACCGATTTGCTCTTTTCGGTGAGACCGAAATGTTACAAAAAGGAAATAGAGATTTTACATTGCAATCTCGGTGGGACCGATCGCTCACTTCGGTTAGACCGAAACATTACGAAGGGAAACAGAGAGATTGCAACCCCATCTCGGTGAGACCGAGATCCCTATCGGTAAGACTGATTTGCTTAGGGTTTGTGGCAGTGGCTATGACTTTTGGAATCGGTGGCGCCGGATAGGAAGAATCGGTGTGACCGATTTTGGCTTTGGGTTTAGGTCATTTGTGGATGTGGGAAAGTAGTTGAGGGTTTTGGAGCATATCACTAAGCGCATGAAGCAAGAGGCTCATTAAGCAACACCTCATCCCTCCTTGATAGTATTGGCTTTTCCTATAGACTCAATATGATCTTGGATCACTAAAATATAAAATGAAGAGTCTTGAGCTTTTGAGCTTGAGTCAATCCTTTGTCCTTAGTATTTTGAGGGATCCACTTCCATCATCCATGCCATGCCATTCATTGAGCTTTCCTGAAATAATAGTCTTGGAATAGCATTAGCTCAATGAGCTATATGTTGTTATGAATTACCAAAACCACCTAGGGATAGTTGCACTTTCAAATATATTTGCTGCAATTAATGTTTGTCCCAAGCTTGGGGATGCTATGTTTAATGAAGATGATATTTTTAGCCTCCCAAGTTTTGATGAGCAAATTTATTATGATGATAGCATGCCTCCTATTTATGATGATTATTGTGATGACACTTATGCTATAAAAAGTAGTGATGATTATATTTATAAAAATTGTCATGATTATGATTATCCTTTTTCTGAACATTACTCTTTTAATGTGGAAATAATTTATAGTATTCGAGTCTCTTATGATACTCCCACTATTCCGAATGAGAAGAATTTTGCTTATGTGGAGAGTAATAAAAATTCTATGCTTGTAGATCATGAAAAGAATGCTTTATGTGATGGTTATATTGTTTAATTCATTTATGATGCTACTGAAAATTATTATGAGGGAGTAACATATGCTTGTAGGAATTGCAATAATATCAAGTTTCCTCTCTATGTGCTTAAAGTTTTGAAGTTATGCTTGTTTAGCCTTCCTATGCTAGTTGATTATTGTTCTCATAAATTGTTTGCTCACAAAATCCCTATTCATAGGAAGTGGGTTAGGCTTAAATGTGTTAGTCATATGCTTCATGATGCTCCCGTTATGTCTCAATTCTTATCTTTTATCTGAGCATCATTGTCATCATCATGCCTAGCTAGAAAGACATTAAAGAAAAGCGCTTGTTGGGAGACAACCCAATATTTACCCTTACTGTTTTTGTGTGTCCAGATGATTATGCTACTGTACTAATAATGTTTTACAGCTTTTTTTTCAATAGAGTTCCAAGTAAGACCTTTAGGATAGCTTACGGTGATAGTTGTGTTGATCCTGCTGAAAATCAGAAACTTTTGCGCCCAGTAAATTAGTTTTGATAATTCACAGAAACGTTCTTTTGATCTGATTATTTTTTCTATGGATTGGTACACAAATGTATCAGGTTTTACTAATTTGGTAGGATTGTTTGAGTTACATAAGTATTCGAGAGTTACAGATTACTACAGACTGTTCTGTTTATGACAGATTCTGTTTTCTATGTGTTGTTTGCTTATTTTGATGAATCTATGAGTAATATCGGAGGGTATGAACCATAGAGAAGTTGGAATACAGTATATATTACACCAATATGAATTTATAATGAGTTCACAACAGTACCTAAGTGATGATTTATTTTCTTATACTAACGGAGCTTATGAGTTTTCTGTTGAGTTTTGTGTTGTGAAGTTTTCAAGTTTTGGGTAAAGATTCGATGGACTATGGAATAAGGAGTGTAAAGAGCCTAAGCTTGGGGATGCCCAAGGAACCCCAAGGAATATTCAAGGACAACCAAGAGCCTAATCTTGGGGATGCCCCGGATGGCATCCCCTCTTTCGTCTTCGTTCATCGGTAACTTTACTTGGAGCTATATTTTTATTCACCACATGATATGAGTTTTGCTTGGAGCGTCATTTTCTTTTGTAAGTATTTGATTGCTTATATTTAGAATAATGTTTTGCATCTATATTTTCAATAAAAATGTCAAGGATAGCCTTTACCATGCTTATTTTGCAAGTATACAGGTTTCTGTTTCAAAACAGAATGTTTACTGCTGTTGCAAAAATTCCCTAGAAATGTCAGAATATGATAAATTGTTGAATTTTTTGCAAAATAAGCTCTGATAAATTTTATACAGTGTAATATTTTTCTCATAATTTTTTGAGTTAGGGAAGTATGATGAATCTTGCATTCTTTACAGACTATACTGTTTTGGCAGATTGCTGTTATGTTTGCATTGTTTGCATA
Organism: Triticum dicoccoides; assembly: GCF_002162155.2. Lineage (NCBI taxonomy): Eukaryota > Viridiplantae > Streptophyta > Magnoliopsida > Poales > Poaceae > Triticum > Triticum dicoccoides. The sequence goes on from NC_041383.1 coordinate 275,951,096, forward strand.
TGTTTGCTTGTTTTATGATTCTATTTGAGGATAGGAGTATTAAATATGCAGAGGCATTTAGTATGCAATGTTGAGTAATAATTTTAGTGATTTGTTACAGTAGAGAATGATAAGGTTATTGCGTTGATTTATAATAACTTATCTCACGAGTTCTTGTTGAGTTTGGTGTGGATGAAGCTTTCGAGATTTAGGAAACCGAGATATAAAAGGAATTAAGGAGACACAAAAGTTCAAGCTTGGGGATGCCCAAGGCACCCCAAGATAATATTTCAAGAAGTCTCAAGCATCCAAGCTTGGGGATGCCCCGGTAGGCATCCCACCTTTCTTCTTCAACAATTATCGGTTAGTATCGGTTGAACCTAAGTTTTTGCTTCTTCACATGATGTGTTCTATCCTTGAAATGTCAGTTTGTTTTGTTTTGATTGCTGTTTGAATAAAATACCAAGATCTAAAATTCTTAAATGTTAGAGAGTCTTCACATAGTTGCATGATTATTCAACTACTCATTGATCTTCACTTATATCTTTCGGAGTAGTTTCTGATTTGCTCTAGTGCATCACTTATATCTTTTAGAGCACGACAGTGGTTTTATTTTGAAGAAATAGATGAACTCTCATGCTTCACTTATATTATTTTGAGAGTCTTTAGAACAGCATGGTAATTTGCTTTGAACTTTCATACAAAGTGCATTGAATACTATGATAAATTTGATACTTGACAATTGTTTTGAGATATAAAGGTGGTAATGTTAGAGTCATGCTCGTTGGGTAATTATGAAATTGAGAAATACTTGTGTTAAAGTTGGCAAGTACCATAGCATGCACGTATGGTAAAAGTTGTGTGACAAATTTGAAGCATGGGGTGTTCTTTGATTGCCTTCCTTATGAGTGGAGGTTGGGGGCGCGTGATGGTTAACTCCTACCAACCTCCCCCCTAGGAGCATGCATAGTAGTACTTTGCTTCGAGGGATAATGAACTTTTACAATAAGTATATGAGTTCTTTATGACTAATGTGAGTCCATGGATTACACGCACTCTCACACTTCCATCATTTCTAGCCTCTTCGGTACCGTGCATTGCCCTTTCTCACCTTGAGAGTTGGTGCAAACTTCGCCGGTGCATCCAAACCCCGTGATACGATACGCTCTATCACACATAAACCTCCTTGTATCTTCCTCAAAACAGCCACCATACCTACCTATTATGGCATTTCCATAGCCATTCCGAGATATATTGCCATGCAACTTTCCACCGTTCTGTTTTATTATGACACGCTCCATCATTGTCATATTGCTTTTGCATGATCATGTAGTTGACATCGTATTTGCGGCAAAGCCACCTTTATAATTCTTTCATACATATCGCTCTTGATTCATTGCATATCCCGGTACACCGCCGGAGGCATTCACATATAGTCATATTTTGTTCTAAGTATTGAGTTGTAATTCTTGAGTTGTAAATAAATAGAAGTGTGATGATCTTCATTATTAGAGCATTGTCCCATGTGAGAAAAGGATGATGGAGACTATGATTCCCCCACAAGTCGGGATGAGACTCCAGACTTTATGAAAAAAAGAGGCCAAAGAAGCCAAAAATAAAAAAAGGCCAAAGAATCCCACCAAAATAAAAAAAATGAGAGAAAAAGAGAGAAGGGACAATCTTACTATCCTTTTACCACACTTGTGCTTCAAAGTAGCACCATGATCTTCATGATAGAGAGTCTCCTATGTTGTCACTTTCATATACTAGTGGGGATTTTTCATTATAGAACTTGGCTTGCATATTCCAATGATGGGCTTCCTCAAAGTGCCCTAGGTCTTCGTGAGATGCAAGTTGGATGCACACCCACTTAGTTTCCTTTTGAGCTTTCATACATTTATAGCTCTAGTGCATCTGTTGCATGGCAATCCCTACTCCTCGCATTGACATCAATTGATGGGCATCTCCATAGCCCGTTGATTAGCCGCGTCAATGTGAGACTTTCTCTTTTTTGTCTTCTCCACACAACCTCCATCATCATATTATATTCCACCCATAGTGTTATATCCATGGCTTACGCTCATGTATTGCGTGAGGGTTGAAAAAGCTGAAGCTCGTTAAAAAGTATGAACCAATTGCTTGGCTAAAACTGGGGTTGTGCATGATGGGAGTATTTTGTGTGAAGAAAATGAAGCATAGCCTAACTATATGATTTGTGGGGATAAGCTTTCTTTGGCTATGTTATTTTGATAAGACATGATTACTTTGTTAGTATGCTTGAAGTATTACTATTTTTATGTTAATATGACCTTTTATCTTGAATCATTTGGATCTGAACATTCATGCCACAATAAAGAAAATTACATTGAGAAATATGCTAGGTAGCATTCCACATCAAAAATTCTATTTTTATCATTTACCTACTCGAGGACAAGTAAGAATTAAGCTTGGGGGTGCTTGATACGTCTCCAGCGTATCTATAATTTTTGTTTGTTCCATGCTATTATATTATCTGTTTTGAATGTTTATGGGCTTTACTATACACTTTTATATTATTTTTGGGACTAACCTATTAACCGGAGGCCCAGCCCTAATTGTTGTTTTCTTGCCTATTTCAGTGTTTCGAAGAGAAGGAATATCAAACGGAGTCCAAATGGAATGAAATCTTCGGGAGAGTTATTTTTGGAACAAACGCAATCCAGGAGACTTGGAGTAGACGTCAGGGAAGCATCGAGGAGGCCACCAGGGTCCAGGGCGCACCCTACCCCCTTGGGCGCGCCCCCCACCCTCGTGGGCCCCTCATGACTCCCCTGACCGACTTCTTTCGCCTATATATATCCATATACCCCGAAAACATCCAGGAGCACCATAGATCGGGAGTTCCGCTGCTGCAACGTCTATATCCACCAAAAACCAATCGGGACCCTGTTCTGGCACCCTGCCGGAGGGGGGGATCCCTCACCGGAGGCCATCTTCATCATCCCGGCGCTCTCCATGATGAGGAGGGAGTACTTCACCCTCGGGGCTGAGGGTATGTACCAGTAGCTGTGTGTTTGATCTCTCTCTCTCTCTCTCATGTTCTTGAATAGGCACGACCTTGATGTACCGCGAGCTTTGCTATTATAGTTGGATCTTATGATGTCCCCCCCCCCTCTACTCTCTTGTAATGGATTGAGTTTTCCCTTTGAAGTTATCTTATCAGATTGAGTCTTTAAGGATTTGAGAACACTTGATGTATGTCTTGCATGTGCTTATCTGTGGTGACAATGGGATATTCACGTGATCTACTTGATGTATGTTTTGGTGATCAACTTGCGGGTTCACTGACCTTGTGAACTTATGCATAGGGGTTGGCACACGTTTTCGTCTTGACTCTCCGGTAGAAACTTTGGGGCACTCTTTGAAGTACTTTGTGTTGGTTTGAATAGATGAATCTAAGATTGTGTGATGCATATCATATAATCATACCCACGGATACTTGAGGTGACATTGGAGTATCTAGATGACATTAGGGTTTTGATTGATTTGTGTCTTAAGGTGTTATTCTAGTACGAACTCTATGATAGATTGAATGGAAAGAATAACTTCGTGTTATTTTACTACAGACTCTTGAATAGATCGATCAGAAAGGATAACTTTGAGGTGGTTTTGTACCCTACAACAATCTCTTTGCTTGTTCTCCGCTATTAGTGACTTTGGAGTGACTCTTTGTTGCATGTTGAGGGATAGTTATATGATCCAGTTATGTTATTATTGTTGAGAGAACTTGCACTAGTGAAAGTATGAACCTTAGGCCTTGTTTCCTAGCATTGCAATACCGTTTACGCTCACTTTTATCATTTGTTACTTTCCTGTTTTTATAATTTCAGATTACAAAAACCTATATCTACCATCCATATTGCACTTGTATCACCATCTCTTCGCTGAACTAGTGCACCTATACAATGTACCATTGTATTGGGTGTGTTGGGGACACAAGAGACTCTTTGTTATTTGGTTGTAGGGTTGTTTGAGAGAGACCATCTTCATGCTACGCCTCCCATGGATTGATAAACCTTAGGTCATCCACTTGAGGGAAATTTGCTACTATCCTACAAACCTCTGCACTTGGAGGCCCAACAATGTCTACAAGAAGAAGGTTGTGTAGTAGACATCAAGGAGCATAAGGAGCAAATAATAAGTAATTGTTATTACCCAGGAGCAGTTTTGAAAGCCGGCAGCTGGGACTGTGATAAGTCGCCGAAAGAGGAGCGAGAAGTCTCCTGATAATTTGAATCGGAAGAATTAAGTGGCCGGCGGATGAGACCCGCCAGAGGATAAAAAGAGTTTAAATTTGGGATGACCTCGTTTCGACGTTTCCTTGGAGTGTTCGGTAAGCCGGAAGATAATTCTTCACCTCCGCTGGTCCGAGTCTGTTGCCGGCTCTCGTGCTGCTGTTGCTTCAAAAGAAAGTGAGGATCCATATGAGCTAAGGGTGTGAAAAGCTTACTTTCCGGGTTACTCGTCGAATTTTCTGTCTTGGCAAAGGCTCGGAGTCGGAGGAAATGATAGTTACCTCTTCCTCGCCAGCTTGACTGGCCCCCGTGTCATCCTGATGATAATCAATGTTAATAAGATAGTTGAAAAAGGAGCCAAGTGAATCAAGAGCTACCTCCGACACAGAGCTGTTGTCCAGTTCAAATAGCTCAGAAGTACTAGATTTCTTATTGTTCTTCTTGGCGGTTTTCTTGGCAGCTTTCTTGGCAGCCCTGGCCTTTTTGGCAGCTTCATGGTTATATTTCTTCTTCCAAAAATCAGAGCCATCCTGTGAAAGTCATCAAAGTTGAGTTAATAGAATATTTGAATGATGAAGGTAAAAGTAAGTAATTCAAAGACTCACATCTGGTGGCGGGTTAAGTTTGCAGAAAGGGTTCAGACCCACTTTGCTGCAGTCTTCCGGATCTTCATTCAGAAGGATCTTTGTCATCTCATTGATTGCATCATCAGTTAAACGCACGGAGCTGTGGCGTAGTGGATCCTTTTTACCACCCGTGTAAGTACACATTAAGCCGGATCGGCGACTCAAGGGTATGATCCGCCAAGCAACCCAGCATCAAACCAAGTCAATGCTAGTTAAACCGTTTCCCAGCAAAGCCTTGACCTTTGCAATGGTGGGGGCGAGCTTTGCATGTTCAGCAGCGGTAAGCTTCTTAGGAAGATGATATTTTGAGTCAAGACGCTGGGCACGATAGCCTGGCAGTGGGTTCTCGTCAGCCAGAGAGGTATCTTTGCAACAAAACCATGTCTGGTTCCAATCTTTAGGGTGACTCGGCAAGCGAGCATAGGGGAAGATGGCATCTCTTCTTCGTTGAATTGAGATTCCGCCAAGTTCCAAGCTGGGTCCATTCGTAAACTCATCTTGGCGGTTCAAATAAAAATATTCCTTGAACAGTTCGACACTGGGCTCCTCTTGAAGATATACTTCATAGAAAACTTGAAAGTTGCAGATGTTTGACACGGAATTGGGTCTGATGTCTTGAGGATGAAGATGAAAGAAGTGCAGAACATCCCGGAAAAATTTAGAACCGGGCGGTGAGAAGCCCCGATTCATGTGGTCAGTAAAAACAATGAACTCATCATCCTTTGGCCGAGGTCTTTCTTCTTTTGGATTGGGGGCGCGATAATGCATGACAGTTTTTTCTGGTAAATAGCCGATTTTGACAAAGTCTTTGAGTGTGTCCTCAGTGACAATGGAGGGAACCCAATTACATGAAGTGGTTGTCTTCGGCGGCATTGTGAAGGAAGCCTAAAAGAAAGAACAATTTTGCCGGTTTAAGTTGATTCATTAAGCCGGAGGAAAAACACTACAGTACATATTCAGAGTGGCGGCTTAAAAGGGGCCCAATGATATATGGCTAGCTATAATTGCTGATGTAAGCCGCCATGACAATACTGATAGTTAAGATCTATCAAGAAGGAAAATTTTGCTAAGTGATGGACAAACAGATTTCATAGACTGAAGCTATAATTTTGGATCAGTGGCAGTTCAGAAAATGCAGTAAATTCTAAACCTAAAGCGGCAGCAGAGGAGTTCATGTCCTCTGATAAGATCTTCTATGAAGGAAAAAGTATTCTGATATTAAAAGCAAAGGTTAAAATGCTACCACATGATTTCTATACTATATTCAGATCAGAGGCTACTAGGGTTGAAGAAGAAAGCAAAGAACAAGCGAAGAACACCGAAGAACAGAGCTAACCCTAATACAGATCTGACGCATAAGGAGATGAACACTTACAGATGCAGATGGACTACGGTGGAGCGCTGGCGTTTTCTAGACCAGCCAGGTTGATGCAGCGGCCTGAGTTGGTGTAGCGGTTGGAGGACGGCGACGGCGAAGCTCGATGCGGCAGAGGAGTCGCGATAGGAAGAAGAAGATGAGAAGGCAAGGGGGAAAGTGAATGGAGGGTTGTTTGACCCTATTTATAAGGATAAGGGTAACAGGGGGGCGTGAAAAATGAGGAGGCCAAAGAATGAGTATCAAGCCGTTTGGATGCCTCGGTTTTCGGAATGGTTACTAAAGATAAGGATCCATTAAGATATGTTGGATATTGTGTAAAATTAATGGCAGATGACGTCATGGCGGGTTACCACAATCGCAGGAGATGACGCCATGGCGAGTTATGAGATCTCGCACAAATGAAGAAGGAAGGATTTTTTCTAAGTGTTGAATATTGACATGAACAAGTTCAAATCAATCTGGGGCCTAATGTTGGGGATATGACTATTAGGTATGACCCGCCCAGGAGGGGCCGGGTTATACCTATGGCGGTTCGTCAATACAAAGCCCATGAGGATATTGAAGATGGCGGTTCATGAAGCAAGGGTCCATGGCCCAAGGGCGACTTAAGGCCCATAGGGGTAAACCGCCATATGTGTATGACTTATATTGTAAGGCAAGTATATTTAGTCACCGAGCCGGACACATTGTCTATGAGCCAGCCGGGACTCCGTGAGCCGCTGGGTGTCAACCTGTGTATATAAAGGGATGACCCGGCGGCGGTTCAAGGCGAGAAACAAGAGATCGAAAGCTAGGTCAAGCGTATTCGCTCCCTGGTAATCGAGACATAAGCAATACCACCTCAAACTGGATTAGGCCTTTACCTTCACCGCAAGGGGCTGAACCAGTATAAACTCTCTGTGTCCTTTGTCGCGTTTAACCCCTTTAAGCTAACCTAGTTGCGATGGCTACACAACTAAGTCCTCACAATAGGACATCTACCGTGACTATTCCACGACAGTAGCCACATATCGGTCAAGGCTTTATGTGAAACTAGATTCACAGAAAACTTGCAGTTCAAGGCCCAGTCCACTGTTCAAGTTGCTCACTAGTGTAGCATAGAGTTCTAGGAGGAAGTTCTGAAGGAAATATGCCCTAGAGGCAATAATAAAGTTATTATTTATTTCCTTATTTCATGATAAATGTTTATTATTCATGCTAGAATTGTATTAACCGAAAACATAATACATGTGTGAATACATAGACAAACATAGTGTCACTAGTATGCCTCTACTTGACTAGCTCATTGATCAAAGATGGTTGAGTTTCCTAACCATAGATATGAGTTATCATTTGATCAATGGGAGCACATCATTAGAACAATGATGTGATTGACTTGATCCATTCCGTTAGCTTAGCACTTGATCGTTTAGTATGTTGTTATTGTTTTCTTCATGACTTATACATGTTCCTATGACTATGAGATTATGCAACTACCGTTTACCAGAGGAACACTTTGTGTGCTACCAAACATCACAACGTAACTGGGTGATTATAAAGGAGCTTTACAGGTGCATCCGAAGGTACATGTTGAGTTGGCGTATTTTGAGATTAGTTCTCGAACCCGTAGGGTCCGCACGCTTAAAGTTCGATGATGGTTATATTATGAGTTTATGTGTTTTTATGTACCGAAGGAGTTCGGAGTCCCGGATGAGATCGGGGACATGACGAGGAGTCTCAAAATGGTCGAGACATAAAGATCGATATATTGGACGACTATATTCGAACATCGGAAAGGTTCCGAGTGGTTCGGGTATTTTTCGGAGTACCGGGGAGTTACGGGAATACGAGGGAAGAAGTATATGGGCCTTTTTGGGCTTTAGGGGAGAGAGAGAGAGGCACGCCGTGCGCCCCCCCCCCCCCAATGACTACTCCGAATTGGACTAGGGGGAGGGGCGGCGCCCCCTCCTTCCTTCTCTTCCCTCTCCCCCTTCCTTGTCTCCTACTCATACTACATGGAAGGGGAGGAATCCTACTCCCGGTGGGAGTAGGACTACTCCAGGGCGCGCCATAGGGGCCAGCCCTCTCCCCCTCCTCCACTCCTTTATATACGGGGGCAGGGGGCACCTCTAGACATAACAACAATTGATCCCTTGGATCTCTTAGCCGTGTGTGGTGCCCCCCTCCACCATAGTCCTCCTCGATAATATTGTAGCGGTGCTTAGGTGAAACCCTGCGACGGTAGAACATCAAGATCGTCACCACGCTGTCGTGCTGACAAAACTCTTCCTCGACACTCGGCTGGATCGGAGTTTGAGGGACGTCATCGAGCTGAACGTGTGCTAGAACTCGGAGGTGCCGTAGTTTCGGTGCTTGATCGGTCAGGCCGTGAAGACGTACGACTACATCAACCGTGTTGTTCTAACGCTTCCGTTTTCGGTCTACGAGGGTACGTGGACACACTCTCCCCTCTCGTTGCTATGCATCACCATGATCTTGCGTGTGCGTAGGAATTTTTTTGAAATTACTACATTTCCCAACAGTGGTATCAGAGCCAAGTTGCATGCCATACTTTGGTTTGGCGGTATTGTTGGATGAAGCGGCCTGGACCGACATTACGCGTACGCTTACGCGAGACTGGTTCTAGCGACGTGCTTTGCACACAGGTGGCTGGCGGGTGTCTGTTTCTCCAACTTTAGTTGAACCAAGTGTGGCTACGCACGGTCCTTGCGAAGGTTAAAACAACACTAACTTGACGAACTATCATTGTGGTTTTGATGCGTAGGTAAGAACAGTTCTTGCTCAACCCGTAGCAGCCACGTAAAATTTGCAACAACAAAGTAGAGGAAGTCTAACTTATTTTTGCAGGGCATGTTGTGATGTGATATGGTCAAGACGTGATGTTATATTTTATTGTATGAGATGATCATGTTTTTTAACCGAGTTATCGGCAACTGGCAGGAGCCATATGGTTGTCGCTTTATTGTATGAAATGCAAGCACCCTGTAATTGCTTTACTTTATCATTAAGCGGTAGCGATAGTCGTAGAAGCAATAGATGGCGTAACGGCAACGATGCTACGATGGAGATCAAGGTGTCGCGGCAGTGACGACGGTGATCATGACGGTGCTTTGGAGATGGAGATCACAAGCACAAGATGATGATGGCCATATCATATCACTTATATTGATTGCATGTGATGTTTATCCTTTATGCATCTTATTTTTCTTTGATTGACGGTAGCACTATAAGATGATCTCTCACTAATTATCAAGAAGTGTTCTCCCTGAGTATGCACCGTTGTGAAAGTTCTTCGTGCTGAGACACCACGTGATGATCGGGTGTGATAGGCTCTACGTTCAAATACAACAGGTGCAAAACAGTTGCACACGCGGAATACTCAGGTTAAACTTGACGAGCCTAGCATATACAGATATGGCCTCGGAACACGGAGACCGAAAGGTCGAACGTGAATCATATAGTAGATATGATCAACATAGTAATGTTCACCATTGAAAACTACTCCATCTCACGTGATGATCGGACATGGTTTAGTTGATTTGGATCACGTGATCACTTAGATGACTAGAGAGATGTCTGTGTAAGTGGGAGTTCTTAAGTAATATGATTAATTGAACTTAAATTTATCATGAACTTAGTCCTGGTAGTATTTTGCAAATTATGTAGTAGATCAATAGCTTGCGTTGTTGCTTTCATATGTTTATTTTGATATGTTCCTAGAGAAAACTGTGTTGAAAGATGTTAGTAGCAATGATGCGGATTGAATCCGTGATCTGAGGATTGTCCTCATTACTACACAGAAGAATTATGTCCTTGATGCACCGCTAGGTGACGGACCTATTGCAGGAGCAGATGCAGACGTTATAAATGTTTGGCTAGCTCAATATGATGACTACCTGATAGTTTAGTGCACCATGCTTAACGGCTTAGAATCGGGACTTCAAAGACGTTTTGAACGTCATGGGCCATATGAGATGTTCCAGGAGTTGAAGTTAATATTTCAAGCAAATACCCAAGTTGAGAGATATGAAGTCTCCAACAAGTTCTATAGCTAAAAGATGGAGGAGAATTGCTCAACTAGTGAGCATGTGCTCAGATTGTCTGGGTACTACAATTGCTTGAATTAAGTGGGAGTTAATCTTCCAGACAAAATAGTGATTGACAGAGTTCTCTAGTCACCATCACCAAGTTAGTAGAACTTCGTGATGAACTATAGTATGCAAAGGATGACGAAAACGATTCCCGAGCTCTTCGCGATGTTGAAATCAACGAAGGTAGAAATCAAGAAAAAGCATCAAGTGTTGATGATTAACAAGACCACTAGTTTCAAGAAAAGGGCAAAGGGAAAGAAAGGGAACTTCATGTAGAATGGCAAGCAAGTTGTCACTCCCATGAAGAAGCCCAAAGCTGGACCAAAGCCTGAAACTGAGTGCTTCTACTGCAAAGGAAATTATCTCTGGAAGCAGAAATGCCCTGAATATTTGGTAGATAAGTAGGATGGCAAAGTGAACAAGGGTATATTTGATATACAGGTGATTAATGTGTACCTTACTAGTGTTTATAGTAGCCCCTGGGTATTTGATTCTTGTTCGGTTGCTAAAACTTAGTAACTCGAAACAGGAGTTACAAAATAAACAAAGACTAGTTGAGGGTGAAGTGACGATGAGTGTTGGAAGTAGTTCCAAGATTGATATGATCATCATCGCACACTCCCTATACTTTCGGGATTAGTGTTAAACCTAAATAAATGTTATTTGGCATTTGTGTTGAGCATGAATATAATTTGATCATGTTTATTGCAATACGGTTATTCATTTAAAGTTAGAGAATAATTGTTGTTCTGTTTACATGAATAAAACCTTCAATGGTCATACACCCAATGAAAATAGTTTGTTGGATCTCGATCGTAGTGATACACATATTCATAATATTGATGCCAAAAGATGCAAAGTTAATAATGATAGTGCAACTTATTTGCGGCACTGCCATTTGGGTCATATCGGTGTAAAGCGCATGAAGAAACTCCATAAAGATGGATTTTCGGAATCACTTGGTTATGAATCATTTGATGCTTGTGAACCGTGCCTTTTGGGCAAGATGACTAAAACTCCGTTCTCCAGAACAATGGAACGAGCTACTGACTTGTTGGAAATAATACATACTGATGTATGCGGTCCAATGAGTGTTGATGCTCGTAACGAGTATCGTTATTATCTGACCTTCACAAATGATTTGAGCAGATATGAGTATATCTACTTAATGAAGCACAAGTCTGAAACATTTGAAAAGTTCAAATAATTTCAGAAGTGAAGTGGAGAATCATCGTAACAAGAAAATAATGTTTCTACAATCTGATTGTAGAGGAGAATATTTGAGTTACGAGTTTGGCCTTCATTTAAAACAATGTGGAATAGTTTCACAGCTGATGCCACATGGAACACCACAGCGTAATGGTGTGTCCAAACATCATAACCGCACTTTATTGGATATAGTGCGATCTATGATGTATCTTACCGATTTACCACAATCGTTTTGGGGTTATGCATTAGAGACAACTACATTCACTTTAAATAGGGCACCATCAAAATCCGTTGAGACGACGCCTTATTAACTATGGTTTGGCAAGAAACCAAAGTTGTTGTATCTTAAAGTTTGGGACTATGATGCTTATGTGAAAAAATTCAACCTGATAAGCTCAAACCCAAATCGGAGAAGTGTGTCTTCATAGAATACCCAAAGGAAACTATTGGGTACACCTTCTATCACAGATCCTAAGGCAAGTTATTCATTGCTAAGATGGATCCTTTCTAGAGAAGGAGTTTCTCTCGAAAGAAGTGAGTGGGAGGAAAGTAGAACTTGACAAGGTAATTGTACCTTCTCCCAAATTGGAAAGTAGTTCATCATAGAAACCAGTTCCAGTGATGCCTACACCGATTAGTGAGGAAGCTAATGATGATGATCATGAAACTTCAGATCAAATTACAATAGAACCTCGTAGGTCTTCCAGAGTATGGTCCGCACCAGAGTGGTACGGTAATCCTGTTCTGAAAGTCATGTTACTAGACCATGATAAACCTACGAACTATGAGGAAGCGATGATGAGCCCAGATTCCACGAAATGGCTGGACGCCATGAAATCTAAGATAGGATCCATGTATGAGAACAAAGTGTGAACTTTGGTGGACTTGCCCGATGATCGTCAAGCCATAGAAAATAAATGGATCTTCAAGAGGAAGACAGACGTTGATAGTAGTGTTACTATCTACAAAGCTCGACTTGTCGCAAAACGGTTTTCGACAAGTTCAAGGTGTTGACTACAATGAGATTTTCTCAACTGTAGCGATGCTTAAGTCTGTCCGAATCATGTTAGCAATTGCCACATTTTATGAAATCTGGCAAATGGATGTCAAAACTGCATTTCTTAATGGTTTTCTTAAAGAAAAGTTGTATATGATGCAACCAGAAGGTTTTGTCAATCCTAAAGGTGCTAACAAAATGTGCAAGCTCTAGCGATCCATCTATGGACTGGTGCAAGCATCTTGGAGTTGGAATATATTCTTTGATAAGTTGATCAAAGCATATAGTTTTATACAGACTTGCAGTGAAGCCTATATTTACAATAAAGTGAGTGGGAGCATTACAGCTTTTCTGATAAGTATATGTGAGTGACATATTGTTGATCAGAAATGATGTAGAATTTTCTGGAAAGCATAAAGAAGTGTTTGAAAGGACTTCTTTAAAAAGAAAGACCTCAGTAAAGCTACTTAGATATTGGGCATCAAGATCTATAAGATATATCAAGACGCTTGATAAGATTTTTCAATGAGTATATACCTTGGCAAGTTTTGAAATAGTTCAAATGGATTAGTCAAAGAAGGAATTCTTGTATGTATTAGAAGGCGTAAAGTTGAGTAAGACTCAAAACCTGACCATGGCAGAAAATAGAAATAGAATGAAAATTCATCCCCTATGCCTCAGTCATAGGTTCTATAAAGTATGCTATGCTGTGTACCAGACCTATTCTATACCTTGCTCTGAATTTGGCAAGGAATACAATTCTGATCTAAGAGTAGATCACTGGACAGCGATCAAGAATATCCTTAGTAAGGACTAGGGAAATGTTTCTCGATTACGGAGGTGATAAAAGAGCTCGTCGTAAAGAGTTACATCGGTGCAAGCTTTTACACCGATCTAGATGACTCTAAGTCTCAATCTGGATACATATTGAAAGTGGGAGCAATTAGCTATAGTAGCTCCGTGCAGAGCATTGTAGACATAGAATATTTGCAAAATACATACGGCTCTGAATGTGACAGACTCGTTGACTAAACTTCTCTCACGAGCAAAACATGACCACACCTTAGTACTCTTTGGGTGTTAATCACATAGCGATGTGAACTAGATTATTGACTCTAGTAAACCCTTTGGGTGTTGGTCACATGACAATGTGGACTATGGGTGTTAATCATATACAGGTATGAATATTGGTGTTAAATCACATGGCAATGTGAACTAGATTATTGACTCTAGTGCAAGTGGGAGACTGAAGGAAATATGCCCTAGAGGCAATAATAAAGTTATTATTTATTTCCTTATTTCATGATAAATGTTTAGTATTCATGCTAGAATTGTATTAACCGGAAACATAATACATGTGTGAATACATAGACAAACATAGTGTCACTAGTATGCCTCTACTTGACTAGCCAATTGATCAAAGATGGTTGAGTTTCCTAACCATAGATATGAGTTATCATTTGATCAATGGGATCACATCATTAGAAGAATGATGTGATTGACTTGACCCATTCCGTTAGCTTAGCACTTGATCGTTTAGTATGTTGCTATTGTTTTCTTCATGACTTATACATGTTCCTATGACTATGAGATTATGCAACTCCCGTTTACCGGAGGAACACTTTGTGTGCTACCAAACGTCACAACGCAACTGGGTGATTATAAAGGAGCTCTACAGGTGTCTCCGAAGGTACGTGTTGAGTTGGCGTATTTCGAGATTAGGATTTGTCACTCCGATTGTTGGAGAGGTATCTCTGGGCCCTCTCGGTAATGCACATCACTATAAGCCTTGCAAGCAATGTGACTAATGAGTTAGTTGCGGAATGATGCATTACATAACGAGTAAAGAGACTTGCCGGTAACGAGATTGAACTAGGTATTGAGATACCGATGATCGAATCTCGGGCAAGTAACATACCGATGACAAAGGGAACAATGTATGTTGTTATGCGGTTTGACCGATAAAGATCTTCATAGAATATGTGGGAGCCAATATGAGCATCCAGGTTCCGCTATTGGTTATTGACCGGAGACGTGTCTCGGTCATGTCTACATAGTTCTCGAACCCGTAGGGTCCGCACGCTTAAAGTTTGATGACGGTTATATTATGAGTTTATGTGTTTTGATGTACCGAAGGAGTTCGGAGTCCTGGATGAGATCGGGGACATGACGAGGAGTCTCGAAATGGTCGAGACGTAAAGATCGATATATTGGACAACTATATTCGAACATCGAAAAGGTTCTGAGTGGTTCGGGTATTTTTCGGAGTACCGGAGAGTTACGGGAATACGGGGGAAGAAGTATATGAGCCTTATTGGGCTTTAGGGGAGAGAGAGAGGCAGGCCCCCCCCCCAATGACTACTCCGAATTGGACTAGGGGGAGGGGCGGCGCCCCCTCCTTCCTTCTCTTCCCTCTCCCGCTTCCTTGTCTCCTACTCCTACTACATGGAAGGGGAGGAATCCTACTCCCGGTGGGAGTAGGACTCCTCCAGGGCGCGCCATAGGGGCCGACCCTCTCCCCCTCCTCCACTACTTTATATACGGGGGCAGGGGGTACCTCTAGACATAACAACAATTGATCCCTTGGATCTCTTAGCCCTGTGCGGTGCCCCCCTCCACCATAGTCCTCCTCGATAATATTGTAGTGGTGCTTAGGCGAAGCCCTGCGACGGTAGAACATCAAGATCGTCACCACGCCGTCGTGCTGATGGAACTCTCCCTCGACACTCAGCTGGATCAGAGTTCGAGGGACGTCATCGAGCTGGACGTGTGCTAGAACTCGGAGGTGCCGTAGTTTCGGTGCTTGATCGGTCAGGCCGTGAAGACGTACGACTACATCAACTGCGTTGTTCTAACGCTTCCGCTTTTGGTTTACGAGGGTACGTGGACACACTCTCCCCTCTCGTTGCTATGCATCACCATGATCTTGCGTGTGCATAGGAAATTTTTTGAAATTACTACGTTTCCCAACAAGTTCAATTTAACAGTCTCCACTGCAGTACCGGTATATAAAACAGTGTTTTGGAACCAAAGGCAAATTTTGTGTGCCTCTGGGATCTGGTGGGGGATTGCTGGAATTTTGTCTATTTTGGGCCAAGCCTAATAACAATATCAGAAATTCCTAATAAATTCTAGAGGCCCACGCAGCCCATTCGTGCAAGGCAAGAGGTGGAACTAAAGTTTAGTCCCACATTGCTAGTTTAGAGGGAGTTGGACCTCTTTATAAGGGAGGTTCTTTCCCCACTTGTATGAGCATCAGAACAAGAGGGACATCCACGCGCACTCCTCCTCCGTCGCCCGCCTCGCCATGCCACGCCTCGCCTCGTCATGCCGCACCGCGCCGCGTCGCTCCGCGAGTTGCGAGAATGAGCCGAGCCGATGTCTAAATTTTTTGCCACGCACTACGGGTATACGAAAGGTCCCTCGGGAGCTCGAAAGTTTTGCTGTAGTGGATACTAAATACGAACGATGCACTCTTCAGTTGTTGCCTATTCGTTTCGTCTCCCTCGTTCCCTTCAGCTCCCGGTGCAGCCTCTCACCTCCTTCAGTTGCACCTACAAAAGGGAGGTCGCTCCTCTCAGAGAGACGCACCAGAAGATCCGCTTCGTCTCGACACAAAGTTCCTGAGCACTACGCTGCTATTATGTTCTTCCCCATCCCAGCTTGTGGCGTGCACCGCAGGTCGAGACAGTAGGACACTGAAACTCCACCTCTTTGAGTCCTGTACGGGAGAAGGGTGATAAGATTTTTGGGGAGCGCTCAGCGCGACTACTGACTTCTTCGTCACGGACGCCCCGGACTCCGATGACTACTTTCCCGACGTCGACAAACTCGTCGACGACATGGCGGGTGAGGACACTTACCCCAAGACTGGTGCTTCTGCTCCTGTTCCTAGTGCTCCCGTTCCGTACGTTCTCATACTCTTTATGTTAGAGATTCTATCACAACTTCTTGCTCTAGTGGCTGTTCTAGATGTGTTCCGTTCTAGTTCATATATGCAGATGCTATTTACCTTCTCTCTATCTGTTTGCATGACTTAATTTATCTCTGCTATATTAGTCATGCATTATCTAGTATTTCTGTTTAATAAAATTATTTGGTAAATTGCTCATATTTCCAACAATCCAAAAACCTTATTATAGACAATTTACCCCAAGTGGTTTTGCTGCTTCCATGTGACCTCTTATGTTTGAGGGTATCCACTATAATACGTGGCGTGTGAGAGCCGTTCTATGGTTCCAAACCATGAGCTGCTATGACGCCACTCTTGGCAAACCTGAAGGAGAGTATGATGCTCAACAGGCACAAGCTTTTCAGAAAATGGATACTCTATTTAAGGCTGCTCTTTTGAGTGTTCTTGGTGAGAACATAGTTGATGCTTATGCGTCAATTGATAATGGAAAAGATATGTGGGACGAACTCGAGGCCAAGTTTGGGGTCTCGGATGCTGGCACTGAGCTGTACATCATGGAGCAATTCTATGATTACAGGATGACTGAAGAGCGCTCCGTGGTTGAGCAAGCTCATGAGATACAGTCATTTTCTAGAGAACTTGAGCACTTCAAGTGTATGCTACCGGACAAGTTTATTGCCGGAGGTATCATCTCTAAGCTTCCTCCCACGTGGTGGAACTTTGCTACCTTACTGAAGCACAAGAGGCAGGAGTTTTCCGTTCCGGATCTCATTGGTACTCTTGATGTGGAAGAAAAGGCGAGAGCAAAGGACAACCGTGCTCGAGGTATTGAGGGAGGTTCTAGTGCCAATCTGGTACAGAAGAAAAACTTCCAGTCCCACAAGTTCAAGAACAAGGGCAAGTTTGATGGTAAAGCAAAGTTTGATGGGAAGAACAAGGCTATACAGCACACGAACTTCAAGAAGAAGAATGACAAGAAGAAAGGTGTTTGTCATGTGTGTGGAGATCCTGATCATTGGGCTCCTAGTTGCCCTAATCGCTATGACAAGCGTCATCTTGGGAAAGGTGGCAAGACCGCTAATGTGGTCATTGGAGACACTGACATGAAGAATGCTGGGTATGGTATATTTCCCACTATTCTTTCAGTATGTCATTCTCCTGATTGGTTAATTGACATGGGTGCTAATGTGCATGTATGCGGTGATATTTCCATGTTTTCGTCTTATCAGACCACAGGGACTTCCACCGTGCTGATGGGCAACGGTTCAAGTGCTTATGTTCGTGGTGTTGGCACGGTCGATCTGAAGTTTACTTCAGGGAAGATCGTGCGGCTGAAGAACGTGAATTATGTCCCCTCCGTCAATAAAAATCTTGTTAGCGGATCTCTTCTGTGTAGAGATGGCTACAAGCTTGTCTTTGAGTTGAATAAATTTGTAATATCCAAGTATGGAACCTTTGTTGGTAAAGGCTATGAGTCAGGAGGCCTATTTCGTTTATCCTTATCAGACGTTTGCAATAAAGTTGTTAATCATGTTTGGAACAATAGTGAATCAAATGTGTGGCATTCATGTCTCTGTCATCTTAACTTTGGTTGCATGTCGTGACTGGTGAAGTTAAACTTAATCCCTAGTTTCACCAATGTCAAGGGATCTAAGTGTCAAGTGTGTGTGCAAGCTAAGCAACCTCGTAAGTCTCATGTGACTGCGGAAACGAGAAATTTTGCACCACTAGAGCTCATACATTTAGATCTATGTGAAATGAATGGTGTTTTAACAAAAGGTGGAAAGAAGTATTTTATGACATTAATTGATGACTCCACTAGATATTGTCATGTGTATCTTCTGAAATCTAAGGATGAGGCTTTGAACTATTTCAAGATCTATAAAGCTGAAGCGGAAAACCAACTTGATCGAAATATCAAGAGGCTTAGGTCTGATCGTGGTGGAGAGTATTTCTCAAATGAATTTGATTCCTTTTGTGCGGAACATGGTATAATCCATGAGAGGACACCTCCCTATTCACCTCAATCAAATGGGGTAGCCGAAAGAAAGAACCATACTCTAACTGATTTGGTCGATGCCATGTTAGACACATCGGGTCTCTCCAAGGCATGGTGGGGGGAGGCGATATTGACGGCATGTCATGTCCTAAACCGAGTTCCCACAAAGAACAAAGAGATAACTCCATTCGAGGAATGGGAGAAGAAAATGTTAAAGCTCTCTTATCTATGAACATGGGGTTGTTTGTTGAAAGTCAATGTGCCAATTCCAAAGAAGAGTAAGCTTGGACCAAAGACTGTGGATTGTGTTTTCTTGGGATATGCTTTTCATAGCATTGGTTATAGATCTTTGGTTGTAAAATCTGAGGTACCTGACATGCATGTCGCTACGATCATGGAGTCGAATGATGCGACGTTCTTTGAAGATATCTTTCCCATGAAGGATATGGCTACCTCATCTAATCAGGAGATGCCTAGTTCATCGACTCAAGAACCAGTTACAACTATTGAACCTGCCATTTCGATGGAACACTTTGAAAATCCTGCGAAGGAGAACAATGAGGTTCCTACTAGGAGCAAGAGACAGAGGACTGCAGAGTCTTTTGGTGATGATTTTCTTGTGTATCCCATAGATGACACTCCCAGTTCTATTTCAGAGGCCTATGCATCTAAGGATGCTGACTAGTGGAAGGAAGCGGTCCGTAGTGAGATGGATTCCATATTGGCAAATGAAACTTGGGAGATAACTGATCGTCCTTATGGGTGCAAACCTATATGATGCAAATGGGTATTCAAGAAGAAGCTTAGGCCTGATGGTACTATTGAGAAGTACAAGGCTCGGCTCGTGGCTAAGGGTTATACCCAAAAGGAAGGTGAAGACTTCTTTGATACTTACTCACCTGTGACGCGACTGACCACTATCCGAGTACTACTTTCACTAGCTGCCTCACATGGCCTTCTCGTTCATCAAATCGATGTTAAGACTGCTTTCCTAAATGGAGAGTTGGAAGAGGAAATTTATATGGACCAACCAGATGGGTTTGTAGTAGATGGTCAGGAAGGAAAAGTGTGCAACTTGTGTAAGTGCATCTAGTGCCCCTTAGTGATTTTGGTGTATTGAAGACTTATAGGTTAAGGGACTGATGCGTTTGTGAGTGTACACATGACTATAAGTCTATGAGGAGTTTGATATTTACAGAGAAAGTCGACCCCTAAAAATGAAGTTCTTCAACTGAAGACTTTGGATTTCTGAAGACTTTCTGAAGACTTTGAAAGTGAATAAATTGGTGTGACCTTGAAGACTTGGCAATCAATTCTAGGAACATGAAGCGTGAAGACTTTTGTTTTTGTAGTTTCATTTTCTCTTTCTTGAGTCATAGGAAACACCGTACTGTTAAAGGGGGTCGAGGAAATACTAAGGAAAAATTTCCATGTGATGCTCAACTCAAAATCCTACACCTACCAATCCCTTCGAGTGAAGCCATTGGAAATCTCATACAGTTCATTCATATTCTTTAGTGACAGAGACGAAGTTCTTCTGGTCTCTGAGGAATTTGTTCTGACCGAGGAGTTAGGAATTCACCAGTGTGAATTGCCTACACAGTGAGGATCATGATAGCCCTGAGGATTTTGATAGTCAAAATTTCGACCGTTGCTGTGCTATGCGCCAGCGGTTCCAAAAATATCTACCCACCTAACGGTCATATCAGACAAGGGCATTTATGTCTTATCATGTCGGGTTGCTCCCTAGGCTATAAATAGCCGCCCCCTTCAACCACTAGCTGGTTGGCTGCTCCGAGAGAAACTGACACTTGTCAATTGAGAGCATCCCATCCTCCGAGGACTTTGAGCGAAAATCATCAAGTGAGGAAAACCCAAAACCCAACACCTACAAACCCAAAGTGATTGAGCATCACTGAAGAGATTGATCCCGCGTGGATCCGACGCTTGTTTCCTTTGAAGACTGTGCTTCTTCCAGACGGTTAGGCGTCATGGTCTAGAGCATCCAAGAGGAATTGTGGATCGCCGAGTGACCGAGTTTGTGAAGGTTCGGAAGTCACCTGAAGACTTACCTGTGAAGACTTACCACTACTGTGTGGCGAGGTCTGTGTGACCTTAGCTCAAGGAGAATACGGTGAGGACTGTGTGTCCGGGACTGGGTGTCCTCGAGTTTAAATACTCAGCCGCTCCAACTAGATGTACAACTGAGACAACAGTTGGAACTGGTCTACCAAATCATTGTCTTCACCGAGCTTACTGGTTCTATTTCCTCAACTCTTTTTCATTTCCTCATGTCTGTTGTTGTGTGCCTGTTCATATCTGTTTGAAGATTTTGACTGAAGACTTTCTCAGTTTCCTCAGATCAATTTCTTCAGTCTGTTCGTCTTCTTTCTTGTGCTATCTTGTGTTTACGCTTTATGTACTCTGTGCTTGTCTTCATTTCATCATGATGACTATGCTTGTGTTCTGTTATGTTTACTTATGAGTACTTATTCACCTGCTAGTAGTTCTTCATTTAGGAATTTCCTCACCAGCAAATTTCCCAGTGAAGAATTCATAAAAATCGCCTATTCACCCC
>NC_041383.1:275972255-275977069 GCF_002162155.2 Triticum dicoccoides
CCTCTAGTCGATATAACGCACTTTCAACTTGTTGAAGTCTTTGTATGGACTTAAGCAAGCACCCAAGCACTGGCATGAGAAGTTTGAAAGAACATTAATAGCCGCATGCTTTGTTGTAAACGAAGCTAATAAATGTGTGTACTATCGCCATGGTGGGGCGAGGGAGTTATCCTTTCCTTGTATGTTCACGACATACTGATTTTCGGAACAAATCTGAAGGTTCTTAAGGAGGTCAAGGATTTCCTATCTCGTTGCTTTGAGATGAAGGATTTAGGAGTGGCTGATGTCATTCTAAATATCAAGTTGTTGAGTGACGGTGATGGTGGGATTACATTGCTTCAATCTCACTATGTGGAAAAGATCTTGAGTCGTTTTGGCTACAGTGACTGCAAGCCCTCTCCAACACCATAAGGTGCTAGTGTGTTGCTTCGAAAGAATCGAAGAATTGCTAGAGACCAATTGAAATATTCTCAGGTTATTGGCTCGCTTATGTATTTAACCAGTGCTACAAGACCTGACATCTCTTTTGATGTTAGCAAACTGAGTCGGTTTGTCTCAAAACCAGGAGATGTGCATTGGAAAGCTCTAGAGAGAGTTTTGCGTTACTTGAAAGGCACTGTGAATTATGGAATTCACTACACTGGGCACCCAAAGGTGCTCGAAGGGTATAGTGACTCAAACTGGATCTCTGATGCTGATGAGATAAAGGCCACGAGCGGATATGTATTCACTCATGGAGGTGGCGCTGTTTCTTGGAAGTCTTGCAAGCAGACCATCTTAACGAGGTCAACAATGGAAGCAGAACTCACATCACTAGATACAGCTACGGCTGAAGCAGATTGGCTTCGCCGGCTCTTGAATGACTTGCCAATTGTTGAGAAACCTGTACCAGGTATCCTTATGAACTGCGATAATCAAACTGTGATCACAAAAGTGAGTAGCTCAAAGGATAACATGAAGTCATCAAGACACGTTCAGAGAAGGTTAAAAAATGAGAAACTCTAGAGTTATTGCACTGGATTATATCCAAACGTCTAAAAATCTGGCAGATCTTTTTACTAAGGGTCTATCACGTAATGTGATAGATAATGCATCGAGGGAGATGGGTATGAGACCCACAATATGAGTTGTTCAAGTGGTAACCTATTCTTTGTGATCAGAGATCCCGTGAATTAGATGTGGAAGACAAGTTGTTGGTCAACTGAGAGGAGAGTATCCTTACTGTTAACAATACCACTCCATGAAGATGCAATACTCTCCTAATCTGCATGACAGGTTGATGTCTATCTTAATGTGTTCTAGGTGGCTCTTTTAAGCAGAGATGTTGTCCTGCAGAACATCTTTTGAAGAACACACCTATATGAGTCTGATTGTTAAATGTCGCAATCTATGAGAGTAGGGTTCTCTCTAGTAAACTCATGAAAGGTCTCGGAGTATGACGCATAAGCTCCACCCGCGGGGAAGACCCACGGTAGCCACGTATCGGTCAAGGCTTTATGCGAAACTAGATTCGCAGAAAACTTGCAGTTCAAGGCCCGGTCCACTGTTCAAGTTGCTTACTAGTGTAGCATAGAGTTCTAGGTGGAAGTTCAACTTAACAGTCTCCACTGCAGTATCGGTATATAAAACAATGTTTTGGAACCAAAGGCAAATTTTGTGTGCCTCTGGGATCTGGTAGGGGATTGTTAGAATTTTGTCTATTTTGGGCCAAGCCCAATAGCAATTTCAGAAATTCCTAATAAATCCTAGAGGCCCACGCAGCCCATTCGTGCAAGGCAAGAGGTGGAACTAAAGTTTAGTCTCACATTGCTAGTTTAGAGGGAGTTGGACCTCTTTATAAGGGAGGTTCTTTCCCCACTTGTATGAGCATGAGAACAAGAGGGACATCCACGCGCGCTCCTCCTCCGCCACCCGCCTCGCCACGCCACGCCTCGTCACGATGCGGCACGGGTTGCGGGAAAGAGCCGAGCCGATGTCTAAATTTTTTCTTGCCTCCTTCAGTTGCGCCTATAAAAGGGAGGTCACTCCTCTCAGAGAGACGCACCAGAAGATCCTCTTCCTCTCGCCACAAAGTTCCTGAGCACTGCGCTGCTGCTACGATCTTCCCCATCCCGGCTTGTGGCGTGCACCGCAGGTCAAGACAGTAGGCCTCCGAAACTCCACCTCTTTGAGTCATGTACGGGAGAAGGGTGATAAGGTTTTTGGGGAGCGCTCAGCGCGACTACTGACTTCTTCGTCACGGACGCCCCGGACTCCGACGACTACTTCCCCGACGTCGACAAACTCGTCGATGACATGGCGGGTGAGGACACCGACCCCAAGACTGGTGCTTCTGCTCCCGTTCCGTACGTTCTCATACTCTTTATGTTAGAGGTTCTATCACAACTTCTTACTCTAGTGGTTGTTCAAGATGTGTTCCGTTCTAGTTCATATACGCAGATGCTATTTACCTTCTCTCTATCGGTTTGCATGACTTACTTTATCTCTGCTATATTAGTCATCCATTATCTAGTATTTCTGTTAATAAAATTATTTGGTAAATTGCTATATTTCCAACAGTTTGTTGCTTTAGATTACTAGTAAAACTTTTAGTTTTTGGACCCGCTGGACGTGCTTTTGAATTTTGTAATCTCTGGCTTCATTCAAGTAATGGAACCGGCGGGTCTTTGGCCCTCCTGATAGTCTAGAAAGTTATCTCATGTAAATTTCTCAAGAGATTCTACAGATTTGTACATGTCTCAGACACAGGATGCAATCCAAACATAGCACTCTATCATGACAAGACAAGATATATCGCTCTAACATTTATCCAGTTTGGCAGTTGCATATGCACTGCAGCAACCAGCAGAGATCCTCTTAATAGACCAGACAATGTGAATGCTACAACCAGTGAACTGCAGTCTGCAGGTGCCAGCCTAATCACAAGTGTTAAAGTATTCTTTTGGTATAGATTACCTTGTATAGGCATACGATCACCTGCCGATATGTGTTGATTCGGTTAGGGATTCACTTAATCTCGATGGTCAAGACATGTAATCTATAAATGTGATATGAAACCACCCCATGAGAGGCGTGCAATAGACAGAAACATATCTGTTTTCATGTAGTGCTCCTACTGGTAGCATGACGAAATGAATCCGTAGAAGATATCGAGTGCGTAATTCCGAGGGTCCCATGGAAACTCTGACGCCATAAGTTGTGTCAAACTCCAATGCGATGCCTCCGTCAACAATAAATAACAAAGTTTTCATCCAAGAAATTCACACTAGCCTGCAAGCTTTGAAATTCTTGCCATCACTCATCAACAACAAAAAAAACTTGCTGCCATCACTGCTGATGTAGTTATAAACTTACTGCTGTGAGATATCTGGTGGCCAGTGTTTAGCTTAAGACCATTTGGGGTCACAAAAAAAAACTACAAATGGTTCTTTTGGTTAAACCGGGGACAAACATTGGCAGGCAACTTGAAGAAATTTTCCATGTAGTTTCTAAATCCATGTCGCATCTACTACTTCCAACAAACCAAACTACCACATATACACATTTGGGGATTCTTCTAGAAACTACATCCATGGTAAATTGTCGAGCCACGACCTCTCCCCACAACGGGATCACAAGCAATGCAAATTTGCAATGCAATAGCATGTCCCCACATTTATCCCCTGGCCGGTTGCTACATAAAGGGGAGGCTTCCCACATGTGGATCTGCATTTGATCTCAAAGTTAGGAAATGGATACTGTATTCATGGGTAGCAATAGATTTTGCCGTAACTAGCTTTAGACATCGTGGCTGAGAATGGCAGTAAGAAAAGAAGAAAAACATACACAAGTTGTTGTCGTGGAGATTAGGGTGCTTGCCTGGCTGCTGGGGCTGCTTTATGAACCACCTCGTTCTGAAAGTAGATGGCTCAACAACTTCTTACTACAATAGCAAGGGATGTACTCAAAGTTTTGTCAATATCTCTACGCCCGTCCTAGTGACCAATACAGTGTGCTCAAACTGTGCTGCCCAGCTGCCATCGGCTGTGACAGTAGTCCATCCATTTTCCCATGTAACACACTCTGCTTTGTCCATTGTAAGTATAGGTTCTGCAAACATTTCATCAAGGTTGTCAACTTGGTCTGAAATTCCAAGAGCCATTCCTTCCCAATTAGTTACAAATAAATACCAAGAGCTTCTAGGATTAGACCTATAAATAAACATAATGTTTATTGAAGACTATTCACATTTCCTTTCTTTATAGCAATGTTTAATCTTCTGAAAAACATTTTCAATCATAATCAAATCACTGAAAATTCCAGTACACCATGTTTTAAATGAAAATTACAAACTGTTTGGAAGTAAAACTCGAAACATAAAAGGAGAGGCCCGAGTAGGTACCAATTGTGAATGTTTGACCTTCAACCATTCGACCAGAGTTTTCATTTGCTACAAAAAAGGGTTTCATTAGTCCACTGTGTGCTTCAAACGTCAACTTATTAGTCCAACACAATTCAGGTATACTATTAAAAGTTTAAAACAGTTCGTCCAAGAAAGAATGGGAAATAGTAAACCCATAGCTCTGTATAAATCCTTGGCAACAACTACATGAGACGACATTACCCCTGTCCTTTGAAACTCAGCAACCTGTTCCTATATTCCCGGCAATAATTTGTTATGACAACCAATGCAAATTGGCATACTGAACACGTAACTGTGTTGCTTCATATCAGCCTAAGTATTCTCTGTTAGGAATAGCAACTTATCATTATCAGGAGGCAAAACGCCATCATATATACATGTACAGGGGAGGCCAAAGGCCAGAATGCAAAAG
>NC_041383.1:275977312-276001075 GCF_002162155.2 Triticum dicoccoides
CGCAAACTCATGGTGGATCCACAACACTGAGTTTGGAGAGATAAAATCCATGTTGCGCTCTAGTCTGGGCCTTCGTGAAGAAGTCCGCCAGCTGTAACTTGGAAGGCACATACTGAAGAGCGATAACATGGTCCTGCACACCAGCGCGCACAAAGAAAGCATCAACACCAATATGCTTGGTAAGCTCATGCTTCACTGGGTCCCGCGCAATACTGATAGCACCTGTACTGTCTGACAAGAGTGTAGTAGGTGCAGTAACAGTAACACCAAAATCCTCGAGTAACCAGCGTAACCAAGTCACCTCTGCTGTGAGAAGAGCCATAGCTCGCAACTCAGCCTCTGCACTCGAACGGGAAACTGCAGTCTGTTTCTTCGTCTTCCAGGCAATGAGAGAACCACCAAGAAAGACACAGTAAGCAGAAAGTGAACGGCGATACGAAGGATCACTAGCCCAGGTAGCATCTGAATAGGCCTGGAGCTGTAACGAGCTGGAACGAGGAAAGAAGAGACGGTGAGAGATCGTGCCACGAAGATATCGTAGAACACGAAGAAGGTGACTATAGTGAACCGAAGTGGGAGAAGAAACAAACTGACTCAGGATATGGACAGGATAGGAGATATCCGGACGAGTGACAGCGAGATAGACAAGACTCCCAACAAGATGACGATAACGAGTCGGATCGGACAAGGGCTCACCATCAGTAGCACGAAGGTGAACATTAAGCTCCATAGGAGTCTCAACAGTGCGCTCATCACTAAGAGCCGCACGAGCAAGAAGATCCTGGATATACTTTTCTTGGGAAATAAAAAAGCCATCAGAGGTGGAGGAAATCTCAATCCCAAGAAAGTAACGAAGTGGACCAAGATCAGACATAGAAAACTGCTCACTGAGACGGGCCTTGACAAAGGCAATGTACTCAAGATCATCGCCGGTGATGATCATGTCATCAACATATAGAAGAAGAAGAGTGCGACCACGAGCAGAAAGGTGAACAAACAGTGTTGGATCATGGACACTGGGTGAAAAACCAGCTGCAGTGACAACCGAGGCAAAACGGTCAAACCAGGCACGCGGGGCTTGCTTAAGGCCATAGAGAGAGCGACGAAGACGGCAGACCATGCCATCAGGAACTGAATACCCAGGTGGTGGCTGCATATAAACTTCCTCACGCAACTCACCATTAAGAAAAGCATTCTTAACGTCAAGCTGAGACACGGACCAGTGGCGAACAGAGGCCACGGCGAGAAGTGTGCGAACAGTGGTCATATGGGCCACAGGAGCAAAGGTCTCATCGTAATCACGACCATGCTCCTGCTGAAAGCCACGAGCCACAAGACGAGCTTTATAACGCTCAAGAGAACCATCAGAGCGAGTCTTAATCTTATAGACCCACTTACAAGTGATGGGGCGAACACAAGGAGGAAGAGAAACTAGATCCCATGTGCCGGTGCGTTCAAGAGCAGCAATCTCCTCTGCCATGGCAAACTGCCATTCAGGATGAACAATAGCATCTCGATAAGAAGCCGGCTCTACAACGGTCGAAAGACCATAGCGAGAAGGAGAATATCGATCAGGAGGTGGACAAGGCCGAGAACGAAGACCATAAGTCGGCTGAGAGGAGGAAGACGACACATCAGAAGTAGAGGGCACATCAGTAGACTCATCCATAACACGTTGACGACGAGTATAATGGAAAGGAAAGGATGGGAGAGGTGGAATCACTGGAGGTAGAGACGGGGAATGTATCGGTGATGAAGGTGGAGAAGAGGAAGGTATCGGTGATGAAGGTGGTGATTCATGCGATGAGGGAGGAAAAGAAACCATAGGAGAGGACGGTGTCGAATCTGCAATAGTGGGATGAGGAGTAGGAATACTGGAAACAAAGGGAGGTCTATCCGGAAAGGTAAGAAAAGAGATGTCCTCCGTGGAAAAGGCCGAGGAGGATGGCCGAGGGTAGTAGGGACGAGACTCATCAAAGGTGACATCCCGGGAAATACGCATCCGGCGACTGGCAGGATCCCAACACCGATAGCCCTTATGCTCATCACTGTATCCGAGAAAGACACACTCAACAGACTGAGCGGTCAGTTTGGTGCGTTCACGAGGGGCAAGCAAAACATAGCAAACACAACCAAACAAGCGAAGCGCCGAATAATCAGGAGAACGACCAGAAAGACGCTCAAGAGGAATACCACCCTGTAGAGCAGCAGATGGCTGAATGTTGATGAGATAGGTGGAAGTGGTAACAGCCTCAGCCCAGAAGTGAGGCGGAAGAGAGGCAGCGATCATCATCGCACGTGCCGTCTCAAGAAGGTGACGATGCTTGCGCTCAGCCACACCATTCTGAGCATGAGCACCAGGACAAGAGAACTGAGCAAGAGTACCCTGCTCAGCAAGGAATCCTCGCAGAGCATGGGAGATATACTCACCAGCTGAATCTGCATGGAAAACGCGAATAGGAGTAGAAAACTGGGTATGAACCATGGCAGCAAATTTTTTGTATATAGATAAGACCTCACTACGGGAAGACATGAAATAGATCCATGTGTACCGAGAAAAATCATCTATAAAGATAATATAGTAACGATGACCCCCTTTAGAAGTGAAGGGAGCCGGACCCCAAACATCAGAGTGAACAAGATCAAAAGGGCGCTCGGACACTGACTCACTATGAGGATAAGGTAGCTGAATCTGCTTGCCAAGCCTACAACCTAGACAATCCAACGAAGCATTACCGGAGACAGACCCCAGAACACCGCGATGAACCAAAGAGGAGAGACGAGAACCACATAAATGGCCAAGACGATGATGCCACTGTTGAAAAGAGCCGGTAGATGCAGTAACAGGGGCTGTGAGACTAGCGGCGGTGGCAGCGGAGGGAAGACGAAGCCAGTCAAGCTCCCAGAGACCATCAGAGCGTCGAGGGCCAGCACCAAGCAGAGCGCCCGTGTGACGATCCTGAACAGAACACGAATCAAAGTCGAGAATGACCCTACAACTAGAATCTACAATCTGACCACCAGATATGAGCTGCATGGTAAGTCGAGGAACATGAGCTACAGAGGGAACATGAAATGAAGAAGTGCTAAGAGTGCCTCGACTTGCTACAGGGAGGGGAGTGCCATCAGCCGTAAGAACGCGAACAGGAGACTCGACAGGTCGAACAGAGGTCAAAGTGGAAGAATCATACGTCATATGAAAAGACGCTCCAGTATCAAGAATCCATGGGGATGTACCTGAATGGGTAGAAGGTGGTTTCTCATTGCCAGAAGAGTCAGTCACAGAATCTGCAGAAACTGTTGGTGAAGAATCCCAAGCATCAAGCAGGCAACGTAGTTGTGCAATCTCACGTGCAGACAGCGACAGGGCAGAGGTTGAGGTAGAAACACTTGTCGACAATGAGCAGTCACCACCCCCCATGAAAGCCGCATGTAAAGTCGACCGAGAGTAGCGAGTCGACCCAGAGCCGCATGTGGAAACCACTGGGGAAGTCGACACAGAGCGATCACCGCCGCGCACGAAAGCCGCGGGAGGAGTCGACGTGGGGCGACAATCACCAGGTGCGGAAGTCATGGAAAGAGTCGATGAAGAGCGACCATCACCATGCAGAGAAGCGGCCAGAGGAGGCGGTGCAGCTGCCGAAGGAGCTGATGTAGAGCGGCCAGCAGCACAAGTGGATGTCGCAAAAGGTGCCGATGTAGAGCGACAAACACCACCTCCAAGCGGGCGAGCACCAAGCACCGAGGAAAAGCGCATGTGCGAGATGGGATCAATATAAGGAACACCGTCAATAAACACCGGGCAGCGAGGGGGAGGCGTACCCGACGAAAGCATTGTGCCTCTCTTTTTCTTTTTTTTTCTTTTTTTTCTTTTTTTTCTTTTTTTTTCTTTTTTTTTTACTTTTTTTTTTCACAACGACAGAACTTCAGGGCGTCAAGCCAGGGAGCCGAACGAAGCCCACTAGCAGCCCAAAGCAGAACGGAAGCAGGGAGCACACACACAGGCAGGTGGATCGATTCACGACCCTGCAGTCAACGCACACGAGTGTGAGATGGGTAACCGGCTCGGGAGAGCAGCAGGCGGCAATGGCGGCTGGCGCTCGACCAGATCGCGCGCGGGGCAAGAAGAAGGATGGACGGCGTCGGCCAGGCCGGGCGGGCGGCGGCGACGGCGCACCAGACGGGCGGGCCGCGGTGGCAGCACACCAAACGAAAGAGCGGGCGGCGAGATCAGAGACGAAGTGGAGCAAGCCGGCTGCTGGAGCAGTTGTTTCGATCCAGATCAGCCAGAGCGGCCCGATCGTGAGGAGCCTAGTCCTTTGGATATGCAATAGTTGGAGACGGAGTGGATCAAGCCTTGCAGATCGAGCGCCAGCCAAGTCCCGATCGGCAGCGGACTAAAAGCAGCCTGAACAACGGGGAGAAGGCAGCAGCGCTGGCCGGAAAAACAGCGGCGCGGCGTGGGATTAGATGGTAGCACGAGTTGCGCGTGCGAGAAAAAAGAACCTAAGCTCTGATACCATGTTAGGAATAGCAACTTATCATTATCAGGAGGCAAAACGCCATCATATATACATGTACAGGGGAGGCCAAAGGCCAGAATGCAAAAGGCCAAAAGCCAACATAAATATAACTCTAACAACAAGCGACTGGACTTGGCATACTGAACATGAAATCGAGTAATGTTATATGCTAAGGTGCTGAACTACAGAAAGATGTTCCCAGTCGGATGAATATCAATGGTAAGGTAGGTCAAAAAGAGCAGGAAAATATCAAATAAGTGCTCACCATGATGGAGGATAAGTGGCTCAGAATGCAACATAGTTCCAATTCCATGTCCAACAAAACGCTCCACCACATGATAGCCATAGAAATAAGCAAGCTTACTGAAATAATTTGAAGAAAATTTAAAGATACGCGGCATCACAAATGTTCTTCAGAAAATCTCAGTACAAAGGTGCAGCAATGAAAAACTCGGCGATTTTTGCTTTTAAGAGTATCAGTGTTAGTCTAGTTTAGATTTAGTGCCATACTGGTTTTTATAAATTTAACACTTAGCTTACAATAGCAATAAAAGTGTTGTTGGTATTTAGGATTCACGGGTTCTGCACGAGTTTCACATGGAAATAGTTCAAACCTCACAGGAATCTAGGAAAATTCCCATCCTCCAAACGATATCTAGGATCTGGATGCCAAACAAGCACAACCCACCGACCAACGCATTTATACAGTAGATCTACATGTTTGGTGGAACTGCAGCGGTGAACAGTTTGCTCTATGCAACTTAAGGGCCTGTCTGGAACCAGGGATAGTTTGTTGTATGGTAAACCTAGGAAAATTTCCACATTCCAAGCATGTCTTTCACTGTTTCATATATTCTCTCAAATCAGCAAACATTTGCAAACCATCTTGTTTGAAAATTACCTAAGGTACCCAATACATAAGAGGCTGGTTGTACCTAAAATGGAAAGCAGATAATGAATGGTTGGGATTGAGCGGTGACGCGCACCCGCAATAATATGATGAAACAAGAAACCTGAAGTCATTTAGTCATAAGCAGTTTTACTAACGTTGCAAAAAAAAGCAGTTTTACTAACAGTTTATGCTGCCTCTTTGGTGGGATTTTTCCATGGGTAAAATTACTCAGTTGAGTATTTTATTTTTAAAAATTGCAGTGCAAAGGGTTTTTTGTTAATAGAGTGCACGCCTAAACTCAGATCTACTGAAATGTAACCAACTCCTGAGGCAACATTTCAGGTCGAGTTTGGAAATGGAAAATTTGTAAGAACAGAAAACTGATTTTGCTCTGAAAGTTAGCTTCACAGGTTTTTCGAAGATAGTATGAAAACAAATTAGAGAGCTGAAAAATATCCTATATTAAGGGTTCATTCAGGTTGCAGGATTTCTAAATCAAAGGAATAGGAAAAGTAAAGGATTGGGATGCTCTCTCCACTTTAATCCTTACGAATTTTCCATGAGGTCTCACCTAATGCTAAGAATCGTTAGGAATTAAGCCAATATGGACACGATCCTAAGGAATCTAGTACCTTCATTCTTGTGAAACGAATGCCATACATAGGAAAAAAATCCTATGGGAATCCTCCAAAAATCCTGCAAACCTAATGAGCCCTAAGATTCAAGAACAAGGTCTTGTTTATCCATGATATTCTCTTCGGCGAATATTGACCAGTAAAATATGTATAAACAGATGCTTTTGTTGTCTAAGTTTTCAGAAAGAATCAACTAACAGGTAACGAACATAGTGTCATGTAGAAAAACTACCTTATCTTCTTGCCAATTTTTCTGTAGTTTACACCGTCCCTGCAGACAGAAATACCCTTCTCCAAGCATTCTTCAGCTGCCTGAACCCAATAAAGATCATTTGGTTTCATGTTTTCATGGACGAAAGAACTTTTTTTTCGATAAAAGAGAAGATAGTGTATCGCCCAACTGTAAAAAAGTCCTTTCAGAACATTAAGCCTCAAAATTAGATCTATAAAGTAGAACAAATACTACAGGGATTTGTTAAAATCCAACATGTCTTCGGATAAAAACACCGTAAAATTCACATTAGTGCAAACTGCTACTGAATGGCTATGTCCGTGGATGAAATACCTCACAAATCAATAATAGCTTACCTTTAGGAAATGCTTGATAGATTCGTCCGCTTCTCCGCATACAAATGTTCTGGAAGTTCCGCCATGGTACCCCTGAAAAGAATGGTACGAATCGCGTTAAAACTAGGGAATGTGTCAGTAAAATCCGACTCTATGCCAAACATACCAACGAAGTATATGCACAATCTTAGGAGAGAGAACTTACATTTAGGAACACATTTACATCAATATTTATGATGTCTCCATTCTGCAGTAGAAACAACATTTTTCATCCCAGAGTACATAGGCATGACAGAAAAATAAAGAAAGAGAGATGCAAATTTCATCCTACAGAACCTGCAGCTGTGTTGAATCAGGTAGTCCATGGCAGACACACTCATTTACTGATGTGCAGATACTTTTAGGAAATCCACCATAGCCAAGTGGAGAAGGATAAGCACCCGCCTCAACTATCATATGATGCACCGCCCTGTCGATTTCATTTGTAGTAACTGATGGCTGAAATGACGATGAAATAATGACTGTTATGAAGTGTACACTGCAGAGTCTTCAGATGATTTAGATATAAAAGGATTCTAGCTATCTATGGAAAAAATAATATACCTTAACCAATGTTCCCGCGAAGTCCAGTACACGGGCAGCAAGTTTGCAAGCAGCTCTCATCCCAGCGATACCTTCGGCGTTGTGTATTTGGCGAACTGCGGGTAGTTCTTGTGGTATGTTTGCACCCACATAAGGTCTTGGAATGTGTTCTGGTACAGGAAGTTGGGGATAGACCTTTCCACGCCTCAAAGGCGGCCTCTTCTTCAACTTCCCTGAACTTTGCTCTTGTGTCCTTCAAATGTGTAAGGGTGTTTACAGAGTCATCAAATAAGAAACAGACTGGCTGACTTTAGAGCTACAGAGCAACTTACTCTAGATGTCACACCAAGATGAGTACCATCAAGTGCGAAATCTAAGGTCAGAGGAAATTCAGAACCTAGCTCCAAACCAATGGCTACGGCAATTGGTAAACCCTGACGACATGATAAAGAAGCGACAACAGAAGCTTAAGCACAGCGTAATAGTGACGAGAATCGTACTTTTGTAGCTCCATGAGCTCTTCTTCAACCCCATCCACCCAAGTAAGTCCGCCGGCCACGACAAAGCAGCGCTTTGGCGTTATTGCTTTACCTACAGCAGGACAGCAAAGAAGAATCAGCTACGAACCCTGCTGTAGTTTCAGCTCTGTTAATCCCATAACGTTTTTTTGGAGCAATAAACGGCTGTTGGTAGTAGAACGACCCACCCAAGCAATTAAGCTGAGCAGGCTCCTTACCAAAACAAGAAGAGGCCGTCCGAGGATCTCTTCGATTGATGGTGCACTTTGAGACGAACGGGGGAGCCGCCGGCAGGAGGAATGTGTGGGTTCCGGCCGGGCGGAGTGGTACTGGAACGCCGGAACATGACGCTCCAGGTGACATGGCGATGGGGATTCGCACGGCGTCGGTGGAGGCGTCGTGGTCGAGGAAACGGGGCCGGCGGCCGTGTTCGAGGAAGAGGAGACCGGCGGGTACAAGGGAGGAGGAAGAGTGCAGCGGAGACCGGAGAGAGGGGATGTGCGTTGAGGATGAGACGCCGCCGGGACCGGGAGGTTTCGGCTATGCGTGTTACATGACTGACGTCAGATTTTTGGCTTTCCGAGAGAACATCTTGATGGCCGTCGGATTGATGCACGAATCTTGAAGCAGTGGAGCGTTCCACATCATCCACAGCCACCTGTTCGTTTGAGCGCCCCCTCAGCTAAAAAAAATGAAAGAATGGGTTATCCTCTTGTAAGTAGGACAAACAAAGAGCGTCACCAAGGACGTGCAAAAACAAAGAACAATGATCTATTAGTGGTGCAACATAAATCTAGGAGCGGAAGTCCCCTAGGCTCTCAACCTAGGGTTACACAGTCCTCCTGCGCCGCCGCCGTGAGAATCACAGTTGCCGTTTCCTCTCCTCGCGATCGGGCCCTATTGCTGCCTGCCGATCGGTCTCTTCGATCTTGGTTGCCGGGGGAGTCAGGGCATGTGAGAGGCGATCGGGAAGGATCACATAGGATGTCTTTGCTAGCGGACCCCAGTGGTTCGTCAGGGAAGAAACTAGAAGATCCCAGCGTTCTTCTGGAGAGGTTACACTTGGAAGAAGATGAACTTGATGATCTGATCTGGGAAGAGGAGGCAGATGGTCCAGAGGAAAAACCTAAGTGGCTCGCGCTTGCTAGGGTTCTGACGGAAAAGACCTTTGGACAGGGTGCTCTAATTGCCGACATGAGGGCGGCCTGGAATCCAGCAAAGGATGTGATATGGCGTCGAATTAATCCAAACTTGTTCTCTGTCTAGTTTAATTGTTTGGAAGATTGGAACAAAGCAATTCACCAGGGACCATGGGACTTCAAAGGCATGTCATTGATAATGGCGGAATATGACGGCTTCACGAAGCCTGAGAACGTCAAGCTGGACAAGATTGAAACATGGTGTCAGATCCATAGACTCCCAGATATGGTTCTGAAAAGGGAGAAAATCATGGAAAATATGGCTAAACGTATAGGGGAAGTCCAGGAGCTTCAGATAGTTTTACCAAGTGGTTTTGTTGGAGAATTCATACGGGTCAGAGTTAAGCTCGATGTAAATAAAAAACTAACCAGATTTGTTAGCTTCACGAAGGCCGGTGAGACGGAGTTCTATCAAGTGAAGTTTGAAAAGCTCCCAACCTTCTGCTTCATGTGTGGGATGCTCGGGCATTGGCACAAAGAGTGTGGTACGGGAGAGCATGCTGAGAAGGATATGGAATGGGGGACATTCATACTTGCAACTCAAAGAGGTCGGGGTGGACAAGGGCGAGGATCAGGCCATGGAACTGGCCGTGCGCCGGCAGAGGATGGAAGACCCGGGACGGTTTTGATGACCCATTTGACCCATCCGGTAGAGGAGGTGGCTTTGCAGGTCGAGGTCGTGGCCAGCATAGGGGCGGTCATGTCCAGCGAGATAAATAGGAGGGTGTTGGCAACAAACTAGCAAGGCTGGATCCAACTGTGAGTTGGAGTTTGAATGCGTGCAACAATGTTGTTGAACACACAACATCCACCACAATCCCAGACAATGTGAGCTTGGATGCGACTGTTGGTTCTCAGGATTTTCACATGGGAGATTTAAACATTCTAGGCAAGCGTTCTGCGGATGATACTGTACAAGTTGCAGCTGCTTCTGTGGAGACTGAATTAAAGGTGACTGAACAATCTGGAGCTGTTGTCCCATTCGGTAACACAACAAATATCGTGGAAAAGTTTGATGGAGATGATCCACCAGCAAGCTCTACATCTAGCTCACCACAGAAGAATGTGAACAAAAAGAAGTTTAAAGGTGATGATGGAGTGGCGATTGCAAAAACACCCATTGAGAGATCGGTGGCCTCCGCGGCGGAGGACCGCCGGGAGCAATGAAACTCCTAGCATGGAACTGTCATGGAATGCTTTCGCCCACGGCAGTTCAAGAGCTCCTGGACCTCCAAGGGCGTGTGAAAGCAGATGTGGTTTTCTTGACTGAATCACATTTGAATAAATCTAAGGCAATTGAGCTAAGAATAAAGTTAGGTTTTGATCTTTTTCATATAGTTGAGAGTGACGACCGCTCGGGTGGTCTTGTTCTTCTTTACAACCTTGCTAATGAAGTGGTTTTAAATTATTCGTCTCCAAACTTTATTGATGGACTAATAATGGATGGAAATGATGTTGCCTGGCGATTGACAGGGTTCTATGGAGAACCAAACTGGGACATGAAGCACCGGTCCTGGACGGCCTTGAGAGACCTGAACAACAAGGCTAATGGTCCTTGGATGATAATTGGGGATTTTAACGAAATTCTTTTATCTAGTGAGAAGGAAGGTGGGAATGTGAGACCAGAACAGTACCTGAAAAATTTCAGAGAGTGTGTTGAGGACTGTCAACTTCAAGAAACTATGTACATTGGAAACCCCTTCACTTGGAGCCGTGGAATTATTCAGGAGAGATTGGATCGTGGGCTATGTAATGATACATGGGCCACCAAGTTTCCCTATGCGACAGTGGTTCATGAGCACCATGTGCACTCGGATCACAGGCTGCTTGTGCTTGATACAAACTATTTTGAGAAAGCCATGACACAGCAGCCTAGAGGAGAATGCAGATTTGAGGCGTACTGGCTACAGGAGGAAACAGTCGAGGAAGTGGTAAAACAGCATGGTTACATGTGCAGAATACTGGCGTTGGGCCAAATTTGGCGGATCGTACGAAAGTGGTGAAAAACAATCTGGTCCAGTGGGATACTGAGGTTCTCAAAAGCCCAAAAAAGAGAGTAAACAAACTTAAGAAAAAATGGGAAGGTTGAGGCGTGGAAAGCTAAACACTGAAACTAGACGTGAGATGAAAGAGCTTCAGATTCTTATCGAAAACATCCTGATCAGGAGGACCTGGCTGCAGCGAGGAAGAGCCAACTGGCTACTCCATGGTGACAGAAACACTTCTTTTTTCCACAAAGCAGCCTCGACACGAAAGAAAAGAAATTGTATCAAGAGATTGTTAGATGGTACGGGTGTGTGGAATTAAGATACAAAAGACCTTGCTGCAATTATAACTGGGTATTTTTCAGACCTATTTACTTCACAAGTTCAGGTGCCTAATTTGAATGTTCTGGATCGAGTACAGAGTAGGGTTACACCTGAGATGAATGCAACCTTGATGAGCCCATATATAGCAGATGAGGTGAGGAAGGTCCTATTTTCAATTGGTGATCTAAAGGCCCTGGGTCCAGATGGTTTACATGCTATTTTTTATAAGAGGTTCTGGCCCATGTTAGGGGATGACTTGATCATGGAACTATTACAGGCAGTTAATTCTCGAGTCATACCACAAGCATGGAACAATACAACCATTGTCATGATCCCAAAGGTTCAAACTCTGGAAAGAGTCACACAATTTAGACCTATCAGCTTGTGTAATGTAGTTTATAAGGTTATATCAAAAATGATTCCTGCCAGATTGAAACTGCTCCTAGAGATCATTAGTCTCACACAGAGCGCGTCTGTACCGGGGAGACTGATCACAGACAATGTCCTAATTGCATATGAAAGTTTGCACACAATTAAGCAGAAGAAGGTTGGGATAGATGGTTCGTGTGCGGTGAAACTGTTGGGGAACGTAGCAGAAATTCAAAATTTTCCTACGCGTCACCAAGATCTATCTATGGAGAGACCAGCTACGAGTAGAAGGAGAGTGCATCTACATACCCTTGTAGATTGCTAAGCGGAAGCGTTCAAGTGAACGGGGTTGATGGAGTCGTACTCGTCATGATTCAGATCACCGATGATCCTAGTGCCGAACGGACGGCACCTCCGCGTTCAACACACGTACAGCTCGACGATGTCTCCCACGCCTTGATCCAGCAAGGAGAGAGGGAGAGGTTGAGGAAGACTCCATCCAGCAGCAGCACAACGGCATGGTGGTGATGGAGGAGCGTGGCAATCCTGCAGGGCTTCGCCAAGCACCTACGGGAGAGGAGGAGGTGTCACGGGAGGGAGGGAGGCGCCAAGGGCTCAGGTATGGATGCCCTCCCTCCCCTCCACTATATATAGGGGCAAGGGAGAGGGGGGAGGCGCAGCCTTGCCCCTTACTCCAAGAAAGGGGTGCGGCCAAGAGGGGGGGAGGAGTCCATCCTCCCCAAGGCACCTCGGAGGTGCCTTCCCCCTTGAGGACTCTTCCCTCTAGGGTTCCCTAGGCGCATGGGCCTCTTGGGGCTGGTGCCCTTGGCCCATGTAGGCCAAGGCGCACCCCCTACAGCCCATGTGGCCCCCCGGGGCAGGTGGCCCCACCCGGTGGGCCCCTGGGACCCTTCCGGTGGTCCCGATACAATACCGATGACCCCGAAACTTGTCCCGATGGCCGAAACAGGACTTCCTATATATAAATCTTTACCTCCGGACCATTCCGGAACTCCTCGTGACGTCCGGGATCTCATCCGGGACTCCGAACAACATTCGGTAACCACATACAAGCTTCCTTTATAACCCTAGCATCATCAAACCTTAAGTGTGTAGACCCTACGGGTTCGGGAGACATGCAGACATGACCGAGACGTTCTCCGGTCAATAACCAACAGCGGGATCTGGATACCCATGTTGGCTCCCACATGTTCCACGATGATCTCATCGGATGAACCACGATGTCAAGGACTTAATCAATCCCGTATTCAATTCCCTTTGTCTATCGGTATTTTACTTGCCCGAGACTCGATCGTCGGTATCCAATACCTTGTTCAATATCGTTACCGGCAAGTCACTTTACTCGTTCCGTAACACATCATCCCGTGATCAACTCCTTGGTCACATTGCGCATATGATGATGTCCTACCGAGTGGGCCCAGAGATACCTCTCCGTTTACACGGAGTGACAAATCCCAGTCTCGATCCGCATAAAACAATAGATACTTTCGGAGATACCTGTAGTGCACCTTTATAGTCACCCAGTTACGTTCTGACGTTTGATACACCCAAAGCACTCCTACGGTATCCAGGAGTTACACGATCTCATGGTCAAAGGAAGAGATACTTGACATTGGCAAAGCTCTAGCAAACGAACTACACGATCTTTGTGCTATGCTTAGGATTGGGTCTTGTCCATCACATCATTCTCCTAATGATGTGATCCCGTTATCAACGACATCCAATGTCCATAGCCAGGAAACCATGACTATCTGTTGATCACAACGAGCTAGTCAACTAGAGGCTCACTAGGGACATATTGTGGTCTATGTATTCACACGTGTATTACGATTTCCAGATAATACAGTTATAGCATGAATAAAAGACAATTATCATGAACAAGGAAATATAATAATAATACTTTTATTATTGCCTCTAGGGCATATTTCCAACAGTCTCCCACTTGCACTAGAGTCAATAATCTAGTTCACATCGCCATGTGATTAACACTCACAGGTCACATCGCCATGTGACTAATACCCAAGAGTTTACTAGAGTCAGTAGTCTAGTTCACATCACTATGTGATTAACACTCAATGAGTTTTATGTTTTATCATGTTGCTTGTGAGAGAGGTTTTAGTCAACGGGTCTGAACCTTTCAGATCCGTGTGTGCTTTACAAATCTCTATGTCATCTCCTAGATGCAGCTACAACGCTCTATTTGGAGCTATTCCAAACAACTGTTCTACTTGGAGCTATTCTAAATTATTGCTCCATTATATGTATCCGGTCTCTCTACTCAGAGCTATCCGGATAGGTGTCAAGCTTGCATCGTCGTAACCTTTACGACGAACTCTTTTACCACCTCCATAATCGAGAAAATTCCTTAGTCCACTAGTTACTAAGGATAACTTTGACCGCTGTCCTGTGAGCCATTCTTGGATCACTCTTGTACCCCTTGACTGACTCATGGCAAGGCACACTTTCGGTGCGGTACACAGCATAGCATACTGTAGAGCCTACGTCTAAAGCATAGGGGACGACCTTCGTCCTTTCTCTCTATTATGCCGTGGTCGAGCTTTAAGTCTTAACTTCGTACCTTACAACTCAGGCAAGAACTCCTTCTTTGACTGGTCCATCTTGAACACCTTCAAGATCATGTCAAGGTATGTGCTCATTTGAAAGTACCATTAAGCGTTTTGATCTATCCTTATAGATCTTGATGCTTAATGCTCAAGTAGCTTAATCCAGGTTTTCTATTGAAAAACACCTTTCAAATAACCCTATATGCTTTCTAGAAATTCTACATCATTTCTGATCAACAATATGTCAACAACATATACTCATCAGAAATTCTATAGTGCTCCCACTCACTTCTTTGGAAATACAAGTTTCTCATAAACTTTGTACAAACCCAAAATCTTTGATCATCATCAAAGCATACATTCCAACTCCGAGATGCTCACTCCAGTCCTTAGAAGGATTGCTGGAGCTAGCATACCTTTTAGCATCCTTAGGATCGACAAAACCTTTCTGATTGTATCACATACAACCTTTCCTTACGAAAGTTGGTAAGGAAACTCGTTTTGACATCCATCTGCCAGATTTCATAAATGCAGCTTATGCTAACATGATTCCGACGGACTTTAAGCATCACTACGGATGAGAAAATATCATCGTAGTCAACTCCTTGAACTTGTGGAAAAACTCTTCGCCACAAGCCGAGCTTCATAGACGGTGACATTACCATCCACGTCCGTCTTCTTCTTAAAGATCCATTTATCTTAATGGCTTGCCGATCATCGGGCAAGTTCATCAAAGTCCATGCTTTGTTCTGATATATGGATACTATCTCGGATTTCATGGCTTCTAACCATTTGTCGGAATTCGGGCCCACCATCGCTTCTCCATAGCTCGTAGGTTCATTGTTTTCTAGCAACATGACCTTCAAGACAGGATCACCTTACCACTCCGAAGTAGTAAGTGTCCTTGTCGTCCTACGAGGTTTGGGAGTGACTTGATCCGAAGTTTCATGATCAATATCATAAGCTTCCACTTCAATTGGTGTAGGTGCCACAGGAACAACTCCCTGTGCCCTGTCACACACTAGTTGAAGAGACGGTTCAATAACCTCATCAAGTCTCCACCATCCTCCCACTCAACTCTTTCGAGAGAAACCTTTCCTCGAGAAAGAACCCGATTCAAGAAACAATCCATATTGCTTTCGGATCTGAATTAGGAGGTATACCCAACTGTTTTGGGTTTCCTATGAAGATGCATTTTATCCGCTTTGGGTTCGAGCTTATCAACCTGAAACCTTTTCATATAAGCGTTGCAGCCCCAAACTTTTAAGAAATGACAACTTAGGTTTCTCTAAACCAATTCATACGGTGTCATCTCAACGGAATTACTGGTGCCCTATTTAAAGTGAATGTGGTTGTCTCTAATGCCTAACCCATGAACGATAGTGGTAATTCGATAAGAGACATCATGGTACGCACCATATCCAATAGGGTGCAACTATGATGTTCGGACACACCATCACACTATGGTGTTCCAGGCGGTATTAATTGCGAAACAATTTCCACAATGTCTTAATTGTGTGCCAAAACTCGTAACTCAGATATTCATCTCTATGATCATATCATAGACATTTTATCCTCTTGTCACAATGATCTTCTACTTCACTCTGAAATTACTTGAACCATTCAATAATTCAGACTTGTGTTTCATCAAGTAAATATTCTCAACATCTACTCGAATCATCTGTGAAGTAAGATCATAATGATATTCACTGCATGCCTCAGCACTCATTGGACTACACACATCAAAATGTGTTACTTCCAACAAGTTGTTATCTTGTTCCATCTTACTGAAACCGAGGCTTTTCAGTCATCTTGCCCATGTGGTATGATTTGCATATCTCAAGTGATTCAAAATCAAGTGAGTTCAAACGGTCCATTTGCATGGAGTTTCTTCATGCATATATACCAATAGACATGGTTCGCATGTCTCAAACTTTTCAAAAAATGAGTGAGTCCAAAGATCCATCAACATGGAGCTTCTTCATGCGTTTTGTACCATTATGACTTACATGGCAGTGCCACACGTAAGTGGTACTATCATTACTATCTTTTGGCATGAAAATGTGTATCACTACGATCGAGATTCAATAAACCATTCAGGTTTAATACTAATCTTGATGGTAGAGGGAGCGTGCGATGTTTGATCACATCAAACTTGGAAACACTTCCAACATATAGCGTCAGCTCACCTTTAGCTAGTCTTCGTTTATTCCGTAGCTTTTATTTCGAGTTACTAACACTTAGCAACCGAACCGGTATCTAATACCCTGGTGCTACTAGGAGTACTAGTAAAATACATATTAACACAATGTATATCCAATATACTTCTATCGACCTTGCCAGCCTTCTCATCTACCAAGTATCTAGGGTAATTCTGCTCCAGTGGCTGTTCCCCTTATTACAGAAGCACTTAGTCTCGGGTTTGGGTTCAACCTCGGGTTTCTTCATTGGTGCAGCAGCTGATTTGCCGTTTCATGAAGTATCCCTTCTTTCCCTTGCCCTTCTTGAAACTAGTGGTTTCATCAACCATCAACAATTGATGCTCCTTCTTGATTTCTACTTTCGCGATGTCAAACAATGCGAATACCTCAAGGATCATCATCTCTATCCTTGATATGTTATAGTTCATCACGAAGCTCTAGCAGCTTGGTGGCAATGACTTTGGGGAAAACATCACTATCTCATCTGGAAGATCAACTCCCACTCGATTCAAGTGATTGTTGCACTCAGACAATCTGAGCACAAGCTCAACGATTGAGCTTTTCTCCCTTAGTTTGTAGGCTAAGAAAATTGTCGGAGGTCTCATACCTCTTGACGTGGGCACGAGCCTGAAATCCCAATTTCAGCCCTCGAAACATCTCATATGTTCCGCGACGTTTCGAAAATGTCTTTGGTGCCTCTACTTAAACCATTTAACTGAACTATCACGTAGTTATCAAAACGTGTATGTTCGATGTTCGAAACATCCACAAACGACGTTTGGGGTTCAGCACACTAAGCAGTGCATTAAGGACATAAGCGTTCTAGTGTCCGCATAATCGCTACTGTCAACTTTCAACTATATTTTCTCTAGGAACATAACTAAAACAGTAGAACTATAGCGTGAACTACGACATAATTTGCAAAAGGTCTTTTGACTATGTTCAGGATAATTAAGTTCATCTTATGAACTCCCACTTAGATAGACATCCCTCTGGTCATCTAAGTGATCACATGATCCGAGTCAACTAGGCCGTGTCCGATCATCACGTGAGACGGACTAGTCATCATCGGTGAACATCTTCATGTTGATCGTATCT
This sequence comes from Triticum dicoccoides, assembly GCF_002162155.2. Classification (NCBI taxonomy): domain Eukaryota; kingdom Viridiplantae; phylum Streptophyta; class Magnoliopsida; order Poales; family Poaceae; genus Triticum; species Triticum dicoccoides. The sequence goes on from NC_041383.1 coordinate 275,994,791, forward strand.
GCTATACGACTCATGCTCGACCTTTCGGTCTCTGTGTTCCGAGGCCATGTCTGTACATGCTAGGCTCGTCAAGTTAACCCTAAGTGTTTTCGCTGTGTAAAACTGTCTTACACCCGTTGTATGTGAACGTAAGAATCCATCACACCCGATCATCACGTGGTGCTTAGAAGCGACGAACTGTAGCAACGGTGCACAGTTAGGGGAGAACACTTCTTGAAATTTTGTAAGGGATCATCTTATTTACTACCGTCGTCCTAAGTAAACAAGATGCATAAACATGATAAACATCACATGCAATCAAATAGTGACATGATATGGCCAATATCATTTTGCTCCTTTTGATCTTCATCTTCGGGGCTCCATGATCATCATCGTCACCGGCACGACACCATGATCTCCATCATCATGATCTCCATCATCGTGTCTTCATGAAGTTGTCACGCCAACGACTACTTCTACTTCTATGGCTAACGCGTTTAGCAAGAAAGTAAAGTAATTTACATGGCGTTCTTCAATGACACGCAGGTCATACAATAAATAAAGACAACTCCTATGGCTCCTGCCGGTTGTCATACTCATCGACATGCAAGTCGTGAATCCTATTACAAGAACATGATCAATCTCATACATCACATATATCATTCATCACATCCTTTTGGCCATATCACATCACATAGCATACCCTGCAAAAACAAGTTAGACGTCCTCTAATTGTTGTTGCATGTTTTACGTGGCTGCTATGGGTTTCTAGCAAGAACGTTTCTTACCTACGCAAGACCACAACGTGATATGCCAATTGCTATTTACCCTTCATAAGGACCCTTTTCATCGAATCCGTTCCAACTAAAGTGGGAGAGACTGGCACCCGCTAGCCACCTTATGCACCAAGTGCATGTCAATCGGTGGAACCTGTCTCACGTAAGAGTACGTGTAAGGTCGGTCCGGGCCGCTTCATCCCACAATACCATCGAAACAAGATTGGACTAGTAACGGTAAGCATATTGAACAACATCAACGCCCACAACTACTTTGTGTTCTACTCGTGCAAAGAATCTACGCAATAGACCTAGCTCTGATGCCACTGTTGGGGAACGTAGCAGAAATTCAAAATTTTCCTACGCGTCACCAAGATCTATCTATGGAGAGACCGGCTACGAGTAGAAGGAGAGTGCATCTACATACCCTTGTAGATCGCTAAGCGGAAGCGTTCAAGTGAACGGGGTTGATGGAGTCGTACTCGTCGTGATTCAGATCACCGATGATCCTAGTGCCGAACGGACGGCACCTCCGCGTTCAACACACGTACAGCTCGACGATGTCTCCCACGCCTTGATCCAGCAAGGAGAGAGGGAGAGGTTGAGGAAGACTCCATCCAGCAGCAGCACAACGACATGGTGGTGATGGAGGAGCGTGGCAATCCTGCAGGGCTTCGCCAAGCACCTACGGGAGAGGAGGAGGTGTCACGGGAGGGAGGGAGGCGCCAAGGGCTCAGGTATGGATGCCCTCCCTTCCCTCCACTATATATAGGGGCAAGGGAGAGGGGGGAGGCGCAGCCTTGCCCCTTACTCCAAGAAAGGGGTGTGGCCAAGAGGGGGGAGGAGTCCATCCTCCCCAAGGCACCTCGGAGGTGCCTTCCCCCTTGAGGACTCTTCCCTCTAGGGTTCCCTAGGCGCATGGGCCTCTTGGGGCTGGTGCCCTTGGCCCATGTAGGCCAAGGCGCACCCCCTACAGCCCATGTGGCCCCCCGGGGCAGGTGGCCCCACCCGGTGGGCCCCCGGGACCCTTCCGGTGGTCCCGGTACAATACCGATGACCCCGAAACTTGTCCCGATGGCCGAAACAGGACTTCCTATATATAAATCTTTACCTCCGGACCATTCCGGAACTCCTCGTGACGTCCGGGATCTCATCCGGGACTCCGAACAACATTCGTTAACCACATACAAGCTTCCTTTATAACCCTAGCGTCATCGAACCTTAAGTGTGTAGACCCTACGGGTTCGGGAGACATGCAGACATGACCGAGACGTTCTCCGGTCAATAACCAATAGCGGGATCTGGATACCCATGTTGGCTCCCACATGTTCCATGATGATCTCATCGGATGAACCACGATGTCAAGGACTTAATCAATCCCGTATTCAATTCCCTTTGTCTATCGGTATTTTACTTGCCCGAGACTCGATCGTCGGTATCCAATACCTTGTTCAATCTCGTTACCGGCAAGTCACTTTACTCGTTCCGTAACACATCATCCCGTGATCAACTCCTTGGTCACATTGCGCATATGATGATGTCCTACCGAGTGGGCCCAGAGATACCTCTCCGTTTACACGGAGTGACAAATCCCAGTCTCGATCCGCATAAAACAATAGATACTTTCAGAGATACCTGTAGTGCACCTTTATAGTCACCCAGTTACATTCTGACGTTTGATACACCCAAAGCACTCCTACGGTATCCAGGAGTTACACGATCTCATGGTCAAAGGAAGAGATACTTGACATTGGCAAAGCTCTAGCAAACGAACTACACGATCTTTGTGCTATGCTTAGGATTGGGTCTTGTCCATCACATCATTCTCCTAATGATGTGATCCCGTTATCAACGACATCCAATGTCCATAGCCAGGAAACCATGACTATCTGTTGATCACAACGAGCTAGTCAACTAGAGGCTCACTAGGGACATATTGTGGTCTATGTATTCACACGTGTATTACGATTTCCAGATAATACAGTTATAGCATGAATAAAAGACAATTATCATGAACAAGGAAATATAATAATAATACTTTTATTATTGCCTCTAGGGCATATTTCCAACAGAAACTTGATATGCATAAAGTGTACGACAGAGTAGAATGGGTTTTTTCTGGAAGCAATATTACTGAAGTTGGGGTTCGACGCTCAGTGGGGGCTTGCATCAAGGTGATCCCTTATCACCATATCTATTTCTCCTGTGCACTAAAGGGCTCACGACTCTATTATCGAATGCAGAAGCTAGTCGCGAGCTAATAGGAGTAAAGGTTTGTCGTGATGCATCTAGTGTTACAAATCTATTATTTGCTGATGATTCATTAATTTTAATGAAGGTCAATGTAACTAATGTTGTCTGCTTAAAGTCTATCCTGGATTTGTATTATGAAGCATCTGGCCAGCAAGTTAGTGTTGAGAAATCGAGCATATTCTTTAGCCCAAGCACAGAAGTGAACATGAAGGCTGAAGTTTGTTCCTCTCTAAATATAATGACATAAGTGTTAGATGATAAGTACGTGGGACTTCCTGCTACGCTCGGTTAGACAAGTCTGATAGTTTCCAGTACTTGATGGATTGCCTGATTCAGAGGCTAATGGGGTGGAAAGAAAAATGTCTATCGTCAGGTGGTAAAGAAGTGCTACTAAAGTCTGTTGCACAAGCCATACCAACTTATGCGATGTCGATCTTTAAAATTCCTAAAAAAGTTTGCAAAGGAATCACTGATGCGATGTCAAGTTTTTGGTGGGGTGATGATGCTTCACATAAAAAGATGCACTGGTTTGCATGGTGGAAAATGTGCATAGCTAAGAATAGAGGGGGCATGGGATTTAGAGATATCCATTGCTTTAATCTAGCATTGCTGGCTAAGCAAGCATGGCACTGATTGATGATCCTAAGTCGCTATGCGCTATTATCCTTCGAGCAAAGTACTTCCCTCATGGAGATTTGTTCAAGGCTACTTTGAAGAAAAAAGCTTCGTACACCTGGCAAAGTATAATGGCAGGAGTGGAAACCTTGAAGAGAGGTTACATATGGATAATAGGTGATGGATCCAAAGTGAATATTTGGGATGATCCGTGGATACCCCAATCACCGTCTAGAAATTTTTTGACAGTTCATGGAAGTAATATCATCTCGAGAGTGAGTGATCTTATTGATCCTTCCATGGGGGATTGGGATGAGCAGCTAGTACAACAGACCTTTTGGCCTCTAGATGCCCGTAGGATCTTGTCTATCCCACTCCCGCTACATGAGATGGAAGACTTTGTGGCATGGAATCCGTCAAGAAACGGAATTTTTTCAGTAAGGTCGGGCTATTGTGCTGAGTGGGAATTCCAGTATGGGCAGAAAATCCAGCCAAGTAGCACGTCATCTACCCCTAAAAATAACTGGGAATAGCTATGGAATCTACAATGCCCAGCAAAAATCAAAATCTTTATTTGGAGAGCATTGCAAAGCGTAATCCCATGTCGCGCCATACTCGCAGCAAAACATATGAAGGTTAAAACAAGTTGCCCAGCTTGCAACAGAGGACCTGAGAGTATTATGCATCTACTCTTCCAATGCAAGAAAGCTGTCGAAGTTTGGCAATTGTTGGGATTACATGACATTACCAAAAAAGCTTGTCGTGTGAGTAGGTTTGGTGAACTAGTGCTTGAGCATCTTTTGTGTTTTCAGGACTCGGACATCCATGTACTTGGGTTGCCTAATCTGAGGGAGACAATAGCAACTACTGCCTGGTATTTGTGGTTCGAGCAAAGGAAACTAACACATGGTGAGAAAACACAAACTGGAGCCCGAATTCAATTGGCAGTAAGGGGACTAGCAGCGAACTTTGTTATAGCATGTAAGCCCAAAGCGAAGATGAGAGTGATGGATTGGTCTAAGCCCTGGTCGGGATATATGAAACTTAATGTAGATGCTGGGTTTGATCATGACAATCTGAATGGTACGGTAAATGCAATTCTCCAAGATGATAATGGCAAATTTATAGCTGCAGCAAACGAAAGACTGAATTTTTGCTATGACTCGTTTTATGCTAAAGCAACAGCTGTGAGATTTGGGTTAAACTTAGCACAGACAGTGGGATGTAGCAAGACTGAGGTTGTCTCCGACAATGAAGAAGTTGTTATTGCTTTGAAGGAAGGCTTCTCCAGCTCAGTGGCAAGTGCTATATTTGATGACTATTATTACATGTCGCTAGACTTTAATCACGTTTTGTTTGATTCATGTATTAGAGATAATAATCAGGTAGCCCATGAATTGGCCAAGTTGGCCAAGTTCTCTCCTCCTAGTGTCTGGATGGATTCACCTCCGGATGAGATTATACCTTTTCTTGTAAATGATACAATTGTGATTGAATAAAGGAGGAGATGATTTGTCAAAAAAAGGACAAACATAGAACAAAAAAAATCGATCACTTGATGCTGGCTCAGATGCTACTGGTACATTGCTAAGAGACTATTCAAGGGCTTTTATTACTGCTTTTTGCACGTATAAGCAACACGCCATGGACGTCACTACAATGGAAGCACAAGCATTATTGGAAGGATTGCGTTTAGCTGATGATATAGGGATTTCCTCCATTACCATCGAATGTGATTCTTTGGAAATTGTTCAAGCCATACTGGACCCGTGAGAGTACCATGCTTCCGCAGCGGTGGTTACTGATGACTGTCGAAAGTTGATGAGTTCTTTTCGCAGGGCGAAGATAGTTCACTGTGCTCGGGAATGCAATGTTGCTGCGCGTTGTCTTGCTCGAGTGAGTTATAGAGGTAAACGTACTGGGGAGTGGCGGGAGCACCCCCTGGTTTTTTAATCTCCTCTCTTGTAACAGACATGGTTATTGTTTAATAAAGGTCGCCAAAGTTCAAGAAAAAAAATTCAATCACTTACTTCGCTCGTCCTATTTTGATTGTTTTTTAATGCAAATAGATTCAATCTAGTATTTTCTTTTAGGTTAAGTCTTATTAGGTCTTGTGTGACCAGTGAAAGATGAATGACTTTATCCTTTTTTGTTTGTCGCCCTCCATTCTCCTCCCATTCCTCTCACCCCCCTCCTTCTCCCTCTCTCTCAACAATACATATCGCAGATGGACCGATCGCCTTCGGTGACGAGGCCAGGAGGCCGCCGGATTCGGGACTAGGGTGACGCACCCTGCAGTCACCGGTCATGGGCAAGCATGGCAACTCGAGCGACTAATGCTAATGGTACTTTGCTTCGATTTGTTGCCACATCGGTGGATGAGGGCGTTAAAGAGCCACCACGGGAGGCGGAGGTCATCGAGGAGCTGTCGCGCACTTCACCCATTTGTTTGGTCGCCGGGAGACTAAGGGCGTTGAGGAGCATGTCGAGAAGAGCAGCCTCATCGTGGTAGTGTTGTGGTTCTTGGTGAGCAGCGAGGCGCTAGAGCTGAGGCACGGGGTGTGGCCAAGGCTCGCATGTAGATCCCGATATCTTGACCCATGTCGGCGACCGCGGTGGCGTGGGATCAAATAGGAGAGTAGGGCTTTGTGTTGTCGGCAAG
>NC_041383.1:276001345-276054291 GCF_002162155.2 Triticum dicoccoides
GGGGGGTGTCACAGAGCGGTCGACCACCAGCGGCACCATCAATGGGGCACGTGGAGGAGCACTGCCTGCGTCGGGTGGTGCTCTTCGCTAGCATCTGCGACGCCTACTACTCCTGCTAACCCACCACCATTTTCATGTGCTTGTCAGTAAATCTCTAGAACAACATAGGACGTGTTTTGGTAGCCTACATTAGGCCCGGTCAGGCCCGTGCGGGGTGTATTTGGCATGTTTGGTTACTCGGGTCGAATCAAAAAATTTGCCCGCACGAAACTTAAAGCACCTTTGGGTCTGCATGCAGAGGAAAAACCCAATCGGCTATTTCTAGCGAGCCAGGCTGAGTGGAGACATATCAAAGGCACATGGGTGGGGCCGATTGGTTTCTTCTCTACCTTCAGTAAACTCTTTCTCTAACCTCCTTTCTTTCATCCCTTCTATCTACACAATGATACTTCAATTCGAGATAAGCTCCACATTAAAAAGATGCATCTCACATCGAGGTTATAGTTCAATTTAGGCAATCGGTTCGTAGTTTCATTGACTATAAATGTTTAATTTTGTGTTCATGTTCGGAGATATTTTGGATGAACTTTGTCAAATTCCTAGCGCACGATCGACGGTTTGAAATTTACTTTGCCCAGTAGCTTCATCCCGTAGTTTCACATGAGTTTCACATTGCATATTTTTCGTTTCAACGATCGTAGATGAGTAGATCTACCTCTTCCTCATGGAGTGTACATATACATATGTGTGATATATTTTAATGACACTCTTTAATCTCCTCCACCAAGTTGTTCCTCTCGGCCTCATCTCCCATGTCCTGCTACACCAGCGTCACCGTGGGCATGGTCCTCTTAGCCTCCTCTCCCGCATGTTGTTGCACTGGCGCCACTGTTGGAGCCATTCCTCTCAACCTTCTCTTCTGCGTCTTACTACACTCGCGCAATCGTCGCTCCTTTCTGCATTCTCTCCCATGTGCTGCTACACTGAAACCATCACTGGCGTCGTCCCTATCGACCTCCTTGCTCGCGTCCTTCTAACCTAGCGCCCTCGCCATTGTCGTTCTTTTCGGCCTCCTCCTCCGCTTCCTACTACACAGACGCTGCCATGGCGCATGCACTGCATTTTTTCCATCATCCTTTGCGAAAGCGCCCTCCTATTTGTTACTCCACACAGACTTTCTCTCCGGCAATGACGCTAGCAGCTAGTTTGGGGCGCCACTAATGGGATTGCTCACTCGTGACTTCGTGCTTGTCATGTTGGACGCGGCATCGCGACCACCATCCACCGTAGTCGCCGAGGCACTCTAGTGTAACTCTATGTGTTATGTGTTGCCGTTAGCTCTTGTCCAGTGTATAAAACCAAACAATGTGTAGTTGCATGAGCCCAGTCAATGTGATTAACCAAACACATTGCATAGAGTCATTGCTACGATGCAGGGAGAGGGGATGTAGGAAATCAATCGACATACATATGTTGGTTTTTTGCCTGTATTAGCTCAACGAGGCACACCTGGGACAAATATGCAAAGTGACAAAAACAATGCTAGTAACCAAACGCGTCTATAATGATGCACATAAGTGAAAGTGCGTTACGTCGACTAGAGGGGGGGGGGTGAATAGGCGATTTTTATGAATTCTTCATTGAGGAATTTCAGGGTGAGGAAATTCCTAAGCGAAGAACTACTTGTAGCGGAATAAGTACTCAGGTAGAAGCAAAACAGATTAACAACATAGTCATCATGATGAAATGAAAGACAAACACAAAGTACAGAAAGCGTAAACACAAGATAAGCAGGATGAAGACAAACAGACTGAAGAAATAGGATTGAGGAAATAGAGAAAGTCTTCAGTCAATGTCTTCAAGCAGTAATGATCAGGTACGTCAACACATAATGAGGAAATGAAAGGGTTGAGGAAATAGAACCAGTTGGCTTGGTGAAGACAATGATTTGGTAGACCAGTTCCAACTGTTGTGACAGTTGTACGTCTGGTTGGAGCGGCTGAGTATTTAAACTCGAGGACACACAGTCCCGGACACACAGTCCTCACCGTATTCTCCTTGAGCTAAGCTCACACAGACCTCACCACACAGTAGTGGTAAGTCTTCACAGGTGACTTCCAAACCTTCACAGACTTGGTCACCCGGCAATCCACAATTCCTTTTGGATGCTCAGACCATGACGCCTAACCGTCTGGAGGATACACAGTCCTCAAAGGTAACAAGCGTCGGTTCCACACAGAAACAATCTCTTCAGTGATGCTCAATCACTTTGGGGTTTGTAGGTTTGGGTTTGGGATTTGGGTTTTCCTCACTTGATGATTTTTGCTCAAAGTCCTCGGAGGATGGGATGCTCTCAAATGACAAGTGTCAGTTTCTCTCGGAGCAGCCAACTAGCTAGTGGTTGTAGGGGGCGGCTATTTATAGCCTAGGGAGCAGCCCGACATGATAAGACATAAATGCCCTTGGCAGATATGACCGTTAGGTGGTAGGATATTTTGGAACACCTGGCGCACAGCTCAGCAACGGTCGGATGTTTTTAGGTTTGAATTCCTCAGGGATATCATGTTCCTCACTGTGTAGGCAATCTGCACTGGCGAGTTCCTAACTCCTCAGTCAGAACAAATTCCTCAGAGACCAGAAGATCTTCGTCTCTGTCACTGAAGAAATTGACTGAACTGATATGAGATTTCCAATGGCTTCACTCGAAGGATTGGGTAGTTGTAGGATTTTGAGATGAGCATCACTTGGAAATCTGTTTCCTTAGTATTACCTCGACCCCCTTTAACAGTACGGTGTTTCCTATGACTCAAGAAAGATAAAATGAAACTACGAAAACAAAAGTCTTCACGCTTCAGATTCCTCGCATGAATATCGAGTCTTCATGGTCACACCAATTTCTTCACTTTCAAAGTCTTCAGGAGAACCAAAGTCTTCAGCCGAAGACATTCATTTTTAGGGGTCGGCATTCACTGTAAATATCAAACTCCTCATTGACTTATAGAGCCTGTGTACACTCACAAACATATTAGTCCCTTAACCTATAAGTCTTCAATACACCAAAATCACTAACGGGCACTAGATGCACTTACAATAAGGTCACGCAAAACTGCTCCATTTCATTCCACGACAAAATTACAAGGAACATGGGGACACCCACAATGATCAATTCATCATAAGAGTCTTGGAGAATGGATTCTTCGGCTGTGGCTGAGGAGTGTCAGTGATCTGAAGAATAACTTTCGGAATGTCATTTTCAGGAGCCGCAGGCTGAGGAATTTCTGCTTCTGCTTCAGTAGCAGCCTGGGCCTCCATTTCTTCAGCAGCTTGAGCATCAGCACTAGTGGCTGGATCTCTTTAGGAATGGAAGGGGTGGCATGAATTTCATCGGAACCCATTTGAACTTCAGCTGGAGCTGGGGACTGAGGAATTTTCTGGAGGGGTGTGAACAGAGGTGAGTTGGGGTGCTGACTCTCCCAAAAATCATCATTCATCATGGGAGTGGTGCAGCCAATGTCCACATCCTCATCCACTTCCATTTCTTCAACGCCGGCCTCTTCAGCAGTAAACTAAGGCGTTGGCGATGATACCTGAGGGGTTGAAGTGAAAGCCTCAACTTCAATTTCTTCATCCATCTGCTCTGTGGAAGCAATAGAGGGATCTTCATATGTAGATTCTTCAGGAATCTGATATTCTTCGCCATAAGGAACAAGTTCCCTAGATGGCATGCTTGCAAGAGGAACAACATCAATGGGATTCTCTAGTGAACTTGTCAAAATCTTTGCCTTCTTGGGGCCAAAGATTCTGAGGCAACTGATGCCTTCCTCTTCTTCAAAGCAGCACGCTCCGCAGTCACTTCCAGAGCAGAAGGAAGAACTGGACTTGGTGTTGGTGCGGGTGGAGCAGTGGCAGTGGGATCAATTTCTTCAGACACAACTGATGCAATTGGCCTGTCTTGAGCAGTTTCTTCAGGCGCAGCGACAGAGTCTTCAGCTGGCCTGGCAATTTCTTCAGGCGCAACACTAGTGGTTGCCCTGGCAGTTTCTTCAGAGGCTAGAATTTCTTCAGCAGCCCTGGTGCTTGCAGTTTCATCAGTAGCCTGATGTTCATCAGCGGTGCTGGCAATTCCTTCAGTGGCTTGAGCAGATGCTTCAGCCGGAGTGACTTCAATGCGCACAGGAGCAGCAACACTTGAAGTGAATTTCTTTGTCAACTTGACAAATCTGACCTTGGCGCCCTTCCAATCAGCATTGTAGGCTTCAAATTCTTCGCTGAGCCTTTTGATTTCAGCTTGCAGTGTAAGGAGCTGCTCAAGCGAAAGACTGAGGACATTGTCCTTTAGGTAGCGCTGCTTCTTGTATTGCGCTTTCTTCACTGATCGGGCTTGGTCATACTTCCATTTTTCTTCAGCGATGAACGCTGTCACAACGTGACATTGTCCAGGAGTGAGGCCCAAATCTGGCATTAGGGCATTGGGATCCTTGTGCCAGAGATCGATGAAATCAAGGATCTTCTTTAGATCCAAAAGTAGGGGCACAACACTTCCTTTGGCTCTAGTGGCCCACTGCTGTCTGTCCTTGATGATATAGGCAAGTTCATCATCATCAGCCTCATCATCAGATGGAATTTGAAAGACCACTTGCTTCTTGTGAGGACTTGGTCTAGTGCCTCGTCCAGCAGTGGCCTTGGTCTTCAGCAGAGTGGGACCGGTAGTTGAAGGGTGAGCTGGAGAACTCGCAGAAGCTCCTGAGGCAATAGATATGCCAGTGGTCCTTTGGCACATGGAGAGATGCACATGTGCTAAGGACTTTGCCGGAGGAGCTAAGGGTTTTGAAGCCCGAGGAATTGGTGCAGCTGGAGGAACTGGGGCAGCTTGAGGAATTTGCCTCAGTGGCACTAAGGAAATTAGCCGTGAGGGCATTGAAGAAGAACTTGGCCATGAGGGCATTAAAGAAGAACTTGGCCATGAGGGAATTGAAGAAGAACTTGGCCATGAGGGCATTGCTGAGGTAGGTGGTTTCTTGGCTAGATTGTTTGGCATAGCCCTCTTGCTTGAAGAAGCCTCAGTAGCGGCCGCGGCAGTAGCAGAATCCTCATTGAATTTCTTCACTGCTTCTTTGGCCTACTTGGCCAATTTTGCTTGCCGCCTGGCCCATTCATCAGCATAATCCTCACCATGTTTAAGGCTTGTTCGATCAGCTAGCTGGCTAGGTGCCAGAGGAGGTCTTGAGCACGGAGGGTTAAGAGCGAATTTCTTCATGTGTTTGGGAGTAACATATCTGTACTCCCTCTACTCTCTTGCCCATCTCCTTTCTATCCTCTGAATGCACACTTTGCGCTCATTCTTCACCTTCTTGCCATGTTTTGCCTCATCAGGCGTGCAGTACCCTGCATAGATATCCGCAAGGATCTCAAAGGCAGTGTTTACTTCAAGCTTCTTTCCTCCTTTCTGAGGATGTTTACCATCAGCCATTTTCTTCAGCTGAGGAATTTGCACAATTGAGTTCTCTGAATAAGTATGCAACTTTTCTTCGAGGAACGCTACAAATGAGTTAAGTTGATGAGAACCTAGTGATTCAGCAGTTGACATGTGTACCTATGAACAAAGTATAGGTGCGAAGAATTTGGAGAGGTCATATGCGTTCTCAGAAGGTTTTGTAAAATTGATGAAGTTTGAGGAAATTGACCCGATGTGTCTTGAAAAATTTCACTAAGTGTTCTTTGTCTTAGGTTCCAAAGTTGTGCGGATCGTGAGATTCACACAATTGAGGAATCATGAAGAAAGACTTCACTTAGAGAAACAGATCAAGAACTGAAGATTTGTGCTAGGTGTTTAGAGTGTGGAGGTTGAAGAATAAACACCTTTTGAAGATTTGATGAAAATCATCAGTAGAATAAATGTGGTAAAAGTAACTTTTAATTACCCTTGATGAAGAACACGACGAACTAGAAGTGTAGATTTGGAAGTTCGTCGGCTTGGATCTTCCACGCCCTAACTTGGCGGAGGAAGACGTCTACGGCGGCGACGGGGGGAAGATTTCCACGGCCGGCGCGAGTACGATGACGACGAGGTCGAGGCAGTGAAGCTCTTCCTCACTGGCGACAATGGAGGTAGTGGCAGTGCTAGGGCTTGAGAAGCTCGAGCGAGGGAGTGAGTTCGAGCGAAGTAAAAGTGAAATGAGGAAGGGAAGGGGGTATTTATAGCGGAGATGAATAACTGTTCGCCCAAAGAATTTGGACGAACGTGCCCCTGACCCTTCTCATTCGTGCGACATGTGTCACCCACGTACTGAGAAGTGGAGATCATGTGAGATCGTGGGTGAATAGATAAGTATACCATGGAATGCGTAACGGTTTGAGCGGCAAAAGTCGAAAATTTAGATAAGAATATTTTAAAGTGTCGTTCGCAATTTCTTTAGCTGACAAGGACACAATGAATAAATTGAACGAGGTTCAAATAGAACGCACATGAAGAATTTGTGAACAGTCTGGATTGAGTTTAGCATAGAGGGGGAAGGGTCCGATCACATTCACTTAGCAGAAAAATTCAACTTGAAGAATTGGCAATAAGTGAATGCTGTAGAGGGCATAAACTCATATATATATATATATATATATATATATATATATATATATATATATATATATATATATATATATATATATATATATATAGTCAAATGAAGAACAACGATGGAAAGAGTGAAGACAATGCAAAGTTGAAGAATTTGAAAGACTGAGGAATTTCAAAAATGAAGAAAAACTCAAATTGAAGATTTTCAACTTTGGTTGGTGGCGTAACCCACCGTATAGGAAAGTTGATTTCAGACACCGCGTACAATTCTCGTAGGGTTCTAAGAATCAATTTATTCATTAATTTCTTCACACTTAGAGGGTTAGTCTTCATTGATTGAAGAAAAACGTTACTTCGTGTGTTACACATCTAAGTCATCAAATCAGCATAAGTGTTAGGATGTGTGTCCTTTTCAAAGAACATTAGAAGATTCTAGGATATTTATCTCACACCGCAACTTGCTAAATCTCTTCTCATCCAAAGGCTTAATGAAGATATCGGCCAGCTGGTCTTCAGTACTTGCATGGTCGATGGAGATGTCGCCCTTCAACACATGGTCACGAAGAAAATGATGACGAATCTGGATGTGCTTTGTCTCCGAGTGCTGAACTGGGTCGTGAACAATCTTGATAGCACTCTCATTGTCGCAGTAGAGAGGCACATTCTTCATATTGATGCCATAGTCCTTGAGTGTTTGCTTCATCCATAGTAATTGAGCACAACAAGATCCAGCAGCAATATACTCAGCTTCTGCAGTGGAGAGTGATACACAGTTCTGCTTCTTCGAGGACCAACATACCAATGATCGTCCGAGGAAATGACATGTGCCTGACATTGACTTGCAGTCCACCCGATCGCTAGCATAGTCAGAGTATGAATATTCAATGAGATCAAAGGAAGAGCCCTTGGGATACCATAATCCAAGTGTTGGTGTGTGAGCTAGGTATCGAAGAATATGCTTCACATCCTTATGGTGTGATTCCTTCAGTGTAGCTTGAAATTGGGCACACATGCAAACACTAAGCATAATATCCGACCTAGATGCACATAGGTACAATAAATAGCCAATCATGGAGCGGTATACCTTTTGATCGAAGTCTTTACCATTTTCATCAGTGCATAGGTGGCCATTTGTGGGCACAGGAATTTTGACGCCTTTGCAATCTTGCATGCCGAATTTCCTCAACACATCCTTGAGGTATTTCTCCTGAGATATGAATATGCCATTGTATTGTTGACAAATCTGAAGACCTAAGAAGAATTTCAATTCTCCCATCATAGACATTTGATATTCTTCACTCATCATATAGGCAAATTCATCACTATAACATTGGTTAGTACTGCCAAAGATAATATCATCAACATATATTTGGCACACGAATAATTCATCATCATATGATTTGGTGAAAAGAGTTGGGTTAAGTGAACCGGGTTTGAAGCCTTTCTTCATGAGGAATTCCTTCAGTGTGTCATACCACGCCCGAGGTGCTTGCTTGAGCCCATAGAGGGCCTTGTTGAGTCTGTAGACATGATCTGGAAATTTTGGATCCTCAAAACCTAGTGGTTGAGCAACATATACTTCTTCCTCAAGCTTACCATTGAGGAATGCACTTTTCACATCCATTTGTTGTAAGATGCTATTATGATGGTTAGCATAAGCAAGCAATATGCAAATAGCCTCAAGTCTAGCAACAGGTGCAAAAGTTTCATCGAAATCAATTCCTTCAACCTGTGTGTAGCCTTAAGCTACAAGACGAGCCTTATTCCTCACCACGAGGCCATTTTCATCTTGTTTGTTGCGGTAGATCCATTTGGTACCGATGATGTTGTGCTTGCGTGGGTCTGGTCGCTTGACAAGCTCCCACACATTGTTGAACTCAAATTGATGCAATTCATCTGGCTTGAATCCACTCGGATTCCATGAATGCTTCATCTGCTTTAGTGGGCTCTGTGATAGAGACAAATGCAAAACGCCCACAAAAGTTAGATAAATGTGAAGCTTTTGAGCGCGTGAGGCGACCTGGTGCACGAATGTCATCAATGATCTTCTCGACTTGCACTTCTTTTGCAATGCGAGGATGTGCGGGTTGATGACTTTGCTTAGGGCCAGCAGTTTCTTCAGGACCAGTTTCTTTGGCAGCACCAGCATGATTTTCTTCACGATCAGGAATGACTTCTTCAGCAATTTCTTCGGTAGGGATGACATCCTCAGTAGCTTTGACTTGATGGATTCCTCAGGTGACATTTCATCTAGCACAGGAGGTAGGTGCTCACTTTGCGAGCCAATAGTTTCATCGAACCGCACATCTACAGTTTCAACAACCTTGTGATGGTTGATGTTGAAGACTCTGTAGGTGTGCGAGTCCTTTCCGTAACCAAGCATAAAACATGTCGGCGTTCTAGGAACGGGGGTCCCCAGACTTGCCTGCCTGCGGCCTGCGGCGTGGCTCTAAGGAGGCCCAGCACAGCCCATCTTCATCAGCGCAAGCTCAAGACCCTCGTGAGGGGCCAAGCCTCACGGGGCGGATGACAAGGAGCTTCCTCAGGCACGGCCTCATCAGGATGGCTCATGAGGGGGTGGAGAGTTCAAGGCAGGGTACCTCGCGAGGTGCCCATGACGCAAGCCATGATGACCAAGGGCGCCAGTCGGGTGCCAGCCCGCGCAGTGTCCTCCTTTCCTCTTTGGTGCAAAGGGAGCAAGCGCAGGCGAGAGCATCAAGCAAAGGCATCCATTTCGATGCAACAAGACAAAGACCAGCCCAACGGCTGGAAGGAAGTCATTGTGGAGCCCAAGCCGGCGTCATCACCAGAGCCTTTGACAGGTGAAGACCAACTTTAGTCAGGATAAGTGTACCCGCTGTTCCCCTTCAAAACGGCCAATTGTTGGCGCCCTTCCCGCTCAATATTTGGGAAGAGGCCCAGAGCCTTTGCCTATAAATAGGGCTAGCCACCCCCAGGGTAGAAAAGGCTGGATCCTCATCAAGAAACCAGTAGATAGAGCGACTGAACCCCTCCTAGCAGTTCATCGCACCAGCCAAGAACAGACCCTCGCGAGGCTGTTCTGCCTTGTATTGTTCATCATCAAGCCCAAGAGGCAATCCACCACACCACACACTGGAGTAGGGTATTACACCACAATGGTGGCCTGAACCAGTATAAATCTTGTGTCTCTTGTGCTGTTTAGTTTGGTAGTTTAGGTCCTAGCGATTCGGTGAGGAGCGAGCTGGCAGAGGGCTGAATCTCCACGCGCACCCCAGAGTTCGAACCTCAAGGGTCTGCCGGAACCCAAAATCCGACATTTGGCGCGCCAGGTAGGGGTGCGCCGGAATCTGCCTTCCGTCGTCTCGCTCTTCCCCGACCACCGCAACCATGTTTGACGCTCGTCGGGCTTGCGCCGAGCGCTGAGCCGCCCTCGCCTCCCATGTCGCCCATACGGCTACCATCGGCGGGCGCCCTCGTCGTTCCCCGTCACCTGCTGTCAACGCCGCCACCGGCCCGGCGGGGAACGAGCATCAAGCGTCGTCCCAGCACCCGTCCATGAGGCGGGACGGCCGCACCGCCACACCCTCGCTCACCCCTGCTGGTTGTTCGTCACGCGCGCCCCGCGCGGCCATGGAGGCCCGAGCTGCGCTCATCGCGGCGAACGAGCTCCTGCGCTACTGCCCCATCGACAACATCTACGAAGAATGGCTCGACCGAGTCGCTGAGCTCGTCCGCGCCGCCGGAGGCGCCCCCGCACCATCCTTCTCGCTGCACCGCACCCCGCCCCGCGCGGGCGATGAAGCTCCTGGGGTGCCTCAGCTGCCTCCTCCTCAAGAAGGCGCCCTGGCCCCAAGGCGCATGGCCCTTGGGCAGAACCTGCTCTGCCAGGCGCCAGCGCGGCAAGAGCAGAGCTGCCAAGAAGTCCCTTGCCCACGAGAAGCCGCCCGAGCGCTCCCTGCTCCAGCACGTCAAGACCCTGCATTGCCCCCAGCCGCGGCACATGGGGACCCGCAGGACCAAGCTCTCCGTCGCCCAAGGCCCCCCGTGGCCACGGCGGGCTGCCGCGCCTTCACCTCCGAGCTGCGCAGCGTCGCGTGGCCCGGCAAGTTCAAGCCAGACCAGCCCCCTCGCTACGACGGCACGGCTGACCCTGCGGAGTTCCTCCAACTCTACGAGTTGGGCATCGAGGCTGCCAACGAAGACAAAAAGGTCATGGCGAACTGGTTTCCCATGGCGCTCAAGGACGGAGCCCGCACCTGGCTCCTGAATCTGGCCCCAGGCACGATCTCTTCCTGGGACGAGATGCGCACCCGCTTCATCGCCAACTTCCAGGGTACTCGCGACCGGCCACCCGCCGTGAGCGACATGCGCCGTATCAAGCAGCAGCCAGGGGAAACCCTGCAGAAGTACATCCAGCGCTTCAACAATGCTCGCCTCAAGATCCCTAGGGCAACGGAGGAAGCCATCATATCTGCCTTCTCCGACGGTGTGCGTGACGTCAAGATGAAGGAGGAGCTGGCGATGCATGAAGACCTGTGCACCTCCTTGGAGCTGTTCAACTTGGCAACCAAGTGCGCCAGGGCTGAGGAGGGGAGCCTCTCCCTCCTCGAGCTGCCTGCCGCGGACCCCGAAGAGAAGAAGCCCAAGGCCAAGGATGTGAAGCGCAAGGGGGCTGCCGTCCTCGCGGCTGAGCCAGACACCAAACGGGGCAGAGATCAGCCCGAATCCTCCAAGGGCAGTCGGTACTATGTGTACCACGACCTCCACACTCACAACACAAATGAGTGCCAAGAGCTCCGGGCCGTGCGTGAGGGAAGGGTCGGCAGACGCCTCGAGCGCAGCGACCAAGGCTACGGCCGAGGAGGAGGAAGGAATGCAGGACGCTGGGAAGACCACGGCCCGCACCACGGGTGGCGCGACCAACCTCGCGAGGACTGCTGGCAGGACCCGCCTCGCGAGGGAGGCTGGAGGGATCAGCCTCGCGAGGATTGCCCGCAAGGGAACGCAGGCCTCCCTCCGCTGCCGCCGCAGCCAAGAAGGAATGAAGACCGTCATCAGGACGAGGGGGCTGGGGGCTTCCAGGAACCACGTGCGATCGCCTGCATCCTGGGCGGAGCTCAAGCCCCAGCCTCTCAGCGCATCTTCAAGCAGTTCGCACGCGAAGTGAATGCAGTCCTTCCCAAGCTCGAGGCCACGCGCCCTCTCAGGTGGTCGGCATGCGCCATCACGTTCAGCTCAGCGGATCAGCTCAAATGCGTGGCCACAGCAGGAGTCCTACCGATGCTTTGTTCCCCCATCATCAGCAACATGCCAGTCACCAGGACCCTCATCGACGGCGGGGCAGGGCTCAACGTCCTGTCCGTGGAAACATTCAACAATCTTCAAGTGCCTTACAGGCAGCTTCAGCCAACCAAGCCTTTCTCCGGAGTCACCGACGGCTCCACGGCCCCGATAGGGCAGGTCCGCCTTCCTGTCACCTTCGGGGCTCGCGACAACTACCACACCGAGCTCATCGACTTCGACGTCGCCCACATTCGCATGCCGTACAACGCCATCCTCGGGTACCCGGCGCTGGCCAAGTTCATGGCCGTAACCCACCACGGCTATAACGTCCTCAAGATGCTAGGAAGCGGCGGGGTCATCACGGTGCCCTGCGAAGAGAGAGACGCAGTGTGCTCCCTGGAGCGAGCCTTTCAGGCCGCATCACTGGAAGACCCAGACCGCGGCAGCAGGAGGCCTTTCGAGGCCGCACCCAAGAAGAAGAAGACATCGACCGGCCCGGCCCCTTAGGGCCCGCGCCTGGCCAGGAGGAGCCTCCTTCCATCGTATAGGGAAGCGCGCCCGGCGCCCTCCTCAGGCAGGGCTCGGGGGCTCTCCCCTGGAGGGCCGCCGACCTCGCCAAGGTCACGAGGGAGGCGCTTGGGCACCACATGGAGGCGTGCTTCGAAGCCTGTTTCCCTCAAGAAGGAGCAAGGCAAGGAGGGCCAAACCCTCAGGAGTTCGTCAGCAAGGCCATTCAGGAGTTACAGGAGTCTAGGGTCATGAGAGGCAGCCGCCGCCTTCCCGCTATGGCCCCCCATCCAGGCGAGGATAGTGGGCTGCGCGTCTGCATCGACATACCAGGGCCCAACCAAGCCGCGTCTCAATAGCGCCTCTGGCCCTCGAGAGTGGGACGTTGCGAGGGTCCGCCCCACAGTTATGTGCGCATGCCTTACGGCCTGCCGAACGCAGCTGCTGCGCACCAGTGTCTCATGAGGGCCATCTTGGAGGCTCAAGAGGTCAGGCGTGCCGCAGCCCTGTCGGAGATGGAGATGGCCCGCGAGGAGCCACCGGCGCCTCCGGAGCCTCCTGAGGCCCCTGGGCCTGGGGGCTCGTGAGGATTGGCTCCCGCAGCCCACCGAGTCTGCTACACCAACACCCCTTCGTCCCCAACATCATCAGGTGACATCTTTTAAGTTTCGTTTCTGACTGGGAGCGCCTTCAGGGCCGCATTATTCCTAGGCCGCGTGGGTCCGTCCCTGTGGCATGCACCCCTTTTATCTCATGTCCTTAGCTTATCTTATTGGGGGCGCCCCTCGGGCTGCATCATCCCCAAGCCGCTCGGGCCTGTCCCAGCGGCATGTATCCTTCTTGCGTTTATCTTAGGACTATGCTTTCGATCCACCATGCTTGTTATTTGGTGCCTTTTTCTGGGTGTCGGAATCTTGCACGTTAAAGGGGGGGTGCCTGAGCATCGCGACTCAGGGCTCCTACCGGCTCTCCGGCCCTCACCCTCTGGTCTTGTCCATGGCATCGCGACCTGGCATGCCAGCGACGGCTGAGACCAGCCCGAGAGCCGGGACCCGAGGACATAGAGTTTCATCATCTAACCCAGCTTGCACGTTAAAGGGGGGGTGCCTAAGCATCGCGACTCAGGGCTCCTACCGGCTCTTCGGCCCTCACCCTCTGGTCTTGTCCATGGCATCACGACCTGGCATGCCAGCGACGGCTGAGACCAGCCCGAGAGCCGGGACCCGAGGACATAGAGTTTCGTCATCTAACCCAGCTTGCGCGTTAAAGGGGGGTGCCTGAGCATCACGACTCAGAGCTCCTACCGGCTCTCCGGCCCTCACCCTCTGGTCTTGTCCATGGCATCGCGACCTGGCATGCCAGCGACGGCTGAGACCAGCCCGAGAGCTGGGACCCAAGGACGTAGAGTACCGGCATCTGGCCAAATTTGCAGGAACACACTCCAAGATAAGGCCCAGAGCCAGGCGCAACCCGCCTTGAGGCAGGGCCTCGTGAGTCCCGCGCTGGCTTACGGGTGCCCAGATACACCTTATCCAGCCCTACCGTGCCAGCCACGTGTCAGGGTGGGGCTGTATACGCCCGGGGGCTCCTCCCGGAGGGGAGCCCCCTCCCACGTACTAGTGGAAGCACCATGCTCCGCGCTGGCTGACGACACTGCCGAGGAGCGGCTATGCCCATACACATACGGAAGCGCTATGCTCCGCGCTGGTGATAAACAGCTGAGGGTGGCCTCCGGGCCGCATCAACCTCAGGGAGCCCAGAGCTCGGTGTCTGGCCTTGTCGCAACGCCTCCCCTCGGGAGTGCCGCACGAAGGGGCTGGGCGCGGGGGCTGCGCCTGGGTCCCGCCCAGACGCACCCCACCTGGCCAGGCCCCCCCGGGCCTGGTTCGTTGCACGTCCCTCCCCGAGCGGAGCCAAGGTATGAAGGCTGTTTGAGTGTCAAGGGGGACTCCTCAGCATCGCGACTCGGGAGCCTAACTGGTCACGTAGCCCCTCACTCCTTAGTTCCGAAAGGCTAACGGCGGTTGAGGTATGCGCGGGCCCGGGCCCTGTAGACATAGAACGGCAGATCCACCCACACCTCACCTCCCTACTTGCTGTTCGAGCGCCAAGGGGGACTCCTGAGCATCGTGACTCAGGAGCCTAACTTGTCACGTAGCCCCTCACTCCTTGGTCCCGTCCTGGTTTCCGGTCGGGGCCAACAACGGCTGAGGTATGCGCGGGGCCGGGCTCTGCCTGCGTAGAACATAAGCAAGCAGGAAGGAATAATGCAAATTTCAGGGAATTCAAAAGCAAATATTACAGTCCATGCTGTTATCACAGCATCAAACATAAGTTTTAACGCCTCTCCGAGGCATGGTACTTGCGCAGGAATTAAAAACAGGACGGGAGCCACGACGGAGTCACTTGCCGGCGGGGGAGCCGCGTGGAGTAGGTTCGCCTTGTGGAGCAGCAGGGCTAGCAGCGCTCCGCTTCGGCCTGGTACTGAAGGCCCGAAACTTCCCCAGCAGAGCCTCCGTGCGACCCTTCACGGCCTCAGCAGCGGCAGCAGCATGCTCGCCGCTCACTGGCTCCAGCAGGCTGTCGAGGTCGATGTTGGGGTCGCGAAGATAGATGTGGGTGAAGACCCGCGTCAGCGCTGCAGAAGACAAGACGCGTGCCTCGGCCTCGGCCGTAGGGCCAAGGCCAAGGGTGACGTCGTTAAGGGCGCGAACCAAGAAGGGAAGCAGCTTGGCGAGGCCATCCTCCTCGCCGGCCAGCGGGCTCTCAAGGCCGCTCTCATAAAGCGTCTTCAGCGAAGTGCGAGCCTTCTCTTCCATATCCGCGAAGGCCACGCGATCCTCGGCGAGAACTCGGGCCTTGCCGTCCAGCTCAACCCTCCTCGCCTCCAACTCTTGCTCCAGCACACCTAGGCGGCCACACCGCCTCTTGAGCTTGGCCTCCAGGTCCTTGACGGCCGCCTCGCGAACCTTCATGCTTTCCTCCTGCTCCTGGCGAAGGCGGGCCTCCTCTGCAAGCTGGTTCTGCAGGCCCTTCATCTTGCTCTCCAGCGTCTCACAGCGACCTTGGACGCTAGCTGCCTCCCACAGGGCAGCATCGCGGGCAACCTTCGCCTCATGGACGGCCTGTTTCTCCTCGTCGCAAGCCGTCGAGGCTTGGACTAGCGCCGCCCGTATCGAAGCATCGGAGCGAATCCAGCCAGAAGCCAGCTCCAAGCGCCCGACCATCAGACGGGGGTTGGCGCCTAGAAGATCCTGCCGCAGGCGGTCCAGTCCGGCAACGGCGCGATCCAGAATAGTATTCGGAGAAGCAGCAGTCGGTGGAGTAGGAGGAGAAGACGGCTGTGTGACCACTGTGCCTTGTGGCGGAACCAGCGGTGCCACGATGACAGTGGAGGCAGCGTCAAGCAAGGGCACCTCAGGAGTCGCCTGGGTCAAGGGGGTTGAGCTCGCCCCAGCGGGCTCAGCCTGGCCTCGCGAGGACGCCCAGGCAGGGGAGGCCTGTGCGTCATGATCACCTTCTTTCTCGGGCAGAGGCACTGCCACGGACGGGACCTCAGGAGCTCCCTTCGGCTTCTTCACCGCGGGCGCCAGCCAGGCCGAAGGACATGGGCATCAGGTCTCATCGACAGAACAATAATCAAGACGGGAAGCAGGCACTTACAAGTCGTCACTGGTGGGCTCGAGCAGCCTCCGGCCGAACTTAAAGCCCGAGAGCCGGCTGCAAGGGTCGGCCTCAAGGGGCTCGGAAGCAGGAGGCGTGCCTGCGGATCGCCTCGGGGCCAGGGCAGATCCGCGGGGGACCAGCCCAGTCCGGTCCTTCTTCGAGATCGGAGACAGGCTCCCGCCGCCCTGCTCACCTTCATCCTCGTCGTCGTCGCTCTGGGGAAGGCGGAGAGTGCGGGATCTGCACCAAAGGGGAGGAGCTCTTGACTCCGCCTCCGAGTCAACCCCTCTTCCTGCTCCCCTTCTTCCTCCTCTTCACTGGAGTCGTCGGAGGACACATCCACCAGGTCCTCCGGAGCCTCCACGGGCACGGGCCCGTCCCCGTTGAAGACAGGCATGGACCCCACTACCTGCTCCCAATCCTCGCAAAGGAACAAGGGCGTAGGAGAGCCCTCCAGCCTCGCCACGTCGCCCCCAACCAAGGACTGGAGGACCGCAGCCAGATCCTCGTCGGCCAAGACCACGGGGCTCGAGTGAGGCCTCCACATCGGAAGCGAATACTAGCGGAGCGGAGCCAGTTGATGCTCCAGGAACTCCC
This sequence comes from Triticum dicoccoides, assembly GCF_002162155.2. Classification (NCBI taxonomy): domain Eukaryota; kingdom Viridiplantae; phylum Streptophyta; class Magnoliopsida; order Poales; family Poaceae; genus Triticum; species Triticum dicoccoides. The sequence continues at coordinate 276,017,952 of NC_041383.1, forward strand.
TCAGCAGCGACGCACCGGTCAGCTTCACTACCGCCATGCTGGCCGGCCTCAGATCTGCGTCCATCTTCTCTAGCACCAGCTTCGCGCAGGGATCCAAAAGCTCCACTCGGGACCAGTCGTCGGAGCTCGCGGGATGCTCCGTGGGTAGGGTCAGCCGAGGATGGATACGCCCAGCATCAACCAAGACCCACTTGCTCCTGAAGCCCTCAATCCTCTTCCCAGGGTTTGAAATGGCGCTAGCACCGCCGTATGCGATGAAGCTCGCGCACGCGAAGGCGGAACCACGGGAGGTTCGGAGGGAGAAGTAGTGGCGTAGCAAGGCCACCGAGGGCTTCACCCCTACATGAGCCTCACAATAGTAGGCGAAGATCGCCAGGAGAAGGACGGAGTTGGGATGGAGGTGAAGAGCTTGAATATTGTAGTGGCGAAGGACAGAGAAGAAGAACTCGGAAAAGGGAGGCACCAGACCGGCGATGATGGCGCTCACGAAGAGCAGATAGAAGGTGCTCCCTCGACCCTTCGGGACGGCAGAGCCGGCCTTGAACGCCTTCGTCCCGTTGATGCCCTGCGCCTCCGCCATCTGGCGCACCAGGGCAAGGCTCACCCCTGACACGTTTGGCGGGTCCAAGGCAGGAGAGTACCAAGCTCCGGCCGGGGCTTGGCGAGGCGCCATGACTGGCTAGGGCACGCAGGCAGAGTAGATCTGAAGATTTTGGAAGTAGGGAGGAGAGGCGCAAGAAAGGGGATCTGAGCAGCAACTGGAGGAAATAAAGGAGGCAAGGGAGATGCCGCTCTTTTATCAACTCACGCGGTTGCAGAGGCGCTCACGTCCAATCAACTGCCACGCGGAGCCCAAGGCCGCAGGCTGTTAGGGCCCACGACGCTTTGCACTTGCCCTTTCGCCTCTCTGCTCAGCCAAGTTCGGGCGCGCCATGGGCCCGGGGGCTACTGTCGGCGTTCTGGGAACGGGGGTCCCGAGACTTGCCTGCCTGCGGCCTGCGGCGTGGCTCAAAGGAGGCCCAGCACAGTCCATCTTCATCAGCACAAGCTCAAGACCCTCACGAGGGGCCAAGCCTCGCGGGGCGGATGACAAGGAGCTTCCTCAGACACGGCCTCATCAGGATGGCTCATGAGGGGGCGGAGAGTTCAAGGCAGGGTACCTTGCGAGGTGCCCATGACGCAAGCCATGACGACCAAGGGCGCCAGTCGGGTGCCAGCCCGCGTAGTGTCCTCCTTTCCTCTTTGGTGCAAAGGGAGCAAGCGCAGGCGCGAGCATCAAGCAAAGGTGTCCATTTCGGTGCAACAAGACCAAGACCAGCCCAACGGCTGGAAGGAAGTCATTGTGGAGCCCAAGCCGGCGTCATCACCAGAGCCTTTGACAGGCGAAGACCAACTTTAGTCAGGATAAGTGTACCCGTTGTTCCTCTTCAAAACGGCCAATTGTTGGCGCCCTTCCCGCTCAATATTTGGGAAGAGGCCCAGGGCCTTTGCCTATAAATAGGGCTAGCCACCCCTAGGGTAGAAAAGGCTGGATCCTCATCAAGAAACCAGTAGATAGAGCGACTGAACCCCTCCTAGCAGTTCATCACACCAGCCAAGAATAGACCCTCGCGAGGCTGTTCTGCCTTGTATTGTTCATCATCAAGCCCAAGAGGCAATCCACCACACCACACACTGGAGTAGGGTATTACACCACAATAGTGGCCTGAACCAGTATAAATCTTGTGTCTCTTGTGCTGTTTAGTTTGGTAGTTTAGGTCCTAGCGATTCGGTGAGGAGCGAGCTGGCAGAGGGCTGAATCTCCGCGCGCACCCCAGAGTTCGAACCTCAAGGGTCTGTCGGAACCCGAAATCCAACAAAACCCTCATGTGCTTTCTGTGCAAATTTAGAGTGATGGTGAGGATATCTAATCCAACATTTAGCACCGAAGACTTTGAAATAACTTACATTGGGTTTCTTGTCAGTGAGGAGTTCATATGAGGTCTTTTTGAAGAATTTGTGAAGATATACCATGTTGATGATGTGGCACGCAGTATCAATTGCTTCAGGCCAGAAGCGCGCAGCTGTCTTGTATTCATCAAGCATAGTGCAAGCCATGTCAACGAGAGTCCTGTTCTTGCGCTCCACGATGCCATTCTACTGTGGAGTATAAGGAGCAAACAATTCGTGAGTAATACCAAGCATATCGAGATATTCATCAAGGCCAGTGTTCTTGAACTCCATTCCATTATCACTCATGATATGCTTGATCTTCACACCAAAGTTAGTGGAAGCCCTTGAGGAAAATCGTCTGAAGACTTCCTGCACTTCATTTTTGTAAGTGATGATATGCACCCATGTGTAACGAGAATAGTCATCAACTATGACAAAGCCATATAATGATGCAGAACTAGTGAACGTGGCATAATGAGTAGGGCCAAATAGATCCATATGAAGTAATTCAAAGGGACGAGAAGTGGTCATGATAGTCTTTGCGGGATGCTTGTCTCTGGTGATCTTTCCAGCCTCACAAGCCCCACAAAGATGATCTTTGAGGAATTTGACACCCTCGATGCCAATGATGTGCTTCTTCTTCGCGAGTGTATGCAAGTTCCTCATCCCAGCATGACCAAGTCGTTGATGCCATAACCAGCACTCTGAAGCTTTTGCAAGTAGACATGTGGCTGGCTGTGGTCCTGCAGAGAAATCAACAATATACAAGTCTCCTTTCCTAAAGCCTTCGAAGACTTTGGAGTTGTCAGATTCCATTAGCACAAGGCAACAAAATTTGCCGAAGACAACAACCATATCAAGATCACAAAGCATTGGGACTGACATAAGATTGAATCCTAAGGACTCAACAAGCATGACCTTGTCCATGTGTTTATCCTTTGAGATTGCAATGTTACCTAGACCCAATACCTTGCTTTTGCCTTTGTCAGCGTAGGTGATATGCTTCAGATGAGAAGGTGACAAATCAGTGTCCATCAACAAGCTCCTGTCACTAGTCATGTGATTTGTACATCCACTGTCGAGGACCCACTCAGTAGCTTTGGGTTGTTTATCCTACAGATGAATTAGTGCAACTTATGAACCCATATACTTCATCAGTGAAGAATATGATATCAATTTCATCAACAGTAACAAATATAGCAATATGAGGACGTGAGAAATGAATGATTCATTTCTTCATGTTTAGCTTGCGTCCTTTCAAGCACATTCAGGTCTCCAACAAATTCTTCAGACAATCAAGTTCATCTGGAGACCTGGCCCTGCATAAGAGATTAGTTCTTTTTCTTCACCACCCACATCTGGAGGGGTGGTAAAGAGTTCATCATTCCGCGATCTCCATAAGAAAATGATGGCATAGAAGCCAGTGCACTTCATTTCACAGAAGAGTGGTTAGGATAAGCATATGAATAAGCAGAGAAATTCTTCGAGGACTTATGAACATAATGGTTTGAAGAATAATGCACATATTCATGACCCTTAGACTTTCCCTGCGAAACAGAAGTGTTAGCACGATGATGTTCAGATGAGGATTTGTGTGAGGAATTTGATCCACGTGAAAAATTTGGTCCATATGAGGACTTGGATCCATATGAAGAATTTGGTCCATATGAATAATTTGATCCGGGGTTCCTATTCTTCATGGGTGGTGTCATGATGACATTCACCTGAAGATTTTCAAGGCAACTTTTAGGAACCCAGATTTTCTTCACAGGGGGGCGTTCCTGCAGTTAGTTCCATCATATCGAGCAAATACTTCACCGTTCTGATTCTTGAACAATTTATAGTTAGAGTCAGATGACTCATCAGAGGAATGTGAAGAATCAGAGGTAAAGCCAGATAAAGTGCATGGATCTACAGCAACCCATGAAGTTTTGGGGTACTGCTCAGGTTTCCAGTAGGTTCCATCAACATTGAGTTTCCTCTCAAAGGCAATACCCTCTTTTCTAGGGTTCCTGTTCAAGATCTGCTTTTTGAGCACATCACAAAGAGTCTGATGCCCTTTGAGGCTTTTGTAAATGCCTATCACATACAATTCTTTCAGCCCTGCATCATCGCTAGTGATACATGTGGTATCCTCAGATGAGGAATTTGTGACCACAGAGACAATTGAAGAATTTGCAGCAATAGAAGCATTTGAACATTCAGGTGATGAATTAGCAGATTCTAAATGCATTTAAGACATGGTGGAATAAATTCTTCCTAAGCGGAACTGATCTATTGAGCAAGCAATGAATCGTTTTCCTTCTGAAGATCTTCATAACTCGCTTTTAATGTCTCAAGATCTTGCTTTCTCTAAAGAAATTCATAAGAAAGCGTCTCGTGATTAGTTAAGAGAGTGTTATGATGATTTTGAAGGTTGTCAAACCGAGTTTGAAGTCTCTGAAGATTATCTGTCAGAGTCTTAGTTCGATTCAATTCCTCACCCAACAGGTCATCGCTTCTGTCTAGTTTATTTTGAATCTTTTCTAAAGCCTTCTATTGTTTAACAACAATTTTAGCAAGTTTTGAATAGCTAGGCTTAAGATTGTCATCAGATTCATCCTCACTAGAGTCAGAGGGGGAATGCTTGAGTACCTTGGCACCTTTTGCCATGAAGCAATAGGTGGGAGCATAGTCATCGTTGCCCTTGTCAGCAGAGTCGGAGAAGTCATTTTCTTCATTGTTGAAGATGAACTTGCTGACGTACTTAGTAGCGAGGGCTAGGCTAGCCACACTAGAGTCAGATTCCTCAGATTCCTCCTCTTCCACATTATCCTCAGATTCCGCTTTAGAGTCCATTTCCTTGCCAATGAATGCCTGGGCCTTCTTGGAGTTGCTCTTCTTGTGAGATGAAGACTTTGAGGATTTTGAAGATGAAGACTTTGAGATTTCTTCTTCTTCTTTGAATCATCATAATCATCATATTTGTACTTCTTCTTCTTTGATTCCTTTTCCCACAGAGGACAATCAGACATGTAGTGACCAGGTTTCTTGCATTTGTGGCAAGTTCTCTTCTTGTAGTCATGGGACGAGGAATCATCATTTCTTGAAGACTTTCCAAAACGGCCATGGCGAGAGAACTTCTGGAATTTCCTCATGAGCATTGCTAGCTCCTGGCTCAATTCTTTAGGATCACCAAGGCTGCTACCAGAATCCCCAGCTTCAGACTCAGATACTGCCTTGGCCTTCAGTGCACGTGATCTTCCATAGCTCGATCCATAGATCTCTCTCTTTTCAGCAAGCTGGAACTCATGAGTGTTTAGCCTCTCGAGAATATCAGCGGGATCAAGTGACTTGTAACCAGCTCATTCTTGAATCATTGATGACCCACAAGTATAGGGGATCTATCGTAGTCCTTTCTATAAGTAAGAGTGTCGAACCCAACGAGGAGCAGAAGGAAATGATAAGCGGTTTTCAGCAAGGTATTCTCTGCAAGTACTGAAATAAGTGGTAACAGATAGTTTTGTGATAAGATAAATTGTAACGAGCAACAAGTAACAAAAGTAAATAAAGTGCTGCAAGGTGGCCCAATCCTTTTTGTAGCAAAGGACAAGCCTGGACAAACTCTTATAATAGAAAAAGCGCTCCCGAGGACACATGGGAAAATCGTCAAGCTAGTTTTCATCACGCTCATATGATTCGCGTTCGGTACTTTGATAATTTGATATGTGGGTGGACCGGTGCTTGGGTGCTGTTCTTACTTGAACAAACATCCACTTATGATTAACCTCTATTGCAAGCATCCACAACTACAACAAAAGTATTAAGGTAAACCTAAGCATAGCATGAAACATATGGATCCAAATCAGCCCCTTACGAAGCAACGCATAAACTAGGGTTTAAGCTTCTCTCACTCTAGCAACCCATCATCTACTTATTACTTCCCAATGCCTTCCTCTAGGCCCAAATAATGGTGAAGTGTTATGTAGTCGACGTTCACATAACACCACTAGAGGTTAGACGACATACATCTTATCAAAATATCAAACGAATACCAAATTCACATGACTACTAATAGCAAGACTTCTCCCTTGTCCTCATGAACAAATGTAATTACTCACAAAGCATATTCATGTTCATAATCAAAGGGGTAATAATATGCATAAAGGATCTGAACATATGATCTTCCACCAAATAAACCAACTAGCATCAACTACAAGGAGTAATCAACACTACTAGCAACCTACTAGCACCAATCCCGGACTTGGAGACAATAATTGGATACAAGAGATGAACTAGGGTTTGGAGATGAGATGGTGTTGGTGAAGATGTTGATGGAGAGTGCCCTCTCCCGATGAGAGGAGCGTTGGTGATGATGATGGTGATGATTTCCCCCTCCCGGAGGGAAGTGTCCCCGGCAGAACAGCTCTGCCGGAGCCCTAGATTGGTTCCGCCAAGGTTCCGCCTTGTGGCGGCGGAGTCTCGTCCCGAAAGGTTGCCTTCTATTTTTTTCTCATCGAAAGACTTCATATAGAAGAAGATGAGCGTCGGAGAGCCACCAGGGGGCCCACGAGGTAGGGGGCGCGCCCAAGGGGGAGGGCGCGCCCCCCACCCTCGTGAGCAGGGTGTGGGCCCCCTGGCCTTCATCTTTGGCGATGATTTTTCTTTCTTTATTTTAAGATATTCCGTGGAGTTTCAGGACTTTTGGAGTTACGCAGAATAGGCCTTCAATATTTGCTCCTTTTCCAGCCCAGAATTCCAGCTGCCGGCATTCTCCCTCTTCATGTAAACCTTGTAAAGTAAGAGAGAATAGCCATAAGTATTGTGACATAACGTGAAATAACAGCCCATAATGCAATAAATATTGACATAAAAGCATGATGCAAAATGGACGTATCAATCATCAGTGCGAGGGTATCAAATGAGGTGTCAAGTGATCCCAGCAATTTCTTCACCACCTCATGATCGGTGATATCAATGGCTCCCAGTGCTTGAAGCTCATTTGAGATGTCAGTGAGGCGATCGAAGGTTTGCTGAACATTTTCGTTGTTGAGTCTTTTGAAGCGGTTGAAGAGATTGCAAAGAACATCAATCCCGTGAGTCACGTTGAGTTGAGACTCCTTCGTTGACCTTGGACAGCCTGTCCCAAACCAGCTTAGCAGTTTCCAATGCACTCACTCTGTCGTACTGACCTTTGCTCAGATGGCTACATATGATATTCTTCGCTTGAGAATCGAGTTGCTTGAATCTCATCACATTGGTAGCATTCAGAGATGGAGTGACTGAGGGAACACCATTTTCCACAACATACCACAGATCATTATCAATTGCCTCAAGATGCATACACATCTTGTTCTTCCAGTAGGGGTAGTCCGTCCCGTCAAAGGTAGGATACCCAGCCAAGACCTTGATCATACCTGCAGTCGACATAACTAAAACTCCAGGTGGTTAAACCAAAATCACACAGAACAAGGGAGTACCTTGCTCTGATACCAATTGAAAGTGCGTTACGTCGACTAGAGGGGGGGTGAATAGGCGATTTTTATGAATTCTTCACTGAGGAATTTGTAGGGTGAGGAAATTCGTAAGCGAAGAACTACTTGCAGCGGAATAAGTACTCAGGTAGAAGCAAAATAGAGTAACAACATAATCATCATGATGAAATGAAAGACAAACACAGAGTACAGAAAGCGTAAACACAAGATAAGCAATATGAAGACAAATAGACTGAAGAAATAGGATTGAGGAAATAGAGAAAGTCTTCAGTCAATGTCTTCAAGAAGTAATGATCAGGTGCATCAATACATAATGAGGAAATGAAAGGGTTGAGAAAATATAACCAGTTGGCTTGGTGAAGACAATGATTTGGTAGACCAGTTCCAACTGTTGTCACAGTTGTATGTCTGGTTGGAGCGGCTGAGTATTTAAACTCGAGGACACACAGTCCCAGACACACAGTCCTCACTGTATTCTCCTTGAGCTAAGCTCACACAGACCTCGCCCAACAGTAGTGGTAAGTCTTCACAGGTGACTTCCGAACCTTCACAGACTTGGTCACTCGGCAATCCACAATTCCTCTTGGATGCTCAGACCATGACACCTAACCGTCTGGAGGATACACAGTTCTCAAAGGTAACAAGCATCAGTTCCACACAGGAACAATCTCTTCAGTGATGCTCAATCACTTTGGGGTTTGTAGGTTTGGGTTTGGGATTTGGGTTTTCCTCACTTGATGATTTTCGCTCAAAGTCCTCGGAGGATGGGATGCTCTCAAATGACAAGTGTCAGTTTGTCTCGGAGCAGCCAACCAACTAGTGGTTGTAGGGGGCGGCTATTTATAGCCTAGGGAGCAGCCCGACATGATAAGACATAAATGCCCTTGGCAGATATGACCGTTAGGTGGTATGCTATTTTGGAACAGCTGGGGCGTGGCTCAGCAACGGTCAGATATTTTGAGGTTCAAATTCCTCAGGGCTATCATGTTCCTCACTGTGTAGGCAATCCGCACTGGCGAATTCCTAACTCCTCAGTCAGAACAAATTCCTCAAAGACCAGAAGATCTTCGTCTCTGTCACTGAAGAAATTGACTGAACTGATATGATATTTCCAATGGCTTCACTCGAAGGATTGGGTAGTTGTAGGATTTTGAGATGAGCATCACTTGGAAATCTGTTTCCTTAGTATTACCTCGACCCCCTTCAATAGTACGGTGTTTCCTATGACTCAAGAAAGAGAAAATGAAACTACGAAAACAAAAGTCTTCGCGCTTCAGATTCCTCGCATGAATATTGAGTCTTCATGGTCACACGAACTTCTTCACTTTCAAAGTCTTCAGGAGAACCAAAGTCTTCAGCCGAAGACATTCATTTTTAGGGGTCGACATTCACTGTAAATATCAAACTCCTCATTGACTTATAGAGCCTGTGTACACTCACAAACATATTAGTCCCTTAACCTATAAGTCTTCAATACACCAACACCACTAAGGGGAACTAGATGCACTTACAATAAGGTCACGCAAAACTGCTCCATTTCATTCCACGACAAAATTACAAGGAACATGCGGACACCCACAATGATCAATTCATCATAAGAGTATCTATAGTCGGATTTGACAAATTCGATCCCTCAAACGCATGGGGACGCGACCGAACGTAGACACTGACCGGTCAAATCTCAAATTACTCTTCTCAAAACCGGACACCTCAATTAGCATATCTCAAATCCATACAAACCCATGCAATAGCGTAAATGATGCTACATCATCCGACTACTACAACATGCCATCTTACTACCAAAATTTAGCATGTTTGGCTATGATGGAGAAGATCATCCACGGCTACCCTTGCCCTTCTGGGTGTCCTTTCTGTCCTTCCCACAAAAGTATCGGTCGAAGACGCAGTAGGGATTGAGCCGAATCTGCTTGTCATTGTCGCTGTCCTCACTGTCGCTGTCCTCCTTCTCCTCCTTTGCAGGCAGTCCATCCATGGCACAGATTGCCCGATTCTACTCTTGAGCGAGGGCGCACGTGTTCCTCCGCTGCCGCTTCTTCATAATGCAGGTACATATGGCTTCCTACTCTGTGGGCGCCCATGGCGCTACAACAGTCGCCTCTGCTGCCGCCATGTCGGCAGCGAGACATGCCCCGGTGGCCCTTATCCTCTCCTTCGCACAGCAGGCACACTGGTCCCAGTGGGATTCATAGTCCGCCCGACTGGTGATTGAGAACGAGAGATTTTCTGGCTGTCGGGACCATGATGATCCAGCCTAGAAGATCCGAGCGACCATGAGCCGACACTATGGAGTCGCGCCAGACAGATCGTGTTGTCGGCTGGACGATGTCCTCCCAGGAGCGGCAAAGTGCAATGCAGATGACCATTGCCTCCTCCAACCCGCACGGGATGACACCCCAGTCGATGGATCCGGACTGGTCGGAGTCAGATTCGTTGCCCGCCATGTCGAAGACGGTCAAAGGTCGCCATAGGTGAGTGATAACCCACAAGTATAGGGGGCCGTTTGTAGCCTTTTCCGATAAATAGGAGTGTCGAACCCAATGAGGAGCTAAAGGTAGAACAAATATTCTCTCAAGTTCTATCGACCACCGGTACAACTCTACGCACACTTAATGTTTGCTTTACCTAGAACATGAATAAAACTAGAAGTACTTTGTGAAAATAAAACTACAAATAAATTGCAAGATAATAATAGCTAGTTGTTTAGTAAATAGCTTTTTGTCACATAACAAAGTTATTTGTCTCTAGGCAATCGATAACTAGACCGGTAATCATTATTGCAATTTTATATGAGGGAGAGGCATGAGCTGACATACTTTCCATACTTGGATCATATGCACTTATTATTGGAACTCTAATAAGCATTCACAACTACCAAAGATCATTAAGGTAAAACCCAACCATAGCATTAAGTATTAAGTCCTCTTTACTCCCATACACAACAACCCCCTTACTCAGGCGTAAGCTTCTGCCACTCTAGCCACCCACTATAAGCGAATCATGAACATATCGCAACACCCTACAACGGGGATCCCTCATGTTTGCGCGACACAGATGGCACCATAGGACAACACCTAAAATATACAACTCAAATCAATCAGGATCATCAATTAACCCATGGGACAAAATAGATCTACTCAAACATAATAGAATAACCACATATCATTGGATAATAATATATACACTGTGCACCATGTTTAAATGGAGATTACAACGGGGAGAAGAGGTGTTATGCCGCTGCACAGAGGGGGAGAAAGTTAGTGTTGATGGTAGCAAGATTGTTGATGTAGATCGCCATCACGATCCTTGCCCTGGCGACACTCCGGCCCACTAGGAGAGAGGGGGAGAGGGCCCTCCTCCTTCTTCTTCTTCCTTGGCCTCCCCCCTAGATGGGAGGAGAGTTCCCCCACTGGTCCATGGCCTCCATGGTGGTGGAGGGGCGAGAGCCCCTCCGAGATTGGATATGTCTCTCTGATCTCTTCTGTTTCACGTTCCTATTTTCTGGCCCTTCACCGTTTCTTAAATATCCTAAGATCCGTAAGTCCGATTGCGCTGAAATTTTAACATGATTTTTTTTCCGGATATAAGCTTCCTTGCGCCCGAAGAAGAGCCCCAACCGACTTACGGGGTGCCCACTAGGCACCACCGCATGCCAGGGGAGGCGTGCCCTGGTGGTTAGTGGAGGCTGTGGGCCTCCGTTTTGCATTGATTTCACCTCCCAAAAATCACATATATTCCAAAATAATTCTCTGTAAATTTTTATCGCGTTTGGACTTCGTTTGATATGGATATTCTGTGAAACAAAAAACATGCAACAAACAGGAACTGGCATTGGGCATTGGATCAATATGTTAGTCCAATAAATCATATAAATTGTTGCCAAAAGTATGTGAAAGTTGTATAATATTGGCATGGAACAATAAAAATTATAGATACGACGGAGACGTATCAATGAATGTTGAGTATAATGTTTATTTAGAAAATATAGGATAGCGTAGGATTTATTCCACCTTGCCTTGTACTATATATATATATATATATATATATATATATATATATATATATATATATATAGGGCTGGACTATTTTGTTACCGGTAACAGAATATTATTCTGTTACCCTTGCCCCCTATAAGGCGCGACGCGTCCACGACAGACCCAACCCTAGTCCGACCCACTTCCTACCGCCGAAGGCAGCCGTCGCGGGCGAGCGAGCGACGACGGCAGCCGGAGTGAGGGAGCCCACGGCGCCGTGACCCGCCGACGGCAAGTTTGCATCACCGGCCCCCAATCCACAGCCATCACTCCCCCCCGGCGCGCCGCCATATAGCCATGCCGCCGGCCCGACCGCCGCCACCATCGGTCGCCTCGTCCGACGCCGGAGCATCCCCGCGCACCTCCCCACCGCCGGGCGGCGGAGCATCCCCGCGTGCTTCCCCGCCGCCGGGCGCCAGAGCCTCCCCGCACGCCTCCCTCCGTCTGGTGCAGGAGCCTCTCTGCTTGCCTACCCGCCGCCTGGTGCAGGAGCTTCCCCGCGCGCCTTCCCGCCGCCGTGCGCCGGAGATTCGCCTGGGCCGTGATCCACGCCTCCTGCCTCCGCCCCTCGACGGACCTCGTCGACAGAGCTCCACCACAAGCACGGTCGCCTCCCCAACAACAATGGCTCCACCTCCCAACTTCTTGCCAATACGCCGCCAATGAAACGAAGATGGAGTCACATGCAACAAGATGCAGGTGATGAATTCTTCCCACACACATTACTAGCAACACCAAAGTTTTTGAGATCTGGGTTTGAATGAAGATAGGTACCATGTTTCTGTCAACTTATCAGTTCATCAGTTTATCTGTGCTGCTATGCTCTGCCTGCATGTTACACTATTGGGTTCATGAGTACAAAATTGTGTGATACATCTGTGCTGCATCAGTACATAGCAAATGCTTGCATCAGTTTGTTTACACCCCTGACACTTGATGCGCAATTAGCATGTCGAGGTTACTGTCAGTGCATCTAATATGCTATCTTTAGTTCAGATCAAAAAAACTTAAAAACATATGCGTCAGTCCAAGTAGATAGTGACAAAAGGTTCAGCTACCACTAAAAAGTTGTATGTTTGCTATCTCTAAGAGTACAAGACATGTAATTGCATCAGTTCGAACGAGTAAACAAAACTGTTACCGAAAAATATATATATAATTGCTACACAGTAAGTTCAGTGATACATAAGCTAGCAGTGCTTGTAATGTAGATGCATTGATGCGCGATTACAAATGTCGAGGTTACTGTCAGTGCATCTAGTACGCTATCTTCAGTTCAGGTTAAAAAAAACTTAAAAACATATGCGTCAGTCCAAGTAGATAGTGACAAAAGGTTCAGCTACAACTGAAAAGTTGTATGTTTGCTATCTCTAAGAGTACAAGACATGTAATTGCATCAGTTCGAATGAGTAACAAAACTGTTACCGAAAAATAATATAATTGCTACACAGTAAGTTCAGTGATACATAAGCTGGCAGTGCTTGTAATGTAGATGCATTGATGCGCGATTAGGATGTCGAGGTTACTGTCAGTGCATCTAATATGCTATCTTCAGTTCAGGTAAAAAAACTTAAAAACATATGCGTCAGTCCAAGTAGATAGTGACAAAAGGTTCAACTACCACTGAGAAAGTTGTATGTTTGCTATCTCTAAAGAGTACAAGTCATGTAGTTGCGTCAGTTCAAACAATTAACAAAACTGTTACCGAAAATAAAAATATATAATTGCTACACAGTAAGTTCAGTGATACGTAAGCTGGCAGTGCTTGTAATGTAGATGCATTGATGCGCGATTAGGATGTCGAGGTTACTGTCAGTGCATCTAATATGCTATCTTCAGTTCAAGTAAAAAAAACTTAAAAACATACGCATCAGTCCAAGTATATAGTGACAAAAGGTTCAGCTACCACTGAAAAGTTGTATGTTGCTATCTCTAAAGAGTACAAGTCATGTAGTTGCGTCCGTTCAAACGATTAACAAAACTGTTACTGAAAATAATAATATAAAATTGGTACACAATAAGTTAAGTGATGCATAAGCTGGCAGTGCTTGTAATGTAGATGCATCGATGCACGATTAGGATGTCGAGGTTACTGTCAGTGCATCTAATATGCTATCTTCAGTTCAAGTAAAAAAAACTTAAAAGCATATGCGTCAGTCCAAGTATATAGTGATAAGAGAGTGCCACATTTACACAGTAAGTTCAATGATACATAAACTAGGAGTACTTCTACTGTAGTTGCATAAGTTGTAGAAGAAACAGTACATCAGTACATCCGTGTTTAAGCATCAACGTTCATCAGTTCGACTGAGAATGAACCAGATTAATCTCAAAACTGTTAAATGTTGTTTGCAGAAGCATGCAAGGTGGCGCACACAGCAAGAATTTCATGAGCCAGACAGATATGGGGCACCACCTGGTTGGGTAACACCAGAAATACCGCCTGGATATTTCAACAGTACAGGCAGATTTGAAGATACACCGCAAACATCAGAAGCACGGACAGGTTCTTCTAAACAGCAAAGACCAATATCTGGGAATGCAAGCTTTGCCGCTGCTGGGTTGCAACAAGGCCAACAATATCACCAACAACAAATGTTTTCCTTCCCCAGTGCATGCAAAAAGCCAAGGACAGGAAACTGTGGATGGGTTGCAACAAGGCTTCCACCAGTCGCTCTGTCAACATCAATCATCCGTGCTGCAAAAGCAGTTGCGACGGGAAGACCAGGGCAAAAAGACAGAAATTTTGGCCAATCTAGCAGGTTCAAAGGTACAAGATATGAGCCATATAGACAGGAACAACCTCACAATGAATCTGCGGGGAGACAGCCATACAACGAAAGACGAAGATCTTCGTCAACGTTGCTCCCTCCAAGAGATGCATTGCTGCATGTGCCAAGGGTGACACCACCGACGCCCATAAACTAGGGAGAACAACAAACACCAGATGCAGCAGAGAGCTATACACATGTAATTATCCATATAGAAAAAAAACATAAGCACAGTCCATACCATGGTGCTATGACCACCCCATCTAACATTTTTGTTTGGTCACTGTTGTGTGCAGCCACCTGATATTAAACCTTATGTTCTGCCAAGGCTAGAGATGAGGTTTGAAACTTTCGAAGAAACTAAGAACTTCTACAACGTATATGCAAAGCACGCTGGTTTTGCTGTCAGGGAAGGCCCCAAGTTTAAGACCAGAGCCTACCTTTATTGCACGTGCCATGGAGTTTATGAATCAAAGGTGTCTGAAGCAAATAGACAGCATAACAAGACGACAGCCAGAACTAACTGTGGGGCTAAAATGAGGCTGAAGAAGGAAAAAGATGGAACATTTGTCGTAAAAGAGATAGTCTGGGAACACAACCACAGGCTACAGCTCACCGCAGAAATGCTTGTATTCTTGCACTCCCACAAAAACTTTGACAAAACAATCTTGGAGTACGTCAAGTACCTGCAGTTCAAAGGCATTGAACACGCGCAAATCATGAGCATACTGGGTAGTGATGACCCTGGTAGCTACTTCCTCGAAATGAATGCCAAAGACCTGATTAACCTGTAAGTACAAACTTGTTCTCCTCCCATAAACCGTCTCCGTATTTTTTCCTCTGTCAGTACAAACATATCACGCAACGCATGACCTGACGCCAGTTCAACATGCATTATTAAAATGAACTTTTGATATGCAGGAAAGCAAAGAATTCAAGGATTGACGATGTGGACGATGTCCTAAAGACTGTCAACTTCTTTAGGGAGATGAAAGCTATAAACAGGGAATTTTTCTGTGACATGCAACTCGATGAGTCCGACAGAGTTAAGAACATATTCTGGGCGAACACAAGCTACCGAGGGCGTATCAGGACTTCGGAGACTGCGTAACGTTTGACACAACATATAAGACCAACAAGTACCATATGCCACTTGGGGTGTTTGTCGGAACTAACAACCACTTACAGACTACATTCTTTGCTTTTGCCCTGGTAAGAGATGAGGATGCAGATTCATTCAAGTGGCTGTTCAAGACATTTTTAAGGTGCATGAGAAGGAAGGCTCCTACATGCATCCTCACAGGTACAACCGCTAAAACCACCCCCAACAACCACCCCCTTCCAAAAACGAAAGTAAACTAACACAAAAAAATGTTGTGTCAGTTCTATTGGTATATATGCACAACCATCTCTGCTGACCACTCAGAGTCTATTTTCTCATTACCAGACCAGTGCCCGGCAATGGCTTTGGCGATCGCAGATGTTTTCAAGAACACAGTACATAAGCTATGCCGCTGGCACATTATGAAGAAGTACAGGGAACACCTTGCGTACCTGTATTTCCTGCACGAGGACCTTAAAGATGAATTCACATCAATTCTCAACTGGCCCCTCATGCCAACTGAGTTTGAGGATGCCTGGAAAAGACTCATGGATAAGTACAACCTACACGATGATGCCACAATGGTGGGCATGTGGAACGAGCATGAGAAGTGGATATCAGCCTACTTCAAGGAAATTTTCTGCGCCAAGATGACATCCACACAACGAAGTGAGAGCATAAACTATGTGCTCAAGAAGAACTACGTAAATGAGAGACATAACCTACACAGGTTTGTCAGTCAGGTAAACTCATGCGTCAAAACCAGGAGGCAGACAGAGAACCAGGAGACAATGGGTAACCGGGTATATCTCTGTCACTTGTCGTAAGACATAAAAATAACATGCTTACTAAAGTAAAAACTTTATTAGAAGTTTTTCCTGTGAGAAAACTAACAATATGATCAACATTCTTGCATCTGCAGAAGGAACAAAACACGCTGACCTACTATGGGTTTGACACCCAGATGGCAAAGCTGTACACACGAGCTGTGTACAGCGAGATCAGAGATAGGCTGAAACTAAGCACGCTCTTCACGGCAACAGAGACGGAAGAGCCCACAAAGTACCTAGTGCGCTACGACCACCCGCAAAAACTGTCTGTGTGGGCTCAGCACGCATTCCAGGTGGTGGCAGACCCCGTGGGAGAAACATATGAGTGCGAGTGCAGGCTATGGGACCACACAGGTGAGGAGTGCAAAAAAGATGTTACATACTGTACTACTTTTTTTGCAAAAGTTTTTGTTCGAATGAAATGACAAAAAACATGCACCTCTTTCAAAAACAAATACAGGTCTTTTCTGCGTGCATGTCCTGTGCATGATGCAGACAATTAAGGCTGCCAGCGTTCCAGAGAAATACATACTCAGGAGATACACCAAACGCCCGAACATCTAGCCAACATTTGACAGAAATGACTTGAGGACAATAGCATCAAACAAGGCATCCTAATACTGCATTGAAAGCTCACTGCTGACGCTGAACATGAGGGTGCACAGAAAAAGCTTGAGAAGCCAAGAGCAAATGGCAAGGTCGCGGGTCGTCATGGACAAACTTGAGCAAGAACTCGACGCCATGCATTCTGTTGAAAATGGAGGTGTCGTGGACAATGAAGCCATTGACCAAGATATTGCTACAATGTTATCCGAGATGAACCATCTGGGATCTATTGACCCGTTTGAGAATGAGGAAGAAGAGCAGCAGCAACCGGAGCTTGCCCATGTGCACACTCAAGAGCGCCGACAAACTCACATGCAAGATCATGAGCTTGATGGTGCTGTAGGCGAACGACATGACAATAGCACATCCTACCAGCAGCAGCAGGAAAGGGTGATTAAACCCCCAATATTCTCAAACACAAAGGGGAGGAAGAGCAAGACGCAAGCATCTAAAGCTGCAAAAGCAGCAGCCAAAAAGCCGCCACGACCCATCAAGCGCGTGGAATTTGGCCCGGACGGCAAACCCCTCGGGGTAAGGGCATGCGGTTTCTGCAACGTCGTCAGCAACCATAACTACCACACATGCCCACTCCGCACAGATGCCACTGTCAACAAGAATAACCAGATTGGAGCCACCCAGCTTTCTACCAATGGAGACAACACACGTAACAGCTACACTTGCCGCAAGTGTGGCGGAACTAACGGACATAATGCCCGCACGTGCAAAGTGGGCAAGGAGGTGAGTGGAGCTGAACATAAACATGGCAAGGTGTGGAGATCCAAGCAATCAAATGAAGATGATGAAGAAGAAGAGTTTGATGAGAATGATGGCCAATCAGACGAAGACAACGAAGATGACATTGTCAGAGGAGAGGAAACTGAAATTGACAATGAAGCTGCCAAGGCTCAACCTGGAAAGAGCGGCGGCAAGGCACAACGTTCAGGGACAGTTAGGAGAAGCTCAAGACTGAACAATACATAGTGGTTATCCCGCTGCATCAACTAAAAAATAACATTGTAGTCTCAGCGCATCAGCACACAATGAGGAAGCATTTCACAAACACTGTCGTTACCAAAACTTATTTAGCTTTAACGTCGATTTCTCTCGATCAGAACTAAAGATATTTTTTTAGTTTCTGATTTGTACCCGCTGGAGCAGTCACAAAAATACATTTGAAAAAACTTATCTGGATATATCCGACACAAAATGATACTGTGAACCAGTAACTCAGGAAAAATAATATGTCAATGAAAATTTTAAAATCTTGTAGTACATCAGTACTGATAACTCTCAAACGTCAGTACAAGGCTGAGTACACATCAGTACTGATATAATTTCTGATTTGTGCCCGCTGAAGCAGTGACATTATTATTTAAACCATTTGATAATCCTTTTGAATGCAGTCACAAAATAAATTTGAAAAAACTTATCTGGATATATCTGACGCAAAACGCTACTGTCAACCAGTAACTCAGCAACAAAAAAATGCCAAGGAAAAATATAAACTCTTGTAGTACATCAGTACTGATAAATCTCAGTCGGTAGTACAAAAGGCATAGTAAAACAAACACACCAGTTAACGACTAAAAAAATCATTTTGAAAAAAGAAAGCTATGCCTGCTCCTGCCAGTCCCAATTCAGAAACACCCTGAGTACATGAAAATAATTACCTCAGGCAAAATGCGAATATAATACATCCTGTACTGGTGAAAATCTAATTTATCTGTAAAAACTACTCACAGATTATCTTGATATAAAAAATCCTTTAAAAAATACGAAAATTGTTTTAAAAAAACATTAGCACCACACATAGTCTCACTGGTATTTGGTACGTTCAATTGCACTTCAATCACCAGTCCGAGTACGACAGTAGAGGAGTTCAGACCTCCATCAACACCGACGCTGACACGTGCAAGTGGGATAAGCAGCTGATAAGTACAGCTTGACTATACGAATCGGTGCCATAGTAAAATGCCATCATCACCACCGCAGAGACGTGCAAGTGGGATTTGGCAGGTCATAAATACAGCTTGACAAGACTAGTCAGTTCAACAGTAAAAACCATTTCACTTGGACGGTTAGTTCTTCCACGCCACCATCCGCGCCACCCACTGAGCGGTTGGCACAAGGGACTGCGAACGGTGACCCCACGCCACAACACCCACTACACACACGACCCCGAACGAACCGCCTACTGCAAAATCCCCGTCCACGCACTGCACAAAATCCCATTCTCTTCCACCTCTCCCTCGTTCCCACAAACCACCATTGCCGCTTCCATTTCCGCTGAACACAAACCAAAAACTTCTCTCTCCAAAAGCCCACAGTCGCCGGAGGAAGGCCATGGCGGAGGAACCGTCCGCCAAGCATCATCATGCCAAGACGTCGGACAAGAGGAGCAACCTCGTCGACATTAACGTCCCCGGCGAGAAGCGCGAGTACACAACAACCCTCAAAGGGGTTGAGCTCCACGGCAACGAGACGCTGGAGATCGTCTGCACCAGCGTACCAGAAAAGGCCGACAAGGTGATCTCCAGGCTCTGGATGAAGCTTGGCGGCAGGGTTCGTAGGATCGTCGGTGTTGGTGTGCACTACACCAACGAAGATGAACCTCCCCAGAAGGCAGCAGTCCTGCAGTTGTGTGTCGACGAACTCTGCTTGGTGTACCACATCGCAGCGGCCACAAAATGGTGAGCAAATCCTACTCATTTGCCCTGCATATGGTTTATCTGTTTTATTACTACTGTATCCTGAAAAATTAATCACACTTGCTTCCCCAACTAGATGTACTAGTGTGGTTTGTG
This sequence comes from Triticum dicoccoides, assembly GCF_002162155.2. Classification (NCBI taxonomy): domain Eukaryota; kingdom Viridiplantae; phylum Streptophyta; class Magnoliopsida; order Poales; family Poaceae; genus Triticum; species Triticum dicoccoides. The sequence continues at coordinate 276,037,523 of NC_041383.1, forward strand.
AAAAGTGGATGCACTACTGCATTTTCTCAAGTAGATATACTATAAAATGTATTTATGAACCTGATGCAATGGATTAATATTTGGAAAATATTGCGGAAGATTAAATTCTGAAGTTGATCGACTAGTGAAGTTTCTAAAGTTGATACAATAGAGTAGTCTATGTACTCGATGTATTAAAAAAGATGTTTCTAAACTTGATGTAGTGAAGTATTTTCTGAATTTGATCTAATGTTATTTTCGTAAGAAAATAAACTAAGGACTTGGTGAAGCACTGGTTTCTCTGTTATCCCATTTCAACCAAAAAAGACTAAACTAGTGCCAATGCAGAACATACAACATTGACTGAAACTATGTATAATCAAAGAAGAAGAATAACATGATGTACTTAATTTAATTTCAGAACTTTCTTTACTAGTTTTTGAAGTACATTCATCCATTGTTTATCCTACATAAAAAACTACTTCATGGATTCACCGCTTGTAAAACAAAACAAAAATGAATAATTCAAAACATCCAAGTAATGCTAATATTCAAAATGTCTCTGCCCTTGTAGGCCCAAGCGCCTGACCGAGATGCTGCAGCATGAGAAGTCAGTCACATTTGCCGGTTTCAGCATTGAAAGCGACAAAGAGAAGCTGAAGTTGTCCGGTATGGAGATCAACCCCAACAAGTTCATCGACATTCAGCGCAAGTGGAGAGTTCCATACACCGGAAAAGAGTACGACTCCTTGACTGATGTTGCAGCCAGCGTCATCCACCCATTCTACAAAGGCATGAAGAACAAGATCAACACGCAGGAAGACTACAAACTGTGGGGGACCAGCGAGCTGCCAGACAACCTCATCGAGTACGCAGGAGTAGATGCGTACACCACATACAAATCATGGTTCATGATCGACTTCATCACAGACGGTTGGGAATATGCAAAAGAGCGGGAGGCTGAAAACTTCTACGACCGCCCCTATTGCCCCTTTGCTGGATGAAGATAACATCAGAGCCTGCCTTCGTTTTAATTCCACTTGTGCTTGCCTTTTATCTTGTTGTTTCAAATTAGTAGTTTGCTCTTGTTGGGTTGAACCAGTGTGATTATGTCGTGCTTGTCATGTTTGAACAAGTTTAGTTATGTCATCAAGTACAATGTTTTGCTTATCTCATTATATAAGTTTGGTTTGGTAGCTTCATATGTTGTTAATCCATCATTTCAAAAATTCAAAAGTAGCTTCTGAATGGAACATTGTCGTTGCTCTAAAGTACTAGTTATGATGCAACTAATCACACAACGTTGTTCCGTGTCAGTACAACTCAGTACAATTGATCGGACAATACATTCTTACTATAATAAAAAGTACAAAGAAGCATCGGTCCGTAAGCGCTACTATGAATGCACTATCAGTACAACTTAGTCTACAAGCAAGTACCATAGTTCTGAAAATGACACCAGAAGACACTTGAGAATAATCACAAAAACAAACACAAAAAAGAAGGCAAAAAACTCAAATGAAAAAGATTACACTCGCACAAAACTGACAAGAACTAGAACAAAAAGTATTAGTCCAAGTTACTGGTGGAGTCAAGTACTAGATTCAAACAAACAAAAAAAATGACCGCCCAAGGTCAGGCGCAGGCCCTGACAATGCTAGATACTTGAGCTCGAGCCCGTGGGTGAATCCCTAGTAATCCGCACAACGCAGGACCCGCCGACCAGGGCCCACAGGTCAAGAGAGAGGGCGAGCGCCGTGTATAAGTGCTCAGGTAAGTGTTTAGAGGAGTTCGACTGGTGAGCCTCCGCTGCGATTATAAACAGGTCCAGAGCCCCCTCGACTAGCGAGGTGGGACTAAACCCAGAGCGCACGCGCATGACGCACTACATACCCGCGCGGACGACCTATCTGGGCCGAAAAACGGCCCAATAGCCTACATCGTCAACAAAACACCCCACCAATAAGCCCAGGTATACAAACCAGATGGCGGGACAAAGAAAAATAAACTACAAGAAAAATGTTTGTCAATTAACCTGTACAAGAAAAAAGGAGAAAAATATGATACAAAAACAATGAACCTCTAAAAAAGAACAGAACTTAATAGCCTATCTATTAAATGTACATAATTTAAAAAACCGAATTAAAAATTACTTTCAAGTTCAACTACTAAAACTCAAAAAGTTCAAAACATATAATGTTTGTCAATTATGCTAAATTTCTTATTTATATAAAATCTAACAAGTTCAACTACTAAAGCTCAAAAAGTTCAAGCATATAATGTTTGTCAATTATGCTAAATATCTTATTTATAGAAAAACTGACAAGTTCAACTACTAAAAATCTAAAAGTAAAAAACATATAATGTTTTTCAATTATGCTAAAATTTCCTATTTATATAAAATATGATAAGTTCAACTACTAAAAACTATAAAAGTTCAAACATATAATGTTTGTCAATTATGCTAAATGTCCTACTTATATAAAAACTGACAAGTTCAACTACTAAAATTCAAAAAGTTCAAATAGAATTTATTTGTCATTTCTGCTAAATTTCTTATTTATATAAAATATGTCCACACATAACGAACGATCTGGTCGTAAAATAATCTCAAACCCCCAACCTAAGTTATAAACAAAATCAGTTCAAAACATACATACGACATCAGTACTAAAACAGCAGGATCAGTCAGGCCGCTCGCACCACTGTGACATCAAATTTCAAACCCGTGTGTTGTATGAAATTACAGTTCAGTTCACACAGTACTAAAACATAAGTGCACTGAAAATGAGAATACAAAAACTATAAAGGCCTAACCTAGGTTGGTACAGATGAAAATAAAATAAGTACAACTTTTGAGCAACAACTCCCAGCGCACTGAAAAAATGTTTTGACATAAACTAGTGTATAAAGACTTCAATAAAAAAACAATGCTTAAACATCCACATGGAAAAACATCACAGAGCCATGCGTCACCAAAACAGTCCAAAAATGCCATCATCACCACCGCAGAGATGTGCAAGTGGGATTTAGCAGATTGTAAGTACAGCCTGACAAGACTAGTCAGTGCAGTAGTAATTTTTTTTTGTCTTGGACGGTTAGTTCTTCCAGGCCACCACCCGCGCCACCCACTGGGTGGTTGCCACGACGCACTACAGAACGGCGACCCCCATGACCACTACACCCACGTCCCCGATGAACCGCCTCCAACACACTACCGTCGACGCACCCCAAAAATACCCCATTGTCTTCCATTTCTGCCTCATTCACAGAACCACCATTGCCGCTTCCATCTACACTGCACACAAACCAAAAACTTCTCTCTCCCAAAGCCCACAATCGCCGGAGCAAGGCGATGGCGGAGGAACCGTCCGCCAAACGTCACCATGGCGACACTTCGAACAAGAGCAGCAACCTCGCCGACGTTCACATCTCCGGCGAGAAGCACGAGTACACCAAAACGCTCAAAGGGGTTGAGCTCCACGGCAAAGAGAATCTAGAGATCGTCTGCACCAGCGAACCAGACAAGGCCGACCAGATGATTAGCAGGCTTAGGATGAAGGGCGGCGACTTGTATCTGAGCTTCATCGGAGTTGATGTGGAGTACACCGACGAGGAAAAACCTCCACAGATGGCGGCAGTCCTGCAGTTGTGCGTCGAGGAACTCTGCTTGGTGTACCACATCGCAACAACAAGAAAATGGTAACCCCATACTACTATTCATTCATCTGTTTTACCAGTACTAGTCGCTAAAAACTTAATTAAAACTTGTTTCCCAACGATTATAGTCATCTGTTTGTACCAGTAGTTTATAGAATTGATGTATTAAAAGATCTTTGGTGAAGTCTTATAGGTCCATATCTTGATGCACAAGTTTCTCAAAACTAAATTTTGAACTTGATATAGAATTAATGCACAAAGATGTATCAAAACACTGGTATAGGCCTTTTATTCAACAAAAAAGAAAACTAAACTTGAATCAAGCAGCGCATGAATCATTGACTCTGGTAAAAAATGATTCTCTAATTTGGTGAAGCATTTGGTGAAGCAACGAAGATAGCAAAAAAGAAAAATATAACACAGTGTAGTTGAATTTAATTTTAGGACTTTTTGTGCTAGTTTCTGAACTAAATTCATGCATGGCTCATAATATATAAGCATCTACCTCATGGATTATCACTTGTAAAGCAGAAAAAAAGCAGTAGAATTAAATACTCAAAAAGAAGACTAATCTTTAGAAAATGTGTGTCTCCCCCCTTGCAGGCCCAAGCGCCTCAAAGACTTCCTGCAGGAGGAGAAATTGTACACATTTGTTGGTTTCAGCATTGGAGGTGACAAGCAGAAGCTGGGGAACTCTGGTTTGGAAATCAACCCCAACAACTTCATCGACATGCAGCGCAAGTGGAAAGATCCAAAGACCAACAAATACTACGACTCCTTGGCCGATGTTGCAGGCGGCGTCATCCACCCATTCTACGAACGCATGAAGAAGAAGATGAAGAGGGAAGACCACAAACTATGGGCGACCAGCCCGCTGCCAGACAACCTCATCACGTATGCAGGAATAGATGCGTACGCAACATACAAGTCATGGAAGACAATCGACAACATCGTGACAGGTTGGGATATTTCAAAAGAGCAGGAGGCTGACCCCTACTACCACTGCAACTTCACGGATGAAGATGCATGAAAGTTTGCATTCGTTATGTTGAACCAGCTACCATATGCTATGTGTGTCCTTAGTCTTGTTGTTTCAGATTTGTAGTTTGCTTTCGTTTTGTTGAACCAGCTACCTTATGCTATGTGTGTCAGGGTTTGAACAAGTTTGCCTATGTCTATAAAGTACATCGTTTGCTTATGTCATCCAACAAGTTTGCTAGCTTCCTATTTTGTTGAACCATCATTTGAAATTGAACTAGGTTGAAGTTGAAACTTGATGGCTGCCACGCAACACTAGTCATGGAGAAATAAAAACAACACATAAATATTTTCGCAAAAAAAACAGTGGCAGGCTAACTAAGGACAAAAGCAAATAGTAGCCTTGGACGCTCAGTACAGCTTAGACATGAACGGTAGTACTGTCACACTAAAAAACCAGTTTTTAGTTTCAGAAGAACACTAAAAAGACTAAGTTTCGACCAAGGACAACATTCAGTACTAAAAGCATCGTGCTAAAATAGAAATTAGAAATTCACTAAGTACTGCAACAGGAAAAGCAAAGAACCATCAGTACGTATTTCATAGTAACTAGCATGCTAGGACTGGAACTTCTGGTACACTTGAACACACGGTACATTCATTCTACAAATATAAAAAGGAACGGGAAGCTTCAGTTCGCATTCCCTAAAACAGTGACACACTAAAAATAACAGTAATAATACAATTGAAATCTCAGTACAACTAAGACTATACGGCAAGTGCTAGGATTGTACCAAACATTGCCTGTAGAAGAACCACAACCTAGAAAAAAAGAAGGCCAAAAACTAAATCAAAAAGATATAAGTTCGACAAGGGAGAAAAATCACAAGAAACGTAGCAGGAAGACGTACTAGCCTCAAACAACACAAAAAGTAAATAATTAATCAAAGTACTAGCACGATTGAAATCTCAGTACAACTTAGTTTATTCGGTAAGTGCTATGATGATACCAATTAATGCCTTGAGAAAGAAGTAGTTTTGTTGAACCAGCTACCTTATGCTATGTGTGTCAGGGTTTGAACAAGTTTGCCTATGTCTATAAAGTACATCGTTTGCTTATGTCATCAAACAAGTTTGCTAGCTTCCTATTTTGTTGAACCATCATTTGAAATTGAACTAGGTTGAAGTTGAAACTTGATGGCTGCCACGCAGCACTAGTCATGGAGAAATAAAAATAACACATAAATATTTTCGCAAAAAAAAAACAGTGGCAGGCTAACTAAGGACAAAAGCAAATAGTAGCCTTGGACGCTCAGTACAGCTTAGACATGAACAGTAGTACTATCACACTAAAAAACCAGTTTTTAGTTTCAGAAGAACACTAAAAAGACTAAGTTTCGACCAAGGACAACATTCAGTACTAAAAGCATCATGCTAAAATAGAAATTAGAAATTCACCAAGTACTGCAACAGGAAAAGCAAAGAACCATCAGTACGTATTTCATAGTAACTAGCATGCTAGGACTGGAACTTCTGGTACACTTGAACACACGGTACATTCATTCTACAAAATTATAAAAAGGAACGGGAAGCTTCAGTTCGCATTCCCTAAAACAGTGACACACTAAAAATAACAGTAATAATACAACTGAAATCTCAGTACAACTAAGACTATACGGCAAGTGCTAGGATTGTACCAAACATTGCCTGTAGAAGAACCACAACCTAGAAAAAAACAAGGCCAAAAACTAAATCAAAAAGATATAAGTTCGACAAGGGAGAAAAATCACAAGAAACGCAGCAGGAAGACGTACTAGCCTCAAACAACACAAAAAGTAAATAATTAATCAAAGTACTAGCACGATTGAAATCTCAGTACAACTTAGTTTATTCGGTAAGTGCTATGATGATACCAATTAATGCCTTGAGAAAGAAGTAGTTTTGAACTTAATAGGGCTATCTCTTAAACGTAGCTAATTTAAACCAGTGCTTTAACTTGTACTATAAAGTTCAACTAATAAAGTTCGATAAGTTCAAACAAAAATTTGGCACCAAATTTTAAAAGCCTTACGCTGAATGAGATTACAAATCAGTACTAACAGATCTATATCATAAGTACAAGAAAATGAGAGTGCAGAAACTATAAAGGTCCAACTTAGGATGGAATCACATAAAAGTAAAATAAATCTCACTTTCTCAGCAACAACTCATAAATACACTTGAAAAAACAGGTGTTTTCAGTTCAACTAGTATATAAGTCTTCAGTACAAAAAAAACTTAACCAAAACGAATTCCCGATGAAACATACACAAGTGAAACAGCTATTCAACCACATAATAATCATGGGACAAAAGTTTGTTAAACATTGTGCCACCCTTCAAACACAACACAAAATATACTAGTTCTTACATAGTACTCGACAAGACATCAAACACTACAAAAATAGAGCATACAATGTTTTCAAGAGATATATCACACAACTGTCCAATTCACTATGCAAATGATGACCATTTCTCCTATGCATCAGGAGCCAAAGCCTGAAGCTCCTTGGGAAGCTCCGTAACCATAAGATGGTTATTCCGGTTGAACACAACTCTATACAGATCCTCAGCGTTCCAATCAACAATGCGTGGCTGCAAAACAATAAAACAAAATTATAAAAAATTATGACACATAAAAAAAGGATACACAATAAGCCAAAAACAGAAATTGAAAAGCATAACAAGAAACCCACGTCATAATCTCGAATGTTCTCAACGATCTTTTCACCATCGTAGCATCCCGCATACTTCAGAGTATAATGGCCACATTCATTTTCCCCTTGAACTGGAACCTTGACAAATGTTGGTTTCTTTGCAAACAGCTCCCAATTGGGCTGCTTGCTCGCATTGTACTGAGCATCACCATACACAGCCTTCATTACTTTGACCATTCTAGAAATCTATAAAAAAACAAAACAACCCACACAGTTTTAGGTCTCAGAAAAAAAGCAGAAACATTAATCCAGTACAGATGATAAATGTCACTCACAATCTTCTCGCAGTCTTTGTGATAGGTGTTCTTCGAAGGACGGTGGTTCTTCGGATAAGGTAAAGAGTCAAGGATGTCAACGCTGCTTCGGTACCGATTCATGACATATAAGGAATAGTGGTTCACTTTCTATCCTTTGATAAAACCATAGGCTTGAATAGAGGCATCATGATCTAAAAACAAATGAGCAAAAAAGAGATGTTAAATATTCAAAATAAAAACCAGCATCACAACAAAAAAATAAAAACCAAAAATCAGCTAGTAGATCTCACAAGGTCGGCACTGAGAAAGTCTTCGTTAGCTTTAACATAGCTCTTGAAATCTCTCGCTGCACTCTCCACATTAAACTCTTTATTTTCATCCTCGTAAAACGAATAGTCAAGCACAACCTGCAAAAAAGCCAAAATAGAAAATAGACAGCGGTAAAGGATCAACAAGCAAAAGTATTATTAAAACTCGTAAAAACAATAGGCAGTCTTGTTCAACAGAAAAGAAACCGATCTGATTGATTACCGAGATGAAATATGGACTCAGCAATATCCTTTTCTCAGATGCGAAATCAACATTTCTCTCAGGATCTTGCTTCCAATCATCAATGAGGAAGTCCATTATATCACCCTCCATCATTTGCCCAGGTGAAAAAACTTCCCAGATGCGATTCCCAGTGAAGTCAGTTACGTTTCCATCAGGCTGGGGTATCATTGAGAATGTATTCCTGCAGCACACACAATAACAAAAAAGAAGTAGAAGCAAGATAAGGCATTCATAGCAGTTCGAGTTGTATCAAAAGGAACAGTTGAGGTCGTATTTACCTAGCAGTTACAAACAACAAAAGAAAAAGAGGAGGAAAAATAATGAGAGATACTCACTCGGCATACTTCTCACGCCATTCATCACTAAGAAACAGCTTATACAACCTGCGAGCCTTGTCCAGGTGAGGGAATTTATGAGGGTGAAGCTGCTGCACAGGGGAGCAAAACTTTATAGGAGCTCTGGGCGCACGCTTCATGCTTACAACATTGCCAGATTCCAAAGCAGGATCTTTCCTAGCACCACCAGCTCTACGAGCCACTATTCCAGCAAGGGGAGATAAACCTTTGGCAGCAGCACTCCTCGTGACTCTTCCAACGCCAGCAATCTTGTCAAACACATCATCATCGCTGTCTATCAATTCGACAATGGGATTCTTGGGTGTAGTAGGGCTCTCTGCACAAGCAGCCGTAGAACTTCTTAGAGCTCCCAACCGCCCCTTCATAACACCAGATCTTGTCTTTTCTGGAGAACGCCCCTGGCTAAGATCAATAGCTACACACTCGAGCTCCGAGAACTGGCTACCAAAGAACCTGTAGTCATGCTCACCAAGATCCAACCACTCACCTGAAAAAAATTAAAAAAAAGAGTCCACACAAAGCGTAAGTTCAAATACATATTTCATGACAGTACTGAACAGAGAAGTACAAACTGCAAAAAAAATACTAAAGTCCATGCACACGTACATGGTTCGATGCCAAACAAACCCCTGAAGTCAACATCAAACACATCACTAGTTGCGCAGGTGTACAACAAAGTCTTCCTAATGTCCAGAATGTCTTCATGGCTGTAATCGACCATTTCAATTACACCATCGTCCCGGCAATAATAGGTCTTGCAGTTTTGTAGCATAAAGAATCCACAATCATGCTTGTAGAACAAAGGAAGAAACAAAAAAATGGTACAACACAAAATCCGAAAAATATAGGAACAACATCCACCCAGCAACAAAAAGAACCACCAAAAATCATTAAAAACAGATACTCACGTGTTTTTTCTGCTGAGGCACCCGCACAAACTCACAAGAGAAACCATCAATATGCACCGGTGAGAATGGTTTGGCCCTGTCTACACTGGACTCCCTCCAAAGCTTCTTTATATTATCTGTCATATTCCTTAAGAATCTAAGTGCATCACCCGAGGTTTCATCACAGAGTGAATCAAGACACTAGAAACGATGGAACCTCAAATTCAGAACAACCAAGCACCAATGCCCAGATTCGTCGCTAGGCTTCATGGTAGGCACAAATAACGGCGGATCAAATGTAGGGAAAAGAAGCTGGAAAAAATCGCAGAGGAAAAATGAATTTACCAAAGTCATAATGAAACGAAAAATTCAGCCTCCAATCAATAAAATAAAAGATGGAAAATTAAATTCAGAAGTACAAACAAAAAATCACATAATCATAATGAAATTATATCCAGCGCCCAAAAATGAGGAACAATCATATCAGTTCAATTTCCTTGCAACAATAAGTGCATCTTTAATAAAAAGCATGGATCATTCATAAGTACAGGTGTAAAAAGCAGGCTAATCAAGTTCATTCCCACACCTCCCTAAACTGAAAAGAAAAACATGGCAGTTCTAGTTAATTAGTACAAAAAGTCCAAGTTCACCTACTTGATCGAAACCATCAGCACCTGATCTCGTGAACCAATTTAACACATTGGAATCAATATTTCCATCACGGATCTTGGTCTGTTGTACAAAAAGAACAACAACAGTTAGAAAATTGTCAAAACAAGTTATCATCCTATCTACAAAAAAAGCAAAATACCGACCGTCACCCATCTGGGAACTATCAACTTATCAGTGTCTCGGTACTTCTGACGTAGAGAATATAAAACAACATCAACACTGTCTGAGTTGAGCATGCCAGTGGGGACAAACGCTTTAGCAATAGAACCAACACTGGCATCACATTCTTTATTTTGAAACATCGGCTTGTGACTAGAAAAACACAAAAAATTACATGAATTAAGACTACTGCAACAACAATAATAATCATACGAAAGAAAAAAAAGAGACAAAAATGTTATGGGCAAAATCCCAAACTAACCATTTAGTACGGTTCATACGCAGCCTCGTAACAGCGAAGAAAAATGTATCAACCTTGACAACATTATCACTTTCTGCTTGCAGAAAAAATAATGAAAAAAAATAAGTTCAACAACTACAAAGAGAACATGTCCAAAATGAAAATTTGAGAAGTACACCCAATTTACAAATGCTTACCTGGACTATCAGGGTTTGACGATGAAGGTAGTTCCTATGATGAGACCGTTATGCCTCCAGTTTCTGGGTTTGACGATGCGACATCTTGAGAGGACACCAATATTGCTGCGCTTTCAGGGTCTGTAGAAAGAAAATCCTGGGATGACAACAGCGCCTCCTGCGTCAAGGGGTCAGAAGAAATTGACAGAAGGAAATCATCATCCTCGGATGGTACCTCCTCCACGCTAGAAGCATCTTGTAATGCATCACCGTAATCAAACCTCCAGGCGGGAAATTCTTCGGCGGCAAATCTTCACAATCAGAAACATTCTCATTCCCAGCAATACCAACACCAGGCGATTTGGAATCAAGTATGCTGGCAACACCAGCATCCTCATCAGCAACTTTGGTACCAACATTGCGCCCACTACTCAATGGAGCATCACGAGCATCATCTCCACCACTAAGGACAACCCCACGTTCAACATCAGTAATCTGACGAAATTTTTTATAGAAAAAGTGAAGGATATGAACAAAACTAACAATAAAAAATAAACTTCCAAAGATGTGCACAGAAAAATAAACCTTGGAAGCATTCGCTGCAACATCATCGAACTTGCTGCTGCTAACATTCAAAGCAACATCACCAACGGGCAAACAAGGCTCATCGCGAACAATAGCACCCTGATTCAAAATGTAATGAGGCAAAAAACAATGCTATTATGAGCAACAATAAACACAAAGGAATTAAAACAACAGTAACAAAAAAGGTAGCTACCCCCTTGCAAACTCTAAATGGTGTGGGATAGAAAAATGAACAAGGAGGACACATTGGTGCGCATGAAAATTAAAAAGAATATGAATAAACACAATGAAAATAAAAATAACCTTGCACTTATCAGTGTATGGATCATTAACTCCACGTTCAACATCAGCTTCAACATTATGACTGGTCTCCTGCATGAAAAGAAAAATTAATAAACAGATGTAGATCAGGCAGTTCAACTACAATACTGACAGGAGAACAAACATAGTAAAAACATACAAACAACAAGGACTGACTCACATCAACAACAGGGTGCTGCAAGCCAACATCGTTCGTATGCTGATTAGAAACATTAGCCTCAGTATGATCATCGGCCCTGCTGTCGGTGCCAACATCCTCATCATGATCAATCTGCATGAAAAGAAAATTGCTAATAAATAGATGAAGATGAGGAAGTTCAACTAAAACACTGACAGCAGGACACACACAGTAAAAAATTGCAAACACCGAGGACTGACTCACATCAACATCAGGGCGCTCAAAGCCAACATCATTCGTTTTGTGATAAAAAAACATTAGCCTCGGTACAATCACCAGCCCTGCTGTGGGTGGCAGCAGCCTCATCCTGCTCAAACTTCTTGATAACAACATTTGCACTTTCTTCATATGGCTTGCAGCGAGAGTTTTGCGTAGTTCTGAAACGCTTCGTGTTGTTCAACAGACGAACCGAGCTCTGAACTAGATTAGCGGCACTGTCACACATGTCACCGATTAAAATTCTCTCCATCTCAATGTAGTCAGCAGCTTCCTCAGTGTTAAATTGATGACCTTCAGGAAGGATACCATTTATACAGCTCAAATGCTCGACTGTCGTTGGGACCTTTTGCAGCTCATAACACACATTACTTAAGATATGCTCAGCGCGCTCCAACGCTGAGACAGCAACATCAATACCAAAACCCTGCCTCTGTGAAGCACTAGCATTACTAGGGCCAGGAGGGGCATAACCAGCACCCTCAACACCATGGCCATCCCTCAACTCATCGGACAGGGATGAAGACTTCGGAACCTGAGACGACGGCATCTCCAGGACTGGCCGTTTATACACTCGGAAAAAACAACCTCCTCTTGAGTTTTCCACTACAAACAAAAGGGAAAAATAGTTAATCAATCAATGCAACACATAGGGAAAAATAAATCATGATATTAACAGATTTAAAATCAACACCACTAAAAAACTTTAGCTGTCATTGCCAATTTGTTAGTATTTACCAACAGGCCAGTTTAACAAAGTTATTCAGTTCAATCACACAAAAAACAACAGTACTAAAAACCATACCTAAACCATACAAAATATAAACAAACAACTCTACAGTACACATGTCTACTACAACAAAAAATAGCTATACCTAAATTAAAAAAAGGTCTCCAAGACACAAACCAAACAAAACTCACCGGAAGCTTCCCAAACACCCAAGTCTTTGGATCTGCATTGCCTTTTTTTATCAAATCTGCATCAACCAGATCGGAAAGCTTGGCAGGATCCATGAAACATATGCGGGGAACTCGCATGTCAGGCTCCGCGGTCTTGCCACGGATAAGGCAGTCAAGGTACATTAGTACAGGCCCTATGGCACAACCTGTGATTGCCTTCCCAAGAGTATCACCATTTTGGTACTTGGCAATAGCCCTTCTAAGCTCATCAACCATCAACTGGCAATAATACATATTAGCCATGTCCTCAAAGACGAGACCCTCAAACATTGCTGCCTCTCTAGAAACATGCGGGGCAGAACCAGGCAACACAACCTTCATAAAAACAATCAGGAAGAACACTTTCAGAGCAAGGTCATCTTTGCTAGGATCCTTGACGAGCACCTTGAGCTTATTCCTCAAATCCTTTGTCTTGATATCTCTGTCCCTTCTAATGTCAAGCTCCGATCTTAACTTCATCAGAGCGTCGTCATATCCATCCTCTCACGGCCTTGGCGCAGAACGACCACCACGAGGGAAACCAAATAATTGTTGTATACCGTCACTAGTGATCCAAAGCTTCTTATTAGCCTCACCCATGTCAAGAGTCATTGTATCACAATCTATCCTCAGATACAAAACTCCCATCAGAGGGCGGGAAATGTTAGACTTCACCCTCCAATTGAAAATAGAACCAAAACCAGATGCATGAACCCTAGCCACATGCCGACTCTTGAGCAATTTAGCGCAATCTTCAACCTCTCTCAACGAACATCGCACAGTTAAGTTCAATTTCCGTTGGTCACCTTCATCCAAGGCAACTTTTCCAGTATTGCCTCCTACAGGCTTAACCGGACTCCTAACGCTAACAGGCTGTAAATGAAAACAAAAAAACCACACCTTAAAAAAATGAATTTAGAAAACAAAACAAGCAAATGAATGCAAGAAAAAAAGGATTGCACAAGGTCAACTATTAAAACAACATCAGTACCACCCCCCTCAATTGATGCAAACAATAATCAGCCTCACCTGGCCGCAAATACCAGCCCAAACACAATTAAAATAGTTGCAAGTACGACTAGTAGGTCACATGCAGTACAAAAACACATACCACTGCAAACAATGAATATAGAAAACAAAACAAGCATATGAATGTTAGTAAAAAAAGAGATTACACAAGTTCAACTATTAAAACAACATCAGTACCACCCCTCGATTGATGAAAACAATGACCAGCCTCACCTGGCCAGCATGCCAGCACAAACACAAATTAAAAATCATTGCAAGTACAACTAGCAAGTCACATGCAGTACAAAACACATACCACTGCAAATTCATCTTTTGAATCAACTTCAATATCATCTTCTTCAGATGCAGCATCTTCAGCTTCAACACAAGCATGCTTCTTCCCACCTTTGTTCACCTTTGCAGGATGAACTTTATGCTTCTTATTTTCTTTCAACAAAGACCGCTCTTGAAGAGGAGGAGAAGAAGGCTTCTTATTTGTCAAACCTCGTGGACTACGACGAACAACGGAGCCACCAAGTTTGCTTGGACCAATTTTCACAGCAACATTATCCGCATCACCTTTGCTACTACCAGGTTGGGGACCAGCTTTCACACATGGGCTACGCCTATGTGTGCCGTCAGCATTTCGATCTGACAACTTCCTCTTCAAAACAACTTTCTTCACCTTAACTCCATCACGATCAAAAGCTTGCGCCAACCGAGTTTGCATCAAGTTTGTCTTCACAGGCATGTCACTTCCATGAGGTCCGGCATGAACAGTTGATAAACCCGCGTCACCACCTTCATCGCCTACACATTTAGGAGCTTGAGCAACATCAACATCACTTTCTGGCACACAGGCAGCCTTTTGACGCCGTTCCAATTCCTTCCTCTTCTGGAATTCATACTTCTTCTTTCTTATCCTTTCATCCTCGAGCTACAACTGCATAGGAACATCCTCAGCTTGGGTTACAGGCTCAGTGCCATCAACACTTTGAGACTGAGTAACAGACAACTGCAAGCTGCCATCACCATCATCAACGTTTAGTGAATACATCCCATCATTAATATCTTTAACAACATCAGAAATGTCCTCTGGAACACCATGGCTGTCATTAACTGCATAAACCAATAACATAACCACGCACATAAAAAATTAAAACACAATTAACATTGCAGACACAAAAATAAATAAAACGCATACCATCAGACACAAACAAAAAGGAACAACTAATGAAACCAAGCATATATATGTATTAAAGGCTGATAAAGAAAGAGCAAATATAAGGGAAACACCAGCAACATTCGCAAGTTCTTCTAGAGGATTTGGTGTCTCAAAAATAACATTCACAAGATCTTGAAAGCGTTCTGATTTCTCAGAATCAGGAGGCACCGGCACTCCAACATCTGCAACAACATCATAATTAGCAAAAAAGCACAAAAACAATCAGTCAGTTCAACTATCTGAACACTACAAGTTCACCCGAATAAAACAAAATATGAACCCACCACTTGCAGAACAAAACTTTAGAAAACACAACTCTTTCACCACCATACTAGTTCTTCATTGACTACTACAATCTATTCAAAATGTGAGGACAGCAGTTCAAAATACACGTGGTGATAAGTACTACAAACTGTCTGCAGGTTGCATCAACTGCCAAAACCATACGCACCATACAATCCAGGACAAAATTAACACATATCAAAATACATACAACTTATAAAGTCGATACGGGAAACAACTGTACACCCTAAAAACCAGATCTGTTAAAACATCATCCAAAATACAGGGGAAATCACCTGCATTCAATTTGTCCGGACTGGATGATGTACCCATTGAAATCTACAGTCCTAAAATCTGCCGAACCAGATCTGCAAGACACATGAACAACAATTAGGGATTTGAACTATTTCAGAAACGAAGCACGCCATAGAAAAAGCAAAACTCTTACCAGCAAACACAAAATCCGCCACGCAAATCCAGTATCATTGCCGCCAAACGGTCGTTCAACAGCAAAGGAACCCTAGCGAGTGGAGCCTAGGACAGCAAAGAGAGCAACATATTAGAAATAGAGGGAAAATCTGAACATGAAGAACGCAAGGAAAAGTCAATGGCAGAGCAAAAAGGAACGAAACAGAGCACCCGGACGTCCACCTCTGGGGTTGAACCCTCCGGCCGACGTTCCCGCGGCGAAACAGGAGTAGCAACTCCCCCTCCGAGAAAAGAAGAGGGGAACAAAGACGGAGCCGATATGGGGACGGGAGAGGAGCGGAACGGGGAAGATCGGAGGTTAAAAGGTGAGTGGGAGGGTTAAAAGATGAGTGGGAGAAAACAGACGGCTAAAGCCCACAACCGTGGCGAAGCCCACTATCTCTGGCCAGTTACAAAAGATAATACCAATAATCAAATAAAAAATTAAAATTAATATAGATGGAGAAAACAAACGGCTAAAGTACAAATAATAACTCACATCAGTACAGAAAAAATTATCAAAAAAGTACAAATGAAAAAATAATTCATAACGGTGCTGGTTATTCCCCTAAACATAAAGATAAGATAATGGGGGCAAGTCATGTTACGGACTCGCCTCCGCATGCGACGCCGCGGCACGCCGCGTCGTCGCCTGCTACGGCTCGTTCCTAGCTCGGCCTCGCCGGGATGGGGGAGGGCGGGCCCGACCACACCTCCCCCACACCCCCCCGTCTGGGCCTCGCGCTAACGCGGTAGTGCGCTCGTTTTGACAAGCGCATTGCAGTTATTCTGTTCCCCCCCACGCACCCACACCCCTAAAATAGATAAATGGGGCAAAGTCCATACAAGGAAGATGTGTCAGTACAACTATGCCC